>NW_017306428.1:1659077-1659727 GCF_000935625.1 Nanorana parkeri
CAACGCACGGCAATGCGTCACAAAGCTTTGCCATGCGCTGCCACAGTTAAATTAATGTTTTTTACAAAATAAAAAAATCATGCACCGCGATGCATTCTAACAACGCAGTGCAGCGCATGTGCCTGGCGTACACCACAATATGGTGTATGCTATGTGTGTGGGGAGAGGGGGGGTTGTGCTTTTTTTTTATTTACACATTTTTAATTTATTTTTTAATTATTATTTTACTGTTGGGTGGGGCTTTGGGGAAATATTAGGGGTCTAAACAGATCCCTGACATTTCCCTTTTGATATAGAAAAAGACATTGAGGACACAAAGTCCTCAATGTCTTTTTCGGCAGCCTCAGCACTCAGTGAATGGGAAGCACTCAGTACAGAGGCTTCCCATTCATTCACAAACTGCTGATAGTAAAATATTTTCTATCACCAGTTTCTGAATGGGGAGGAACCTCTGTACAGAGTGCTTCTCCCCATTGAGAAACTCATGAATGAACAGGAAGTGATGTAAATAACCTCCTGTTCATTCATAACTGGGGACGCATAGTACTAACTGTACAGTTATTTACAAACACTGGAGTGATCAGACGATCGCTCCAGTGCTTGTGCTGCACACGGAGGATCGGTAAATATCAATGATACTTACCGATCCT
>NW_017306428.1:1659963-1678504 GCF_000935625.1 Nanorana parkeri
TAAATTGTTGGCGCTATATTAAAAATACCTATAATAAAATAATGGGAACCTGTACTGAGAACATATAGAGTCTTGGTTCTCAACTGGTGGGCCGCGACCCAAAAGTGGGCCGCGACCCCATGTTCAGTGGGTCGCTGCAGACCTTCCAGTTTTCTAGACGAGAGGAACCCCAGCCTTCTCCCAGTGTAGCACTGTCAGTTCCTTCGCCAAGCTGCCATTCAAAATATGCTGCCCGGAGCCGAGTCTCAGCTTGAGGTGGGGTGGGATGGAGGTATGGCCACGAGGAAGCTCAATCCACACGTGCATTGATTACTGCTCCCTCATGTGTCCTGTAGAGGTGCCTGGACCAGAGTGACGTCACATTCTGGCTCCCAGCACCTTTACAGGGTGCGCAATGCACATATGGATGGAGTTCCTTCACAGCACAGCAGCCCACACTGGACCCCAGGCTGAGGATCGACTCCAGTTCTTGTAAGGTAGGGAGACTAGGTGGATCTTAAAAAGAATAAAAAATTTTGGTGTGTGAGAATGTCTGTGTGTAAGATTGTGTCTCTGGATGTGTATGTATGTCAGTGGTTTTGAGGGCCCGTTCACACTAGTACCGTGTAATTAACACATGGTAACACTGGTAATCCAATCTCACCTACCGTGCATTCTGGTGTGGGAGGTGTGTTGCGTTGCCATTCATTTGAAGGGTACCCCAAACGCACCTCCCACCCCCAGTTCGTACACCCACATCGGAATGCGCAGTAGCCAATGCTGTGCGTTCCATTGCAGTGCGATTTGGGTCGCGACTTAATGACCAAGGACAAATGTGGCTCCTGAGGTAAAACAGGTTAAAAACCACTGATATAGAGGTGTCCATCACCAACCTCTCCTGTTATGCTGATCCAATGTTTTTAGTACCTTCTGTGGCACTGACCCAGGGAAAGTATGCAGATTAAGCATTCTGACTTAATCTTGGGTGCTGCATGCTTGCCCCAGGTTAGCATCTCCATATGTATTGAAGCCAGAGACAGCCAACATTTTCAGAAGATCAACAATGGCAGCCTACATATTTCTTCTGAATGTTTCCTCTAAATAACAACTCAACTTTACCACCTAGAAACAGATGTTAGACTATTCTGCCGCTTACCACTGTCACTCATAACATTCTGAATTTAGGAATCATGGAATCAGGAATAATAATCCTATAAACCATACATCACACCTACCTAAATATGGGTAAACGACTTTAGCCATTTGTTCGATTTCTGCCATGATTTCAGACATGATGGCAACAAATGGATCGTTCACACGACAACCTATTTCTCGAATAACTGTAAAAAAGGTATGATAGAACACAAAGCAGTAACTATCAGGTTCCTTGGAAGACATACACAGGTTCTATTGTATTGTAGCTGTCAAAAATATATTCCTATTAGGTACTTACATTTATCTGGCTTGCACACCACTTTATGGAGCTCTGCCACATTTTCTTTAACAGTGGAGATGCATTCAACGTCCATACTGCCACAGAGTCTACTGATGTATTCCACAGCCTCTGAAACACAACGGGACTTTCCAGTGCCCACAGAGGCTGTCAAACCAATGATCTGTATGTTTAATACAAATTGTTAAAAGTCAATATGAGTACATTTTAGGAAAGTAAATTCTTATTTTACAGCAAACTACACAATGGGGATTATTGTGGCTTTTGTAGTATTATTCAAGCTACTCCCCCCCCCCCCCCCCAAGGTGTACAGACCAATGTGAGGTATATATTGCTGTCTGTGTCACTTTCTCCAGTTGTCCTGATCACCAGTGTCACTAGCCATGCAAATGAGGAAAAATCTAAATTTTTAGTTGCCAGCAGAATTGGAATACAGGGGAAATCTTCCAATGGGGACACTTATTAAAGTGACAGAGGTCTAAGAGGGGATTTCCCTCACATTGGAAATATATCTCCTCATTTCCTATTGGAACTACAGGACAAGGAGCAAAAGGAAATCTCCCTAACAAGATACAGATGGAAAAAAAATGACTAATTTTTTATACCACCTCCCCCCCCCCCCCCCCCCTTTTAAACAACAGACTCTGATATTGGCAACATTTAGAAAAATGCAGTAGTACTAAAAATCCTTGGATCGTTAAAAGCTATAGTTCAATCTGCTTTTATTTTGTCTTTCCCAGTTCCAACATGCCATTGAAATTGTTACAAAAAAAAAATTCTCTTTTCATTACATACCTTATGCCATGAAGCCAGAGCCAGCCTGTGTGGCCGGAGTTCTAGACGGGCACCTACACGTGTGCATCATCCAGCACAGGGGATTGTGCGCGGCCACGTGCCTCTGAGTGGGCGTGTCCATGTGCGCGCGGACGAGCCCACATGCTTGTTCCTGATGATGGTGCCAATCGGGCTATTTAAGCCTGGGACACCTTGACTTCCCTGCTGACTGATCTTCAGCTGTACCCTGTCCCTTGTTCCTGAAACCTGTATACTTGATCCGATTATCTTAAACCGACCCGGCTTGTTTGACCTCTGCTCCTGCTCTATACTCCTTGACCTCGGCTTGTTTTGGACTCCTCTCTTGCCTATTTCCTGGTACTTCACTGTCTGCAAGTTATTGACCCGACCTGCCTCTGATTACATCCTGTCTCTTGATTGTGTACCTCGCTGCCAGATTGTTGCTGACCCAGCTTGTCTCTACTCTGCTTCCAGGATCCTGCGTTATAACTGCATCCTGCTTGAAGACCCCTGCAACCTGCACGCGGCTTTGACAGGAATCTACACCTACCGACACTTGTGCCCCTCCTTGTCCTCATGCACCTGTTCCACTATCCGGGGGGGGGTTTGGACTGGAGCAGCAAGAGAGGCCACCCTCGCCATCTCAGGCTCCCCTTAAGGTATGTGACACCTTATTTAAGACCCAGAGAAATCATTATTGCTTCTCTATGCAAAGCAAGCAGATCATGGCTACTAGAAGGGGCCAGTAAGGAGCTGTACACAGCTTCTTGAAAGCACCACACTACCCTACCTTAGAACTCGTCTCAAGAGTCCTCAGCCCTGACCAACCTAGGTAATCTCCACCTGCAAAGCTGAGCCTTCATGACTGAAAGACTAAATGTTCACGACTCATCAGTCCTTGACTTGCTCACATCTAGTCAGTTCTCAGCTTGTACACATCTAGTCAGTTCTCAGCTTGTGCACATCTAGTCAGTTCTCAGCTTGTGCACATCTAGTCAGTTCTCCGCTTGTTCTCAGCTTGTGCACATGTAGTCAGTTCTCAGCTTGTTCACATCTAGTCAGTTCTCAGCTTGTTCACATCTAGTCAGTTCTCAGCTTGTTCTCATCTAGTTCACATCTAGTCAGTTCTCAGCTTGTTCACATCTAGTCAGTTCTCAGCTTGTTCACATCTATTCAATTCTCAGGCTTGTACACATCTAGTCAGTTCTCAGCTTGACCACATCTAGTCAGTTCTCAGCTTGACCACATCTAGTCAGTTCTCAGCTTGACCACATCTAGTCAGTTCTCAGCTTGTTCACATCTAGTCATTTCTTGGCTTGTTCCCATCTATTTAGTCCAGAGCAGAGTGTAAGTCGAGGGGAGGCTGAGGTTTTGCAGCTGTTTGGGCTGCGTTAAAGTGAATATGTTGATTTCTCCTGCATGGGAATATATGTTAAATAGCTCTTTTATAGCTTGCCTTACCTGAGGAAGTTTTTGACCTGGTGAGTCCAGTTTCAGGTCCAGGTATTTAAACATTAGTACATTGTAGGGGTGCTGTCCTATTGTATTGTGACATTCATCAAAAATCATCAAGGTAAAGATGGAAAGGGAAGGCAGTAATCCAGTATTCAGACAATTGATAAGAATCTGAGGGGTCAAAATAATGATGTCATTTTGTTCAATGATCATCCCGACAGGAGAATAATCAGCTTCTTCCCCACAGAAACCAACCACGGAGTATCTGGAAAATAAAATGTGCGTAGTTCAGTCACTGGATAACAACAACTTTGAGATCCAAAACTTCTAGTGCTAATGCTAAAATAGAACCTCCCAACTCTGCACTGGTGCACCACATATCTCTGAGCAAAAGATCTTTTTTCAGGTAGAAGATGGAGCTGGGCTTAAAGGATAATTCAATTAAATTGCAGTTTACCTAACAGTCAGTCCTTAAAGAGGAACTACGGGAATTACAATACTAACCCAAGTAACCTTTTGGGTGCACTTTTGGTCTAGAGGCTCACATAAAGAAGATATACTCACCCGATTTTCAGTTTGGTCTGGCTGCTAGACCGATCCCTGCAGCCTTTTCTCCCCTGGGTTTCCGGCGGTCTAAGCCCCGCTGATGTCATTATGTCTATTGCAGGTCCATTCACCTGCATTAGATGTGAGGATGCCGAGGGATATAACACAGCTGGAGTGGAGGTTGAGAGAGGTGAGTGCTGACCACCACAGCACCGAGGATCAGGTGAAAATATCTGCTTTATTTGAGCCACTAGACAAAACAAGCACTGAAAGTCTTGCATTGGGGGGGGGGGGGGGGGGGGGGGGGGGGGGGGGTAGCTGGTAGGTGGTGGCTGTATTGGCTTTCTTTTTTCAGGGTTGAAAAACATTTTCAGCAAGAACAGAATATGCCGGTTGAACTTTCCAGGAATGCAGTGTCCTTGTCACTTTCCGTGAGATGAACTAACTAGAAGCATAAGACAATCTTGTCTTCCCTCTGAAAACACTAGCCCTATCAGCCCCTATGTGGTGGAGATAAAGCCAGTAATGTTTGAAGTCCAGCCTCGGTAAGAATAAAATAGATAGATAGACAGATAGTGGTGCTACCCATTTTATTTGGAGAATTATCAGGTGAAAATAACAGGGAAAAGTCTGAAAAAACAACCACTACATTTTAAGACTGATAAGCTGCACTATTTTTGTTTTTGGATATGAACATGAATTTTTATCTCAGATGATTTACAGGGTTATTAAGCAAAAGGGTGAGGAGTTTGGAGAAGACAGGAGAAGTGAACAATCTAGGACAACATAGCCGATTTGGAAAATGTCTCCAATTCAGCTCACATTCCAATTCAGCTATGTTGTCCTAGATTGTTCACTTCTCCTGCCTTCTCCAAACTCCTCACCCTTTTGTGAATAGCCCTGAAAGTTTATTTTCTCAATTAACATGCAAAAAACTAGAATCCTTAACCCTCTACCCTGCCCTCTGCACACTTTACAACTGCTTTCTCACTATTAAGGTGACAGGCATGTGAAAGTGCTGGGGCTGCTCTGTGAAAACACAAAGAACTTGCAATTTGCTTCCTCATACCTGAAAGTGCTGTGATTTTTACAGTGGCAGGGATCTGTGTTGTGGAGGAATGGCAGTAAATGGTAAGTATAGGGTTGAATAGTTGGGGATATTTTTTTTATTTTGGACAGGTTTGTTTTGAAAACTGAGTCTGCCTTGTTGACAGGGCAGGTGTAGGGAATGTTCACGATGGTTTAACAAACCATGAAACACCCGTAGGAGTATTACAAACCAGCCCCAACCCATGCAGTTTGGGTGGAGTTCTCTCTAACCCCAGTCATATCATTTTTAGTACATACCCGGTATCGTCGAAGTACTGGCAGAAAATATTTTTCTGCTGCTCATACACTGGCACTTTGGTAGCCATAAACACAACCTTTCCCTTCTGACCTGCTGGCATAGATTTTAGATGGTGATCACAAATCGATAATGCCACCAATGTCTTTCCACATCCTGTAATAATAAA
The DNA here is from genome assembly GCF_000935625.1 of Nanorana parkeri. NCBI lineage: Eukaryota > Metazoa > Chordata > Amphibia > Anura > Dicroglossidae > Nanorana > Nanorana parkeri. Next base: position 1,665,706 of record NW_017306428.1, read on the forward strand.
AAGTGAGAATTAAATGACTCAAATAGCACAATTCCCTGTGTACATCATGCATACAGGAGCAGACAACCCCAAATGTTCAAGAAATAGAACAAAAACATGACAGTGTGCTACATCCTGCAAATAAGCTGCAGAGCATTTTTGGAAGCTTACCCAAGTACAATTACTGGGATTCAATCTTTAAAAATTTGTTGTACCACTATGCTGATATTACCTAAGGTATTTTCTAAAGGGCTAATACTTGATATAGATAGGCATTATATCAAAGGTAGGCAACCTTGGCAATCCAGCTGTTGTGGAACCACAACTTTCATGATTTATTGCAAGACTGACAGCTACAGGCATGACTCCAAGAAGCATAACGGGATTTATTGATTCATTTTATTAACCCCCTTATGACTGAGGCCCTTTTTTCATTTTTTGCACCCATGTTATATTCCACATTTTAGGCCTGAAAATGACGTAAAACCCCCCAACATTATATATTTTCTGAATGCCAAGACCCTATAGAATAAAATGGTGGTAGTTGAAAATGTTTATGTTGCGCAATATTAGCGCAACTCTTTATTAAACCCCAAAATTTAGTGACAAATTTAATTAAATGCCCCAAAACACAACAAATTACCCATTTTTTTAATGAAATATAAAAGATGAGGTTACAACGAGTAAAACGATACCCAACATGCCCAGTTTACAGATTGCGTGCGACCGTGAAACGGCGAAAAACTGCAGTACATTTATATTTTACTTTACTTTTAGAGGCTTCAGGGAAATATTAGGGGTCTAAACAGATCCCTGATATTTCCCTTTTAAAATAGAAAAATTGATTGAGGACACAGTCATCAATCTCTTTTTCTGCAGCCCTTGTTATAAATGAACAGGAATCCTCTATACTGAGTGTTCCTGTTCATTCATAACGTTAGAACACAGTGTGTTTACTATATCCACAATCATGAATGAACAGAAGGTGATGTAGATCACTCCCATTCATTCATAATTGAGGATACAGTAACCATACTATATCCTCAATTATTTACAAACACTCAGCCATCACTGATCACTGAGTGTTTGTACCACTCTCCTTCCTGACACGCTGTCACAGGGGGCTGAGCGAGCGGAGCTCAGCCTGCTGTGACAGCGCAGGATGTCTCCGCCCACACCTCTCTCCTCTGATCTGTGACAGGAGGCTGTGCGGTGCGGGGAGGAGAGACGCCAGCTGCTCACAGCGCTCTCTTTACGCAGTTCTTGGCCGCCTGTGACAGTTTATCTCCTCCCCGCTGGAACACAGTGGGGAGGAGAGAATAGGATGGATGCACCGCTGTATCGGCCAGAAAAATGGCACTTTCGCCATTATGCCAAAAGTGCAATTTTCAGCCGATATATCGGTGCATTCCTAATAAATATGCCTAATTTTGTATCTTTCTTATCAGCTAAGTGCTGCAGCAATAACTGCCAGCACATAGAGTCGAATTCAGCTCTCAAACACAAGCTCTCCTGCAGCCCGATATGCCAACTGAACAATGCTCTAATCAATATCATTCTTGTTCCCCTAAACAGATCCATTAATTAGAATGGTGTTCAGGGGGCGTGTTGGAGAGCTGGGATGCTGCTTGTGTCAGAGTGGCAGTCCGAGTCTTCTAATGTTGCTAGCACAGGATTTTTTAACCCTTGCTGCATTACCTAGAGGCATATTCCATTACTGTATGAGTAGCTTGCCTGCATTAAAGTATTCAATTAAGTGGGTTCAATAAGGGATATAGTCCTTCCCACAGCTGCTACCTCTCCACAGACACAACTTACATTTCCTGCATTCTGGATATTGAGATAACTAAAAGACTTGTATAGCCTCACAAGTTAGTTGGTAATGATCATTTCTATCAAAGCAAGCTATGGACTGACAGTTGAGAGTTCCCCGAGACAATCTCCACCCCCAGCCCTCCCAGATTTATGGTAATGAATAAAGCTGTAAGTCTTTAATTGTTTATAATATTACTAAAATGTATTAAGCTGAAACCAACATTACATTTTGTTCACTGCTGATGCAAACAAACTGACCTGTCGGGGCACATATAATTGTGTTGTTGCCTCTGTATGCAGGCTCAGCCAACTCTTCTTGATACTTTCTAAGCTTTATATCTTTTATTGATAATGGGGTGGAACCTAAAAAGCAAAAAAAAAAAAATTGTGTATATATATACAATTTAACATTATAAAACATTTACAATTGTACTGCAAAATAGACAAAATCATGTATTAATAATATTGGCATTCAAATAAAATTTACCAGAGCGTTCAAAAACTAAGCAAGAGCATTTAAAGGGGACTTCCTGGAAAGGTAGAAGTCTGTTTAAAGAAGAACTTTGGGTAAAATTTTCCTTAACCCTTGCAGTGGGGCTACCTCTGCACTGCAAGGGTTAACTGCTCGTTTTCGTCTAGGGAATAAAATAAAAAAAATGATACTCACCCGTTCTTCTGAGCCAACTTGCTCTTAGAACGGTGCTTCAAGCCTTACTCCCCCTCTGCTGCAGTGGTCTAAGTCATCACATCCAATACACAATGTATAGGCTTTTGGGACACCGGCCAGCTCCAAGGTTCAGGTGAATATAACTTTTTTTTATTTTTGGCCCTAGGCGAAAACGAGTAAGTAGCCCCACTACAAGGGTTAATAAAAATGTTCTCAGAGTTGTTCTTTCAGACCCTACCGGTAGTAACATGAGTTTTCTCACTTTTGAAATCTCATTTTGATTTTTCAGTATAAATACTAAACAGAGATCCTTTGTGACACTGTCTTCTGTAGTTAATTCTAATATACTTTACTTACTGAGAGTTGTAGGAAGCCTTGATGTGTTCCCGTAATTGTGCTGCGGTTCCCCAGGGGCTAAAAATTAAAATTTAAAGAACAGAGACAATTCATACGAGCCCTTTATTGCTTTTACTTATAGTATGCTACTTCAATGTATATGTTTTTACTAGAGGCGCATCGAAATAGAAATGTAAAAACCGAAACGAAACCAAAATAGAAAAAATTGTCAGGCCGAAACCGATACCGAAAATGTTTTTATTTTAAATTTTTTACATATTTAATTTTTTTATATTTATTTTTATATATAAATATATTTTTTATTAAATATTTTTTACTTTACTTTTAGGGGCTTCGTGGAAATATTAGGGGTCTAAATAGACCCCTAATATTTCACTTTTAAAAATAGAAAAAGAGATTGAGAATCTCTTTTCTGTATCCCCTGTTATCAATGAACAGGAATCCTCTATGAGTGTTCCAGTTCATTGATAACTTGGGACATAGTATGTTTACTATAACTACAATTATGATGTTTACTATAACTACAATTATGAATGAACAGGAGTGGATATAGATCACTTCCATTCATTCATAATTGAGGATATATTACCCATACTATATCCTCAATTATCTACAAACACTCAGCGATCACTGAGTGTTTGTAGCCTGCTCTGCTCTCTGACACACACTGTCACAGGAGGCTAAGTGAGCGGTGCGAGAGGAGAGCCCAGCCTCCTGTGACAGCGATGTCTCTGCCCCCACACGGCTCCGCTGCACTGTGAAAGGCGGCCGAGCGGTGCGGGAGGAGAGACACCGGCTGCTCACAGCACTCATGTCCCGCAGCGCTCGGCCGGCTGTCACAGAGCAGCGCCCAGCGGGGAGGAAGGAAATCAAGAATGTGCCGATGTCCGGCATTTAGCCAAAAGTACCTCTTTCGGCCGATATGTTTCGGCGGCCGATATATCTGTGCATCCCTAGTTTTGACATCGATGAACTGTAACAAATGTAACAGAAAAAATGGTTTCCTATGTGCCCTGTTCACACCATACATGTGCGGTGGTGTGCAGCTCAACAGACAAGACCTTAAGGATGAACCCTATATGGTAAATAAGGCCTTAGAAAGCTTTTCCCCAATAGGGCTCAATAACTGCACTATCCAAGTCCGATTAATCACTCCCAGATTTTAACAGCTCAGGAGACAGAATAAAACGATCCCATGGTGATTTCCAGATATTTCAAAATTACTTTTCTAAAAAGGGGAGTAGAGTTTAGGTGACGTACAACCCCAATCTCAAAACAGTTGGGACGCTGTGTACAATCTACATAAAAACAGAATGCAATGAACCCATATTTTATTCACAGAAAACATATTAAATGTTTAAAATGAGAAAAGCTAATTTTGAAACTTATGGCAGCAACACGTCTCAAAAAAGTTGGGACAGGGCAACAAAAAGCTGGCAAAGTAAGTGTTATTAACAAAGAAGAGCTGCAAGAACATTTTTCAAGTAATTAGGTTAATTGGCAACAGATCAGTAACATGATTGGGTATAAAAAGAGCATCTTAGAGAGTCAGTGGGGATGATTTACTAACCTAAACACAAGCACGCACCAGGTGCGTGTGATTTTCACACAGCAAAACGTATTTATCAACCAAAAAGTCTCTAAAAGCATATTTCCACTAATGCCATATATGGAAAAATCATGCACATGATGCATATATAATGCTGCTTCACAGTTTAGACAAAAATGGTTAGTTAATGCATTTACATTCCTGCATTCATCAACACGAGCAACACTACATAGAGCTAATTTACACAACATCACCTTGTAATTCATGCTTGGCTTTGCACAACACACCTGCTGGGTGTGTACACACTACAAAGGTGTTTAGATTCCACCCATAGATCATGCTGGGAGGGAACACACTACAGAGGTGTATACATGTTCGTGGTGTGTTTATAAGGTTAGTAAATCAACCCCAGTGTCTCAGAAGTAAAGATGGGCAGAGGTTCACCAATCTATGGAATTGGGGTTGTACATACATTGGGGCAGAGCTCGGGCTCATGCTGGGGAAGATGGCATCAGCGACCTCCTAGAGTTAGCCGGGATTTCAAGTTGTAAACGCTATATCTGGTACATGGACAGGTGCACTTCTGAATGTGAGCATATCATTTGGCAATTTTCGTTTAATAGAAAGCACTATGGGATGTTTTAATTCTGTTTCCTGGGCTGCTACTGTATAATCTAGGAGTCATTATGCCTTAGTGGTAATTAACATACTAAGTTACCTGATTTCCAAAAGCAAAAATTAAGGAATTTTACGCACAAATTTAATGTCTCCCCCCAAACAGTTACTTTTAAGGCATGCCAACTATCAGACCAGGTTGACACCTGGGCGATCCGTGACTGCACAGCAATCGTGCACGAAAACGCATGGTCACAGAGTCGCACACCACCGCTGATGAAGCTGGCGGTGCCATTATTTTGTAATGGCACCCCAGGCAGTTCGCACTGTTTCCCTCCACGATTCCGCCCGTGCAATCACGCACAATTGCGGTTGAAAAAAACCTGTGCATGTACAGCACGGATGCAACCCCATTGACTTCGAAGGGGCCGCGTGGCAACTGCTGGCAACGCCCAAGTCTGCACCAACCCTCAGGGGTGTCAGTGTGCGTATTTCAGCTCTCAACCAAACTTTTACGCCCTCACATATCTTGTGTCATATCTGATTACATGTGCAGCACCATGGCAACTGCATCCAAATAGAGGCTAAGATGGCACCTTCCTTGGCTGTAAGGCATAGGAGGGTGTAGTTCCACTGTAAGATGATGTTGTTGGTTTTTTTTTTTTTTTACATTAAACTGAACAAAGAGCTTGCCTCTGCTAATGTCTTTTCTACTCTGTATAGTTGGTGAAAAGGGCAAGGCTTGGGCCATGGGGGATAGCAAAGTAGACGACATTTACATTGGCCTAAGGGAGTTATCAGTAAATCTTTATACACAGATAAATACAATGCAAAAGAATTATGTCAAAGTATATGAAATGCAATAGTGTGCAGTAGCCTCTAACAAAGTGTCAGAAGAACCAGTTTCTGGTTCTTATGGGTCACTGCTCTATATTGATAATGATGTAGCATATGATTAATCTGTGATCTCGAGTGTGTTCTATTAGTGTGTTTTTCAGTTATAATGTATCATTTCTCGGAAATGAAGGACTTTGAGCTAGTTACCTGACAGACATTGGTTCTCCAGTGCAGCCTCTTCAGAGAAATGGACCATCATCAAGGTACTGTCTGATTCTCCAGACTCTGAGTCATCAATGGGCACTTTTTTCTCATTACGGCATTCTGAAAGTATAAAGCGTTAAGTATGTTTAATTCCAAATGTTAGACACCACATATGCTGCATACTTTATGAGGAGAAAGGAAATAAAATAAAGGAAGAAAAGAAAAAAAGAATTGTGTAAGCCCACACCAGCCAATCAACTGCTCGACTGAAGACTGAAAACGTATTTTATTTAAGTTTTGGATAGGGTGAGGGAAAATCCCACCTTTGGCAGTTGTCAGTGGAGAACATGAACCCAATGAGAGACTGAGCCTTTACATCTGTTTCAGTGATAACCATAACATTATTCCTTTCCCTTTCCCAATGACAACTATCAGCAGAACATGAGGATAAATCTGCCCTGTAGGGCACGGGCAGCAATAAAAACCCCAAAAAGAGGTTTTAATCCTTCTCATGCTACTGGGAATAATAAAAAGTCCTGAGTTCCACTTTAAATACTGCACAAACAGCCTACAAGGGTAATGCTGATTAGTTCTTCTAAGCAGCACCGTCATTTCTCTCTTCAGACAAGGGGTCTGTTTATAAACAACTGACAGAGCCATTCACCCTGCACATCTTTATGAAATGGAGGCAAAAACAAATGTTTGTAAAACGTTTTAATTTCCTATGCTCCTAAGCAACATCTAGTGGCCATAATGCAGTACTATAGTACATTCGACCTGTAAAGAAAAAATTAGAGGTGCACCAAAATTGAATTTTCAGACCAAAACTAAAAAATGTGTCAGGCCGAAACTAAAAAAAAAAAATGTTCTAAACTTTTTTGAAATAATTTTTTTCATATTTTATTTGTATTTATTTACTTTACTGACAGGGGACTCTGGGGAAATATTAGGGGTCTGGCCCCCTGATATTTCTCTTTTGAAATAGAAAAAGAGATTGAAGACAGAGTCCTAAATGTCCTTTTCTGCTGCCCCTGTTATGAATGAACAGGAAGCTTCTATACTTAGTGCTCCTGTCCATTCATAAATTGTGGATATAGTTACTATGTCCACAATCATAAATTAACAGGAAGTGATGTAGAGCACTTAACATCACCCCCCAATTTCCCAATACTTGCTAAACAGAAAAAAAACTGATTTCAGTGCTAAAACCAGTGATAATATTCAGTAATCAATTGTAACTAATCGAATTTCAGTTTACTGTGTGTGATGGAAAAGTGAAAGATGATTTTTGATTGGTTGTGCTGGATTTACTGCATTTTCCAACACTGAACAATGGTGTTTTCTTAGTCGTTAAAAACAGGTTTAAAAGGAAAGTTTTTTCTGACAGAATCATGTAGCCTGCTATTGCTTACTTGTCATCATACAAATCCTGATTGGCTGGCTGCAATCCTGACTCTCAATACATTGAGTCATAAACCCAGAACAAAAAGGAAGATGTCACCAGCCGTCTCAGAGATGACCTGACGAAGGGGAACCTGTGTGGCCCCAAAAGCGCTTGCCAATGAGAGACAGCATCTGTCAATAAATGGGCATCTAATTGCTGTTATTATCGTTGTTGGAGTGCTGGTGACGTCTTCCTTTTTGTTTATGTGTGGCGGCGCCATCTGCAGTAATTTCAAGCACCTGTCTTTTTGTGGGGAGTCCCGGTAAGGAGTGCGGCACGTTTTTCTTTTTTCATAAACCCAGAACAAGCACGCAGATAAGGACTTGCGACTTTTCTGATTTGCATATTTTGTTCCAAGCCAGAAAGTAATAAAGTCAGTGGGCAACTAGCATTTCTTAGAAGGAAGTCAGCAAAGGCAGCCCCATATTTACGGTATAAAAGGTTGTTTGCCATCCATGGGTCTACAACAGAGGTAGGCAACTTTGGGCCTCCAACTGTGGTGAATCTACATGTCCCATGATGCATTGCAAGTCTCTGATAGGCACAGGCATGACACCCAGAGGCAGAGACATGCTTAGATTTGTAGTTTCACTACAGCTGGAGGGCTGATGTTGCCCACACCTGAGTGTTGTAACAGGGAACAGACCAGTCATGCAGATAAATATATTCTCGTCTACAGTATAGCAATTTGTTGTTCAACTCACCTGTGTCGCCTTTCCAAACCTCCAGGACTTCTGTGTAATCAAAGCGTTCCAAGACTAGAGTAAAGGCCTTTGGCCACTCTTCTTTATCTGATCGGAGAAGGCAGTCAAGAAGCTTCTCTGCTCCAGCGATTGACCCTTTCAGATCTGTTTCCTGATTGCAAAACAGAAGAAAGAAAAAATTTCTCCTAAGCTAGCCATACACTGCCAGAATCCTTTTAAGATCCTTTACGAAATGTTCATTAAAGTTTTCAATAGTTAATGGGGACAAATCAACGATCATTTTCAACCGTAATGAAGGTCCAGGTTGGAAAATGTTTTCTCGTTTATTATCAGAACAAACAAAATTCTAGTAGCTAATGTGGTTTTCAGTCGGAAAAAAAATTGTATTTATTGTAATGCGCATGTGCTAGAAAAAATTTTCTCCAGAATTAGAACTTTTGTGGTCACGAACATTCCCTTGTTTAAATGATTAGGTATGGTATTGGGACTTAGGAAAGACCAATACAAACAAATGTTTTTTGTATAGTGTATGCAAAACTGGATTTAAAGTAGATTCTAAAGAGGAACTATTAAAAATTAACCATTAAAGTGGGGCTACCCCTGTACTGCAAGGGTTAAGTGCTCATTTTATTTAAGAGGTGAAAATAGATATACTTACCCAAACCTCGACCCTGCCTGGCTGCTGCACTTGTGCTGCAGCCTGTTATTCCCCGGGCTCCTGCGGTCTAAGGATACATGAAGTCATTACGTCTAATACACGTTCATTAGACGTGAGGACAACAAGGGACATACCACAGCCAGAGCGGTGAGCGGTCACTGCCGCAGGACTGAGGATCAGAGGAGTATATAATTTTTTTTATTTTCACACTAGACCAAAACAAGCACTTAATCCTTCCACTGCAGGGGTAGCCCCACCGCAAGAGTTGATTAAAAAAAAATCATGAAGTTAATATATGTGGTATGTCCACCCACTACAACCTAATGGCCTGATGAACATATAATCTATCCATAAATATACTTTAAAACACGCAATATACTTATAGATGGAAACAAAGTTTGCTTTGTATTATTCTTTCATTGATTGGTCTGGACAGAATGTGTAAAGGAGAACTATGGGGCAACCTTTTTGCCCATAGTTCTCTTCAGGGTCACAATAGGACCCTGGCGATGCATTGAAGTCATTGGCACCGCAGCCATGCCCCCCGTCTGCAGTGCGATCGCCGGCACCCGAACGTGTGGCACATTAGTGCGTTCCGGTCCAGTGCGATCTGCAAAAATGCTGCATGCACTATTTTTTGCAGATCACACTGGGCCGGAACGCAGGCACTGATGTGCCACGCATTCGGGTGCCGGGCATCGCACTGCAGGTGGGGGGCATGGCTGTGGTGCCATTGACTTCAATGCACTGCCACACCCACCCCTGAATCCAGGGAGCCGGCCAGGTTGCGTTCCAGAGGCCGAATGCTCTGGAATGCACTCTTTGTGGTGTGAACCGGCCCTAAGTGTTATTGTTACCAAATTTTTTTTTTTTTTCAACTTTAGATTTTTATTAAATTATAAAATATCTGCAATACAACAATGTTGACTACATTCAAAAAATGGATACAGGTTTGGTATGTTAGCACTTATAAGACTTCTACAACATCATCTACTAAACCTTAGAATTCTTCCACCTTGGGAACGAGAATGTCAAAATGGTCACAACGGAATGTAGCATTAATTCAACCTCCCTATGTGAATCCCACAGTGAAAGTATCCATGTCGATCAACATTTCCAACATTAGAATAACTCTGAGAAGGAACATACTATACTAGAGGGTATCTATAAGGGAAGGGGTAGGAAAGAATGGGCGGGGGGATGACGGAAGGAAGGGACCTTACATATAAGGGAGGGCAGGGGATAAGAATGACAGAGAGGAGGAGCTATGGGTACGCAGACAATAAAGTAGTGGCACAACGTGAAACATCGTAATGTCAATCTACTCTCTTACTTTAAGTATTTTGTTTAGTAAACCTGATCCAGGAATCCCATCTCTTATGGAAAAGGTTCTCCGAATTCACTCTATGGGCTATTATTCATTCATATTGTTACCAAATTTACCTGCATAATCTCTTCAACCTCCCTTTTGAGGAGACAGTCACCCAGCTCAGAAGCTACTTCGTTAGGATTAATGTTAAATGTCACAGTCTGTCTGATAATGTCAAGATGTCGCTTTGGTTTTTCTAGACTTTCAATTATTGTGAAATCAGTTTCTGCAAGTGCCTTCGATAGCCCACCATATCCTGGATTAAACAAAAAGCAAAAAAAGGACCAACAATTAAATAGGTTACAATTTAGCCATCCCTTCCGCTTTCCAAGTCCTCCTGCTCTCTAGCTCCCTCATCAACTCCTCCCATGTTCGCCTCCAGGACTTCTCCAGAGCCTCTCCCATCCTCTGGAACCCCCTACTCCAATCTGTCCGCTCATCTCCTACTCTGTCTTCCTTTAGGAGATGATTAAAAATGAATCTCTTCAGGAAAGCCTATGCCACTTCCACCTAACAACTGAATTTTTACTTTCTCAAACAACTCATCCACACACAGTTACTACCTTTTTGTATCATTTGCTTCTCCCTTTTACATCACACATGTGCAGTGGTGTGCAGAAAACCTCAGCAATGGACATGGTGTAAACAAGCCCTGAAAGTGAGCAGCTCAAAGAATCTCTCACCAACCCTCACTCCTTGGAAAGCAATACATGACCCCATCCTGTCCTGACCTTAGCAAATAATGCTGTAACCTGGCACATTACTTTCATAGATCGGGCCCTGTGTGTCTAACCTCAATCTTGCATTCCATTTCTAGAAAATTGGTAAGTTACCGTACTGGAACTAGTGGGTGCATATTTGCCCTTTCGTGGGCTGGGCAACAAGAAACCCGTAACAATCATAGGAACAGGTCTTCATTTCCTTATTAATAGGAATACAAAGCAGTCATTCACAATCATGGAGACAATCTGCTTTCTAGCTACTCAGAGTACAAGATGTTTTCAATTCAGTCAATGTTCCTGCTCGCTTCTCGCTTTTCTAGGGACAAAATACATTTATGACAGAAGGATCCATCTTCAGCCCACCACTCTATATTAAGATGTCCATTTTTTAAAAAGATCTCTACTGTGTTCAAGCCAACCACACAGATATATTTGCATTGTATTACCATGAGCATTTGTCTGTGTCTGCAATATGTATTTGTAATGGCTTCCTTCAACAGCATTTATCTGTTCTTAGATGTGCTTTACATTTCAATTTTCTACCACATAACAATAATCCATAAATGAAATATTAAAAATAATGGAGAAAGTTAGAAACACATTATACAGAAACAAACCTGCAGCTTCTAGACCATCTATAAGTCCTTGGTACCATCCTTCAGCTTCCAGGCCCAGCAGTTTATCTATGAATAATTTTGCAGCTGCAGTCCGTCCTCTTGCCTCCTCGGCCTTAATCTGGTCTATAATACCTTCCGGGAAATAAATCAAAGCACAAAACATGACACTAAATATAGACCAACAGTACTTTAAACCCCATTACTATACCAGTGAAATACAAGAAGAGTATTCCAAGCAAAAATTGCCTCACTCATCTAGACCCTCTGTCCTCTGATACCCATATTTTAGCTAAAATCTTTCCATGACCTTCCTTGACGTGACATATAGAGGCAACAGAAAGAGGAGGGGGGGGGGGGGGGACATCCCCCAAAGTGAATGGGGTACAATTAGATCCATGGGTTGTCCTGCCAGCACCACTTGGCTTGACTAAAGTTGATTTTTCAAGGAGATAGGTGGAAAATTGTTGACCAAACAGTGACTTCAGATGACTGGCCGCAGCCACTATTCACTCAACAATTTTCCACCCGACTCAGAATGTAATATCTGATAGTCATGTGCAATTCGTTTTGGAAAGATTAATTTTTTGGATGAATTTTTATAAAATCCGTACTTTCGGATGCATCTGAATTTCCGAATGACAGAAATAATGAATGCCAACAAATGTGAATTCCCGATAATTATTTTTTTTTTTTTACAGACCACAGAAGAAAACAAAAGTCATACCAGGCCCTTTGAGTATGGTAGGAATTTTAAGGGGAAATCCTACCCCGCAAAAATTAATAATAATAAAAAAGTTCCACCGCACGCCAACCTGTCCAAGCCTGACGAAGACTCGTCGCAAAATGACAGCTCTGTCGCAAATGTAAACAAATGGGCGGAGCATGCCGTGACATCACGAGGCTCATTCAGCCCATTTGACATTTTAAGCTGTCGTATAACACAATGAGCTCCCGAATGCCATTCGGGTCTGTGGGCTGAGGTGTCATATGAACAGTATTGACACCTCAGGCTCCCAGACCCGAATGGCATTCGGGAGCTCCCAAATGCTTTTGTGTTATATGACAGCTAAGAATGTCAAATGGGTGGAACGAGCCTCGTGACATCACAGCTTTCTCCGCCCATTTGTTCATTGTGATTGCCGCTGGATTACATCGGTGGATTCCATTTTTTTTTTAAATAAAAGAATTGTCAAAATTTTTTCAATTAAAGTATCCATACTCATTCAGAAGGTAGGGGGGCAGCATCTGGGTACCCCGATGCA
>NW_017306428.1:1678876-1714621 GCF_000935625.1 Nanorana parkeri
TAAAGTACCCTTACTCATTCAGAAGGTAGGGGGGCAGCATCTGGGTACCCCGATGCAAATAAGCCCCTCTGCACTTTTTTTTTCTCTTCGGCGGACTGTAACAAAAAAAAAATAATAATTTTTGTCTAATGTCACTTTGCTGCAACGAACATTCGTTCATAACGAATATTCGTACATACTACGGCTAATGAAAATGTGTATTTCGTCCGAATCCCGAAACCAATTGACTTTTGGACCTGAATCACGAAAAACAAATTAACGAAAAATCCGAATGAAAATGAAACAAATTGTTTGCTCGCGCGCATGTCTCTCATTCCCTTCTGCTATGGCCAAAAGCTGGCCGTTCTGAAGAGATAGAGTTCTAACAATTTACTGGTGGTGGTCAGGCTTCCCTTCTTCTTCCTGCCCCCACATTCCTCTTGGTCCATGATTATAATGTGACACAATTCTTGGGCAATAAGAATGGTTGTAAGGCATGAGAGAATAAGCTCATGAGGGTGGTAAAATGCAAATATTTGCCCATGTAGACATTCAGCCACAGAGTGGGAAATGAGAGCAGCTGCAGGTATGTGAAAGCACCACTAGGTTTTGTTTTCCGTTTTTTAAGTGACTACGGTCACTTTAAATTTTGCATAGATGTGAATGTTAACCTTTTCCCAATATTCCATAAAAACCATAAAGAGACTCACTTTCTGACATCCAGGTGCTCATGTATCCCAGGACATAGGAGGGTTGTATGATATTCATGATATAACGACTGTAGAGGTTTAGGCTTGCCTTCACCTCAGCGCCCATCCTTCTTTAATCACAGGACCGTCGGCCTTTCTAGAATGTGGATAAAAAAAAGGTGAGATACTCGATTAAAGATTAGAAATCTTGTGAGAACGCTCCCTTCTCCTTGGAGCCTTTGCTGATCACCTATACTTGGAGAAATATAAAGGCTGACCTCCTACCAAAAATACTAGTTGTTTGACTGCCTCTGGCTTTACCACTTTAAACACCACTGACAGGCAGCAGAATAGAAAGTTACATCTGCATATTTGCGGGGGGTCACAGAGAATCAGAACAGCAGCAAGGCAGCTAGAATTTTCAGAACATCCAGGCAGTCTCTGTATTCCTATCATGGCAAGTCTCCTTTTAAAAGGTAAATCCAAATTTACCCTCAGCTGCTTAGGACCAGCACACTGAATTTAAAGGGACACCATCATAAGAGCTTAATGGACGTTGTCACTGCTGACCTCTCATTTTAGAATGCTAGTTTCCTGGCTGTTATTCTAATGATTCGGCTTCAAAATGTGGTTCTAACACTTTTTTTGACACTCATTAACTGCATGCTTATTCCAGGGCTGTGACTGAAGAACCACACTGAAGTCAAATACAGTCAGGCATGTAGCATTTTCAGAAGTAGGCTAGCAATGGCAGCTACACTTCTCTCTCTCATGACCACGTCACTTTAAGACTCAAGTCTTTAAGAGGTCTTAACACAAAACAAGATTGTTGTAAAAAATGTGCCCAAATGATGAACAAAACTGTAAGCTGACCCTAATTATATATATTTTTAGTTCCTATAATCTTATACATGTGGCAATGATCTGTTTCATCATTTCCATGTTCCAGGGTTGTCATCCATTCTCCTTCACTACTTGGTAAGCTGCTGTCCCGCAACAAGCATATGCATTAGCATATGCTATTAGATTGTAAGCCCCCGGGGGCAGGACCCTCCTTACCATCTTGCCTTGAATTGTATTGTGATTGTAATGTCTTCGTTATATTTTAAAGAGCTGCACAAACTGTTGGCGCTACATAAATCCTGGATTATGATAATAATGCATATCAGGTGTCATAACTACCAATATGTTTATGCTTGGTTGGGATCAGTGACTTAAAGTGATATTAAAGTCAAAAGGATTTTAAGCTATTTCAAATGCCGATGAAATCACTTACAATGGACGCTGTTCTTTGATGCTTAGAAGTTTTAGTTTCCTGCAGAATCAGCTGGTCCCCTGAGCACTGGTCCTGACTTCCTGTTTTAGAGTGACTCCTTTCTCAAGCAGAGTGCTATGCAGTCACCCTTGTGTGTGCTAGTAAGTTGTGTGTGTCTCCACAGACACAGCAAATCAAGGTACTTCCTGCCCCCTTGGCGCCCTCTCCTCCTCCCTTCTCCAAGCTAGTAGATGGACAGTTGCTGGAGACTGCTCTGTCCTTTGTGATCTTGCACTGGAGAGGAAGTTCAGGGAAGCAGAGCTGAGAGACTTAGAAGCAGCTGTTCAGAAACATGATGGTTGTAAGTGAAGTGGGTAAAAATGTAAAGCAATGCTTTGCTGGGTAATGTATATTTGTAGGATCTGGGTTCATTATTGGAAAAAAGTTTGAGAGTTTATTACTACTTTAAGATGGCCATGCACTGCTCAATTTTCAGCAGGGTAATGATGACTCTATGCTATGGGGGGCCCTGTCAACACCACTCCAAAGAAGCCAAGCTGAAGATTCTTGGTCAAACTGTGACTGCAGCCTGAACTGGATCAGCTGCAGTAACCATTTGGGCTATGGTTGCCAGCTGTCAGAACACAATAGCCCAGCAGGGAGATTCCCCTCATCCAGGCTGCGTAGTGTGGATGAAAAATCAAACGGTTTTCTTTTCTTGAAAAACCTGCAAGGGTATGACCAGCTTAAGTAGCGAAAAAAAGATGATAGCTTAGAGCTCACACTTTCAATACAATGGCAGCTATCATATTTCTATCCAGACAGGCTCCCTTTAATATTTTTCATAGAGTATCATTTGTGTTGAGCATCTTTGGTTGTGTTCTTTGTCAAAAGGTGGTGGCAAAAGCTGTAAAGTATACTGGAACTACACCTGGGAGCATGATATGTTTTAGTATGATTACAATTACAATAACTATTTGTAGTACTGTTGACAATATTTATACATACATTGAATGCTGGATTAATGCCCATATTTATAAATATCATGAATACATCACAGCAATTGACATGTAAGAGTAATGCACATAGAGTCACAGCACACATAGTATGTGATAGACTTAGTACTAGGTGTAAGAGTAATGCACATACAGTCACAGCACACATAGTATGTGATAGACTTAGTACTAGGTGGTAAGACAATGCACATACAGTTACAGCACACATAGTATGTGATAGACTTAGTACTAGGTGGTAAGACAACGCACATACAGTCACAGCACACATAGACTTAGTACTAGGTGGTAAGACAATGCACATACAGTCACAGGACACATAGTATGCCATAGACTTAGTACTAGGTGGTAAGACAACGCACATACAGTCACAGCACACATAGACTTAGTACTAGGTGGTAAGACAACGCACATACATTCACAGCACACATAGTATGCCATAGACCTAGTACTAGGTGGTAAGACAACGCACATACAGTCACAGCACACATAGTATGCCATAGACTTGGAACTAGGTGGTAAGACAATGCTCATACAGTCACAGCACACATACAGGTGAAACTCGAATAATTAGAATATCGTGCAAAAGTAATTGCAGTAAGTGCTGCAAAAGGGGCCCAAACCAAGTACTGAGTACATATGCATGCTTGTACTTTTCAGAGGTCCGATATTGTTCTATGTACAATCCTTTTTTTCTTGATTGCATGTAATAATCTACTTTTTTGAGGTTGTGGATTTGGGGTTCTTGGGGTTTTCATGAGCTGTAAGCCATAATTGTCACAATTATGACAAATCACGGCTTGAATTATCTTGCTTTGCATGTAATGAGTCTATCTCATATATTAGTTTCACCTTTCAAGTTGCATTAGTGAAATAAATGAACTTTGCACGATATTCTAATTATTCGAGTTTCACCTGTAGTATGCCATAGACTTAGTACTAGGTGGTAAGACAATGCTCATACAGTCACAGCACAGATTGTATGTCATAGACTTAGTACTAGGTGGTAAGACAACGCACATACAGTCACAGCACAGATTGTATGCCATAGACTTATTACTAGCTCGTAAGACAACGCACATACAGTCACAGCACACATAGTATGTCATAGACTTAGTACTAGGTGGTAAGACAACGCACATACAGTCACAGTACAGATTGTTTGCCATAGACTTAGTACTAGCTGGTAAGACAACGCACATACAGTCACAGCACACATAGTATACCATAGACTTAGTACTAGGTGGTAAGACAACACACATACAGTCACAGCACAGATAGTATGTCATAGACTTAGTACTAGGTAGTAAGACAACGCATATACAGTCACAGTACAGATACAGATAGTATGCCATAGACTCGGGTAAGGCAAGGCACATACAGTCACAGCACAGATAGTATGCCATAGACCTAGTACTAGGTAGTAAGACACCGCACATACAGTCACAGCACACATAGTATGCCATAGACCTAGTACTAGGTAGTAAGACAACGCACATACAGTCACAGCACACATAGTATGTCAAAGACTTAGTACTAGGTGGTAAGACAACGCACATACAGTCACAGCACACATAGTATGCTATAGACTTAGTACTAGGTGGTAAGACAACGCACATACAGTCATAGCACAGATGTCATAGACCTAGTACTAGGTGGTAAGACAACGCACATACAGTAACAGTACAGATAGTATGCCATAGACCTAGTACTAGTATAAACTTAGGTTTTGTGAAGAGTACATTAAGCTGCCATTCTAGTAAGATGTGACTTACCCGTGGACAGCTGATTGTGATTCAGAGCTGTCTTTCTGTACTCAGCTGTCCTCAGACTGGAGAAGGATCAGGAAGCTGCAGCTCTTCCCAGCCTGAGAAACGAAACTAGTCACCAAGTAGCGATGTCCTGCGCATGCTCAGTGTCATCCCAGCTACTCAGCTGTCGTTCCTCTGCATTCTGCACTCCACAGAAACCGAGGAAACGAAAACTAGTCTGTGTGGTGGAAGGAAATGGCACATGAACCGCTGGTACCCTGCTGGGGAATTCCACACAAGGTATTCTGGTGTAGTGCTGATCCCTATTAGGTAAACATGGATCTAGAGCCCTGATGCCCAATCCCTGGCCCCTGGGTTCCTTCTACCAAGGTGCTTGCTCCGGCTAGTGAAGGAACACTATTCCCTGGACTTGGTTCTAGTAGCTAAATCATGGCTCGGTGTATTTCTAAAACACTATTTCTAATCTCACCATCTTTTATTTATTACTATTATTTATAAGTTGTCTTTCTGAGATAAATATCAAATGTAGCACAAGTAGTTTAAGGCTAGGTTCACACCTGAGCTACACAGCGGTTGCCGCGTGGCAATCCCTAAAAAAGGTACCAGTACCTTTTTTTGCGACACACAATGCGCTACTTTTTTCACCCCCTTTTTTGGCACCACAGTCGCGCCGTTAGGAAAGAATGGCACCGCCGGCGCAATCGGCTGTGGTGGGCGAATCCGTGACCGCGCGGCAATCCGCACGGTTTTGTGCACGATTGCCGCATGGTCAGTGAGGAATCGCTCAGATGTGAACCTAGCCTTTAGGGGGCTGTTGGGAGCTCAAATAAGTAATCATGGTTTTGAAAAATGGGACTGTAATAGCAGAGATCTCTAGCTGTCTTATGTAATCTATCTCCCATTCATGACTGTCTCTTGAAGCATGTCCCAAGTCTACAACTAGCATGCTGCAGTTGCAGTCTCTGACCATCTCTTGCAGCATGCCTGCAGTGTCTGACCTTCCTGCTTCCCTCCCGGGCTCATGCTTCCCTCCCTGCTTCCCTCTCAGGGCTCATGCTTCCCTCCCTGCTCTCCCTCCCAGGGCTTATACTTCCCTCCCTGCTTCCCTCCCAGGGCTCATGCTTCCACCTCAGGGCTCATGCTTCCCTCACTGCTTCCCTCCCAAGGCTCATGCTTCCATCTCAGGGCTCATGCTTCCATCTCAGGGCTCATGCTTCCCTCCCTGCTTTCCTCCCCCCTCTCATGCTTCCCTCCCTGCTCTCCCTCCCAGGGCTTATACTTCCCTCCCTGCTTCCCTCCCAGGGCTCATGCTTCCCTCACTGCTTCCCTCCCAAGGCTCATGCTTCCATCTCAGGGCTCATGCTTCCCTCACTGCTTCCCTCCCAGGGCTCATGCTTCCCTCCCTGCTTCCCTCTCAGGGCTCATGCTTCCCTGCTTCCCTTTTCAGGGCTCATGCTTCCCTTCCTGCTTCCCTCCCAGGGCTCATGCTTCCCTCTCAGGGCTCATGCTTCCCTCCCTGCTTCCCTCCCAGGGCTCATGCTTCCCTCACTGCTTCCCTCCCAAGGCTCATGCTTCCATCTCAGGGCTCATGCTTCCCTCACTGCTTCCCTCCCAGGGCTCATGCTTCCCTCCCTGCTTCCCTCTCAGGGCTCATGCTTCCCTTTTTAGGGCTCATGCTTCCCTTCCTGCTTCCCTCCCAGGGCTCATGCTTCCCTCCTAGGGCTCATGC
This sequence comes from Nanorana parkeri, assembly GCF_000935625.1. Taxonomy (NCBI): domain Eukaryota; kingdom Metazoa; phylum Chordata; class Amphibia; order Anura; family Dicroglossidae; genus Nanorana; species Nanorana parkeri. The sequence continues at coordinate 1,685,314 of NW_017306428.1, forward strand.
TTCCCTCCCAGGGCTCATGCTTCCCTTCCTGCTTCCCTCCCAGGGCTCATGCTTCCCTTCCTGCTTCCCTCCCAGGGCTCATGCTTCCCTCTCAGGGCTCATGCTTCCCTCCCTGCTTCCCTCTCAGGGCTCATGCTTCCCTCTCAGGGCTCATGCTTCCCTCCCAGGCCTCCTGCTTCCCTCTCAGGGCTCATGCTTCCCTCCCAGGGCACATGCTTCCCTCCCTGTTTCCCTTTCAGGGCTCATGCTTCCCTCCCAGGGCTCATGCTTCCCTCCCTGCTTCCCTCCCAGGGCTCATGCTTCCCTCCCATGACTCATGCTTCCCTCCCTGTTCCCTCCCAGGGCTGATGTGCACTGGCTTAAATACATGTGTAAAGGTACAGGCTGCCGGTAGCCCCAACTGTTATTTTTGTTCTGTCCATAGGAATGTATGGTTAGAAAAAGCAGTGCACAAGTCCTGAAGAGGTTGAGGAACAGCAGGAATAAATGTAAGCATACCATAGAAGTGTGTGAAATCAACAGGAAACAAAATGATAAACATGTCTAAAGATAGATCTATTTATCACCATATATACAATGGAAAGGTTCATACATATTTACAGGTCACACAATGGAAGATGGCTGTTTTCACTGAAATGGGATTAACAAGTAGGAAAAGTCCACTATACTTCTGTTTTAAACTAGGGATGCACCGATACCAATACAGAGTATTTGGGCAACTACTCCTACTTGCCCAAATACTCCCGATATCGGAACTTCTGGTATTAGGAAGCCGGGTGGCGAACCATTACATGCTGCCCTGACAGGAAGCCGGGGGGAAGGTAATGACTCGCTGCCCGGCTTCCTAATTGGTATGGAAGCTGGCCAATCAGGAAACCAGGCGGCGAGTCCTTACTTGCCACCCAGCTTCCTGATTGGCCAGAAAGTCGGCTCCATGCTTCCTCGGCACCTGGTGACGAGGGAGCATGTAGCTGGCTTCCCGGCTAATCAGGAAGCTGGGCAGCGCTTAATGACTTGCCGCCCGGCTTCCCAATTGGTAAGAAAGCTAGCCAATCAGGAGGCCGGGCGGTGAGTCATTACACGCCCACCGGCTTCCTGAATGGGACTTCCAGCATCAGTATTTGGTAGCGGCGAGTACAGAAAAAAAATATGGGTACTTGTACTCAATAGCGAAAAAACAGTATCAGTGCATCTTTAGATTGTGAACATGTACAGTGTATGTTTAGCAAAAAAGCATGAAACAGCCCTATGTGCTTTCTATTCACATACATTATTGACATATGGCATTTGGCCGGCCATAGGAACACAACATAATGTATAAAATAATACTGGAAATGTAAAAACCGAGCCTACAAATTCTGCTAAAAGCCACTGTGAAAGATTTCTCATACAGTGGACCTGTCCTCATGTCAAAACTGGCAATCAGGGCAAGAAAGGGTTACAAACCTTCTTAACCTGGCAGACCGGTGCGGGATGCAAACATGGGCACCTGATCTTAGTAACTCTATGTGGAATTGCAAGACTCACAGGTCTGACAGCCACATGCATGATTCCTAGAGGCAGGTGCATGGTGGGATTTGTAGTTTCACCACAGCTGAAGGGCTAGAGTGTGCCTAGCCTTGATTTAGTCTGTTGCCTTTTAATGTACATTGAAACTTTGGAGGTTATCTACTTTAAGTGTATCTAAACCATAATATATTGCCGTTTACCAATCCTAAGATGTGGTGGCTGCATTTGTTTTTCTTCCTCTTTTCACCTTGTGATCCTGCACATCACACACACATGTAGCACACTGTCTGCCCTAGGGTGGCTACCCTTACTCCCTGTTCTTCCATCTTGTGACAGGAAAAAGCTGAACTGACCGGAACCCATGTTGGTCTATGGTAGGGATGTTCACATACCAAGTACCATACTTGGTACAAGTACCGATACTTTTCCATCTCCAAGACTAGACTAGAGAAAAATTCAAAAGTTATTACATGTTTGATTAGTGTCATGTGACAGTTTTTCTAAGACAATACAGCCTAAGGATTTAAGGACAGTGATGGAGCGCCAGGGCCCAGTCGCAGCTGCAACCGCTGCAGCCCTGGTAGTTCTCGTGGAAGTGCCAAGTATCGGCACTGCTATCTGAACATCCCTAGTCTATGGGGAATCGAATGTAAGCAGACATGTGTCTGTATACATCAGATTACCTCCAATCAGGTCCGTCAAAACCGAACACTGTTTGTTTTTCCGGAGCAGGCAGGATTTAGGGGGTAACTGGATGGCTGTCCATTTTGATGCCCATAGACTAGAATTGGGCATTAGATAGGGTTTGCCTGAAAACCTGGCAGGCGGGCCCCATTGGACTGCCCATGTGGGGCCTTAGGCTACAGAATACCTCTTCTATCCCATAACATGGAAAGAGGAGTTCTGTAGTTCTAACACCTACTGTAGCATAGTTTATGATAACAGTGCAGCAACCAGAGTAGCAATCATTTCTGGCAAGAGTTATTTTGTGCACTTAATAAATAGACATATGATATAACAAAACACTTTCATCTGTAGATTTTAACAGACCAAATGAGGTGTTATGGTTTACATTATCTTTAATACTCTATAGGGGTATTTATTGAGATGATACAGATAAAGATGTTAGGTAAAAAAAACCTTAAAAGGCATTTGAGACGCTAATAAAGAAAAAAAGATATATATGTTGACTACAACATATACTGTAGGGGCTGATTTATAAAGCATTCGTTCCAGCTTGGCATGGTACCACTGGCTTGGTGCTGGTGTGACCATGCCAATCCCTAATCTATAAAAGCCAATGGCTAGGGCTAGCAAGCCTGAAAAAGAGATGTACAGAAAATGGAATAAATGGTTTCAGAATTTTAGACTGCATAGAAACCATCAGTTGTAATGTTCACCATTCTTCCACAAGACATAAAAAAAATATCATGGTTTTTGGACAATTTTATTCACATTTTTGAGCATTTATGAGCTTATCTTTTTTCCGTATTTGTACACAATCTCTATTTTACATATAAACATTCAATACAGGGTGCTTCCATGACAGTTTGATCGCAGAGCATAGTAAGGTTTCTAAAGCTAGTCAGTTGTTGACTGAGCGGGGAATGTCCCCCTTGTGGGTTATCCGGCTGTATGTGTTCTTAGGACCTGAACAGCAGGATATCAAAATGCACAGTATATATACAGCATAGTAGCAAGTCTGCAGCAGAGTAACCTCAAGTGAGCCAGCTGCTGGATACAGGTGGTAAATAGAACATGTACTCATGAAATATTTTATGGTTACCTAAATAAAAGTAAAACATTCTTTCTTTAATCTTTGTTTTAAGCTCTGAACATAGAAAATACATTTTAAATAACACCCATAGATTCCCTTTAAAGCAATGCTGTTTTAGTTGCTGGTGACTGAAAAAAAGATGGGAACAAAATGAAATCAAAAAAGTCAGAGACTGCCACCCAATGAAACCCAAAATACTGTGTACAGCTTTGGAGGTTTGGTTAAACACTAGTTCATTCCAAAAAAAAGCTAACAATACAAGAAAGGAAAAAAAAGGAGGTGCTTGGACCCGACCCAAAACATCTTCATGAGGTATACCAAACTTACTACAATGACGTTTGACTTTTTTCAATTCCTGTTTATCTTCTTTCCACAATATACTTTAATGTTCAGTGATCGTTTCTGCACCCTTGCATAAATTTATGGCGTTCTAGTATCTAACCATAATCCTCTTTATTGTTATAAGGAGAGATAAAACCCTAACATTGCACTCTTGTGGGATATGGTCGACTGGCAATCAGTTCAGACAACACTGGTCTAATGTACAGCATGAGGATTGTGTAGTCCTATCCACAAGGACCACAAATATGGCACAGAATTTCTACAGGACACAGCCACTCATGTGGTTGAGACTGCACAGTGCATTTATATGAAGAGTCCTGATTTAGGGTTGGTTCACACCATATCCAGTGCGTTCCAGCACGGTTTGTGCCCGGAACATACTGGATCGCATAAATCAAATCTCCCACGTTCTGGGGTGTGGTGGTGCCATTCATGTTAATGGAACACCTCTCATCTGCACCAGAATCCGTGATACGGCAATGCCCGCAGGGTACAGTGCACTGAGATGGCTAAAAATAGTGCATGCAAAAGTGCATGGTTTCCAGTGCGTTCCGGCACAGTTCGATATGGTGTGAACCAGCCCTGAGATAGATAGATAGATATATATAGCAATAGTATAAAAACAAATATTTTGAAGACAGACCATAAACTATGTAAATGGATTACATAACAGTGAAGGTTTAAAGTAGAATTAAACACCCTTCTTTTTTTGCATAGATCTTCAGTAGATATATGCAAAAACATAAAAAAAAAAAAGAAGAAGGTACTAGGGATGCACCAATACCAGTTTTTCGGTATCGAATTCCAATATTTGTTTCCAGTACGTGCCGATACCGGTGCCCGATTATCAGGAAGTCGGCTGGCGGATCATGGCCCGTCCCCAGCCTTCCTGATTGCCTAGGAAGCTAGTGTTCTAACAAAAGGACACTGGCTTCACTTGCCGAGGCTGCCTGACCAGGAAGCCGGGGCGGCCAGTCATGAGGTGCTGTCTGGCTCCCTGATTGGTCAGGAAGCCAGGCTGCCCAGCAACAAGTAAAGCCAGCTTCCCAGCCAATCAGGAAGCCGAGAGGCATAACCCACCGCCCGGCTTCCTGATTGGAAAGCAAGCCAACTCCATGCTCCCACGACACTGCCGGTCAGAGGAAGGTAAGTATCGGAGCATTTGGGTGAGTAGGAGTACTCACCCAAATACTCTGTATCAATACCGATACTAGTTACCAAATAGGTAATTACTTACCTGTGTCTCCAACGCTGTGGAGATCCGAGGATACTCAAGCGACCGTGAAGGACCAACGGGCGGGCGCATGCGCAGTAGAGATGCTCGGCCATGAGAAGAGAGACAAAGACACAGTGTAAGTCAATGCACGCAGCCAGGAGCGTGCACAGACTCGGCGGGACACAAAAGACAGCAGTCAGTGCTGGATCAGAGACCGACACCAGCGCTGGGGGGATTCCTGAAAACTACTGGAAAGAAAATGATCGGATTAAGAGGCAGCATTTAAGGTTAAGTCTTTAAAACGGCAGATTTTTTGGGGGGGCGGGGGTAGGAGAATGCGACTTTAATGTCACTTTAACTAGAACATGTTTCAGTTAGCGGTGCACATTTCCACGAATGCACTCAGTTGAAGCCCTGTTCACTGACTTTTAAAAAAAGAAGTAAAGCCTTTACTCTCTTTTGGGAGTAATTTAAAAAATGTTCTCCTGAGACCCAAAGTCACCATATAGCGGGCTACTGCCTGCTATATACTGACAGTGTAGAGCCGCACTGCAGCCGGGAAGGATCAGGACAATGGGGTAAATTCACAAAGCTCAGCGTTATGAGAGTAGAAGTTAATTTATCTATCCTTATTTTACCACTCATGTCAAGATCCACTCGGCTGTGTGATTGATAGCTGGCTCCGTTTCTCTAGAACCAGATGTGCCCGACCTTCCTGTTTGTCCTTTCATTGAGCACTGGGTGAACAGAGGGAGGTGGGGAAATCATTGTGAGGAGTCACCGTTCTCCGCAGGGTGGAGCTGTGTGATCAGCGCAATATAGAGCTGGAGTGTGACAGTTGCAATGTCCAACGCTGGCTCTAAGTATATATTTTACGCTCTCAGTACTTCTCCTTTAAAAAGGCAAATCCCAAGGCCGCTCCTTCTCACAGAGGATCAGGCATTTGAAAGATTACTGAAAGAAGGCAAGGCAAAAATCTCATCTTGGTGGAAAAGTGGAAGCCCTAGGATTTAAAGCGCTCCTCTTACCAACAAAACTAAGCCATTTAAAAGGGAACAGTTTTATCATCAAGAACATATTCTCTGCACACACTGAAATAAACGAACACATCACGCTCCACTTTTCTTTCATGTTTTCTATGGCAGGTACAGCAAACACAGAGAGGGGGATTGATCAAAATCTGGACAGATGTGCATGGCAACCAATCAGCTTCTCTCTTTCATTTTCAAATCTTTACTGAACAAACTGAAGAGAGAAGCTGATTGGCTGCCATAGGCAACTGGTCCAGATTCTGTCTGCTCCAGGTTTGATAAATTCCCCTCAGAAAATGTTTGTGCAAACAGAACAATTCTTTATGCCATCTTAAGCTGGCCATACACTGCTCATATGTTCAATTTTTGGCCCTTTCCTGCTGAATTGTCTAAAATTCGATCCATTGGTGTCCCAGTCACAACCCACCTCCCTCCTGATGACAAAGGATTATTTTCCAATCGACATCTGGCAAAGGAGCATGGCTGAACAGTATCTGCAATGAATCAGATGCAGACACTGTTCAAGTAGACAGCAGCCACTGCTGAATACAATAGCCAGCAGAGAAGATTCCATCATCAACACGGTTTAGCATGGGAGAACCAATGGATTTCGCTCATTGAGCCCTAGGGGCTGAACGATAGAAATTCACAACATGTACAGCCAGCTTTAGTTTTATCCCAAGTTTTTCTTTTTAATACAAAAATGAGAAGGCAGGAACTCTTACCCTACAGTGCCGAGTTCAATTTCAACTGCTCCGGTTTGCTTTTAGAGTGTAGAACATTAGCAGGATAATAAGCTACTGATTAGCGGCAGGCACTAAAAGAAAATATTTTATAGAGAAACATAGTGGTTGCTATTTCCTTCTTTTTCTGCAAATGCTAGTTACCTGGATGTAATGGCTACGGTCTGCTTTTATGACTATGTCACTGCCCTCAACAAGAATGCAGACAGGCAGTTCTTACCTTACCTGATGAAGGCTACCAATGCTGACCTTAATATAACATATTAGTAGATCAGTAAAGTCTACTTTATTGTGAACCTGTGCTTTGCTTATGTAGGACAAACAAGAGGACCACTTCAATGCCTACTTCCCTCCAGCTGCCCATACTTATATCTTCTCACCACCCTAACGAAAGCAAAGAGAAATAATCAGTACTTCCAGGTATGGAGAACATATGACTCACTCCTTTTTAGTCTGTCATGCAATGGTGGGTGCCTGAGCAACAAATCTCTGGACCAGGGGAAGCCAAATTCCAGGTCCTCCAGCTGCGGTGGAACTGCAAATCCCATGAGGCATCAGCCACAAACATGACTCCTGGAGAGAGATGCATCGTGCAATTTGTAGCTTCACCACTGCTGGAGGGCCAGAGTTTGGCTACCCCTGCTCTAGACACTAGTGCTGTTGTTGGGGTGAATACAGAGTGCTGGTGTGTTGGGACTGGTGTAATCTGCAGAGTTTATCAATAAGGGATGGTTTTAAGTGTACATTTTACTCTGTCACAGTGTCTGGGTGAAGAAAGGCGAGTTCTTAAAGCAGAACTGGGCACAAATGTTGATAACCCTCCCCCCCCCCCACACACTGCAAGGGTTAAATGCTCATATTTGGCTTGGTAACAAAACAAAAAGTTATACTCACCTGATCTTTGGAGCCAGCCGGCACTTAGACTTGTCCTTCCAGCCTCTCTCCCTCTCCACTGCAATGATAGAATGTTCCTCGGTGTCATCACATCCTATACGCTGTGCATAGAACATGATGGCTCATGGACCTTAGACCACTGCAGCCGGCCGGCTCAGAGGATCAGGTGAGTAGAACCTTTTCTTTTTTTAGCCCCATTGCAAGGGTTATTAAAACTTGTGCCTGGAGATTTGTTTTAAAGAGCTACATGTTTTACTCACAATGATATCTATTCTCTTTCCAAATACTTTAAAAATGTATCAAAGGGTTATAAAAAGGAACTTTCTATAATGTTGGAGGTTTCTGCAACCAATGCTGCTGGTTTTCACTGTGCTAGTTAATGCTCATCTGTGAGCACCTAAAAATCGTATGCTCCCAAACAAGCAACAACCAGCACTGTTTCCAACCATGTCTAGTGATGGCTGGAAACTTCTGCCTCATTTACTTATATATTGCATAGATCACTTTTCATTAAACTGGTTAATGCAGCTTGAAAGCGTCTGACACAAAAAGGTAACCAATTTGCTTATAAATAAAATGGGAAAATAAATGCATGGTTCAGCAAGGAAAAAAAAAACTAGATCAAAAGGATCGATTTTTTTATGATCTTAACGTATTGAATGTCCAAATGAAAGCAGAACTTTAAGTTAAAAAGTAATAAGACATACAAATGCTCATAAAATTGTTGGAGATAGGTGTTCCACCATATCTTCCAAATGTTCACAAACAGTCTCGGCAAATATGACTTGGGAGTTCTCTTCCGTACTCTCCTCAGAGGCTGTTGGAGGTGATGCAATAGAAGGCATGGTTTGCAAATGTTCACAGACAGTCTGAGCAAACATCTCTTGTGGATTCTCAGCAATAGTTTCTTGTGAGGCAGTTGTTATAGGGGGTGTAGTAGAAGTCTCTCTGTCCTGCTCCAATTTAGAATCAGATATGGGAAGCCCAGACACTGCAGTTTCATCAAGAAGAGATGACGTTTTAGTTGGACTGTGTGCTGGTAGGAAGGCTTGCCCGTCCAAACTTTCACCAAAAAATAATCCATCAAGTATGTCTGTGGAACTATCCAGATATTCATTAACTGACGGCAGATTGCAAGCTTTGGAATAAGGGCTTGCTGCTTCACAATCTCCGTCTATGGTGTTGACGGGTGTAGAGGGAGTTGGCAAGTCACTAAGCAGAGCCACATTAGACTCTACGCTGTCACTTTTACCAGGCCGTGTAACATCATTACTATTTGGCACACCAAGTCTCATCGAGGTGTCACTATCACTGTCAATCCTGATGACAACCGGAGAACTCTGTTCACGTCTGCGTTTCTTCTTGTGTTTCTTCTTTTTCTTTTTATGGCGTTTGGCGTCCTGTGTGCATTTCCCTTCGTACACTATTTCCACACTGGGGCTCCGTGTCTTTTTCCTCAATTTTAGCTTAGGTTCATTTGAAGATTTGGCCATCAAATTATCCTTGGACTCTCCTTGAGCGGTCTGCGTATGTTCCTCTTTTCCATTGGTGACTTCCGTCTCACACTTGCTTTTGTTTTGTGGTTCTAGATGTCGGGTTTTATATTTCCTCTTACCACCTGGTTTGTCAGATTGGGTTTGCAGAGCACAGGCTGTAGTAGCGCGACTGTTGGAACGGCTTCTTGATTGATAATTGCGCTTATCAACATTAGTCTCTCTCAGTTTCCTTGATTCTTTCCTTTGAGAGAAAGTCTGTAAATGGTAATCTGGACTGATGGAATATCTAGAGCAATCGCCTCTACCACTTGAATGTCGTTTATAAGATTTCTGAAACTCTTCTCTATCGCGGTTTCTGCTATAATATGTATACTCCCAATGATAAGTACTGCGATAGCTGTCTATGTTGTCATTGTCACGACTTTGGGACCTCCCCTTGCTGCGCTTTCTATTTCTCAAGTTGGATCCATTTAGCTCTCTGGAGCTTTCGCTTGACAAAGAAACCGTTCTGCTTCTCCAAGATGAACTTCTGTCTCTACTACGTGATCTCTTTCCTTCCCTCCAAATTTTATGCTTCTTTTCTCGAGTTTTAGTTCTTTGCTTGCTTTTAGTGTGCCATTTTTTGTGACCGTCACAGGCTTTATTTCGAGAAGAACGAGAATAACAATCGGAGCTCAAAGAGCGCTCCCTCCGTCTTGATGTGCCTTCATTGTAAGAATGTCTTTCATCCTTTTCATCTTTCCTGGATTCAAGCCATCTTCGAGATGCATCTGTTGGTCTTTTCTCTTTCTTCTTTTTTAAATGAGATTTGTCGCTGGATGTTTTAAGCTTTTGCTTAATTTTGGGTGATTGCTTATCACTTGATTGAGATGAAGCAGAGGAAGACCTATGTGATTCACTACTGTCATATAAAGTAAAAGGTGTTTCTTGGGGCTTTTTCGCTTGCTCAAGCTTCACTTCACAAAGGGAAGGTTCGGAATCAGAAGAGAGTTCAACTAATTCTGGGGTTCTTTCTGCAAGTGGTTTAACATAACCTACTATAATACAGTCATCAGTAGGAATGATCTGGCTCTGAATAACATCAGTAGTAGTGGTATTCAAATGAGGGGAATCCAGTCTACTACTTGAAGGTTCCTCATCTGAACTATCCACGGTAGTTAACACGCTACTAGTTGCCTGCTCCACTGTGGAGTAGGAAGGTCCAGGTGTTTCATCATCCCAGAGAGATTGTCCAACTTCAATGGAAGAGGAAGGCATATCAGGTTCCCCTGTATTAACCTCATCTGGGGATATAGTAATTACAGAAGATTCTGATTCACTACCTTCTTCATAGGAGGGTGCAGGACAATCGTAGTTGGCATGTTGGTCATATGCATCCATATTATAAGGGCAGCGGGCAAAATTGATGAACTCGTGAAGAAAGTGTTCTGTACGGTGAAGCAAGAAAGGCTGCAAATCCTCTAAAAAAGCTCGACTTTCCATGTCATATCGAGTAACGTTGCTCATGATGATGTGCTGTACAATGTTAACAAGGGAACCGTGTGTGCCAAATAAGACTGTCAATTCCCGTTTAAGCCAGGGCACAAGCCGATGAAGGCAAGCAGGATTTCTGCGGAAGAACTCAGCAGAAATATCACGATAGCGTCCACCATCCTGAATATTCCTGACATGCATTCCTGAGCGGTAAAGTGCTCGCCTGAAGTTGACGAGCTCCTGCTCTTGAATCTGCCTCATCGCCCTGCCCTCTGCACTGGCTTGCCGCCTGGAAGCTAGCCTTCTCATCATCTGTTGAATATTGCTGCCTCTTTGACGAGATGGTCTATTTGTATAACCCTCAAACAGAACGCCATTGTCTGTAGGCGAAAACGTTCTGTGTGCAGATGATCTTAATGTTCGCATGGGCAATTGACTGGGCAATTGATTTTCCCTCGTCATAGTAGTACGATAGCGAAACCTCTGCCCATCTGGACTACCAAAAGAGCCATTTAAAGTGGGCCTCAAAACGTATTCTTTGAAATCATCTTCGGCTCGGACACTATGAAATATAGAATGAAAGGGCTGCTTGCATAGGGGACATTCTGCTTTGTTTTTTGCCCATTCCTTTATACATTTAAAGCAAAACCTGTGGAGACATCGGTCCAAGTGTGATATGTTTTCAAAGCGGTCCAGACATATGGGACACTTTGAGTCAGGAGAAACATCTGCTGGGGATCCTTTATTGTGCGATTTCCTGGAGACAGCTTTAGAGCTGCTAGCTCCTATGAAGTCATCTGTTGACGTTGATTGCATCTGCAAAATGAAAAAGACATATGTAAACATTAGGATAAACGATGGGTTTATTTACTGAATACCTTACCTATATTTTTACAAGGTATTAATCTGCAAGCAATGTTAAAACTAACAGTGTTCACAAGAGTATAGAATTACCTCTGAAAACACTGGATGTACCAATGTAATAGCCGCAAACAGATTGTTCACTTCTCCTGCCTTCTCCAAACTCTTCACCCTTTAGTGCAGGGGGCCTCAAACTTTTTAAACAGGGGGCCAGTTCACTGTCCCTCAGACATTGTTGGGGGCCGAATAAGAAAAAAAAATATTATATAGAAGAAAAATAAATCAGATGATTTGTGAATTGATTTTCAAGTATCTGTCAGTGTAAAGGTCACAATTTATTAGGCAGCCTAAGACCTTTTTAGAAACGCTGATGAGTAAAGTCCCCGATAGACAGTTGACTAGTTGCTATGGGCAGCAAATTAAATAATTGTTCTCTGTAACTAGACAACCAGGACATATAATTGATTCAATATTATCCACAAAGGGTTAACAGCACTCTTTCTCAACTCTGCAGCAGTAGATCTCAGTGCCTGTACCTGCTCTCAATAGTAGTCCATGTCTGCCCTCTCTGTGCAGCAAGTAGCTTCTTCCTTCCGAGAGCCAAGCCTCGTTCTGAGGCTGCACTAGAGATCACATGGCCTTCCTCCAGGAGGCAAGTCTCACTATGAAATCTTATCTGAAAGGTTTACTCTGCTAGATAGAGCAGAGTAAACCTTTCCGGGATAAAATGCCTCTCTCGTGGGCGTCAGGGAGCTGCTATCTAATAGCGGGAGACCTCCTGAACGTCCGGGTGACTTGAGATCCCCGACGCCTATGGCAAGGGGCGTACGGCCGAGCGGGCCGGGTTAAGGACCCTGGCGGGCAGGTTCTGGCCTGCAAGCTGTAGTTTGAGGACCCCTGCTAGTGAATAACCCTGTGAATTCCTGATTTAGTGTCACTTTACATCTAGTCTGAAGACAAAGCTGACTATGTAACTAAGTGCATTACCACTAGGCGGCAGTACAATTCAGTTTTATACTTTCAATATAAAATGGTTTGTTATTGGTAGAAAATGCAAACATTCTTATTGTTTTAGTTATAGGAATAAAGTAAAATTGAATGACGTACAACATGGTATTAGGCATTTTTAAACAACCAATATGAACAATTATACAAAACTGGGGCCAACGACATTAAACATATTTCTTCATTTTGGATAGAGCGTGGAAGGCTTACAACCTCAGGTCAGGTTATAGTTCTAATCGGGGCTTTCACTTCCTGTTTTGGGAACATCTTTTTACCACATAGGTGTCTGTTGAATGTTTCAGTGGGCACACCTGTCTAAAAGGGGGCATTCCTTTCACTTCCTAGTGCATTATCAATACAGAAAGTGAAGACAAGTCTCGCCAACTGGAACACAGCAAATACAGTATAAAGTGACAGATTTTCCAACCTCTACTCTATCCAACACTACAAACTGGCTATACAAACATTTCAAAGGATAACAACTCAAGAACAAAGATGTAATATATGGCAGCTTATCCTTAGATGTGGTGGCTGCATTAGCTTTCTTTTTTCAGGTTAAGAACATTTTCTTCAAGTACACAAAATACATGTTGATTGGATCAGAAATACAGTGTCCTTGTCACTTACTGTTAGCTGAACTAAAATCTCAAACATTACCTTTGCAGCCATCTATCTTTGGTGACCTAGAGAACAACTACCTATGTAAAGGAGATGAGGAGAGAGAGATGTATGTAGTCCAAATCAGGAGTGCAGCCTAGGGAGACAATGCAGGTGCAAATATGAGGGGAAAAAAAATAAAGCCAATGCAGCCACCACATTTAAGGATTGCTAAGATGCAATATATTAAATTGTTGTTTTCGGGTTTAAATACACATGAAAGGTTATATAGGTCTTTTTTTGTGATTGACATTACATCTACTTTCAATCTGAACTCAGGGAAAGGTAAATATTGTAGAAATACAAGGGTCAGGTGCAATATTAAAAGGAGAATTATGGGGAGAGTGAAATACACTCATCCCAATAATCAGAGCCGACGTGGGATACTGAAGCTGTCATACGTCGGCTCTATTGATCAAGAACTGAACGATCACATACTGCCGATTGCTCAGTTCCTGATCATCTTCCTGCAGAGAGCAGTGACTTTCAGTCACCACTTCCCACAGAGATTCCCCCCTCCAGCGCAGACTGAAGGACAGACAGGAGAGGGGGAGGGCACAGCTGGCTCTGGCTCTAGAGAGGCAGAGCCAGCTGTCATTTAGAGATAGGGGTGGATCCTGGCAATATTTTCGGGGTCTGTCCCAGTTGCAGGGCAGCTCTGCACTGTCAGCATATAGCAGCAATAGTCTACCATATGCGGCGTTTTGGGTCACAAGAGTATATTAGCAAATGTCCTCTAGTGACCCTAAATAGAACTACGGCAAAAAAAAAAGATTAGGCCATATTTCTCTTTTACGTAGGCTATACACTTCAAGACCCAGACAAAATTCGCACAGTGGGTACACGTCGGCACTAGGGTTGCACCGATACCAAGTACAGTACTCGGTGCAAGTACGAGTACATGTACCGATACTTTTCAGCTCCAAGACTAGACTAGAGAAAAACTCAAAAATTAGGAGGCAGCTGTCATTTGTAAGGAGCACACTGAGCTCCTGGGATTTGTACATCTCTGTTTTAATGTACGATTTTGTTTTTATAAATATAAAAGGGATGCACCGATACCAGTTTTGCGAGTACGAGTACTGGTACTTGCCGAGTACTTACAAGTACGAGTACTGATACATTTTTGTTTATTGTCATGTGACAGTTTTTCTAAAACAATACAGACTAATGATTTCAGGACAGTGGTTGAGTGCCAGAGCCAGGTCCCAGCTGCAACCGCTGCAACCCTGGTAGTTCTCATGAAAATGCCAAGTATCGGCATTGGTACTCGAAAAGTATCTCTGCATCCCTGGTCAGCACCCTTCTGCCCCGGCATCCCTCGACCATTTCTGGGTATGACTGTTGAAGAAAATATTTGAATTAAAGTTTTGTGTTCAGAATTCACCTTTAAAGCGCCTCATATTGTAAAGCCCTGCACAAACTGTTGGCACTATATAAATCCTGTATAATAATATTAATAATAATAATCTGCAGGATGTGCAAGTATAAGGGTAAACAAGTGAAAAAGCTAAGAAGGTATAAAAAAAAATTAAATGGGTGGGAGTGAAGCTCCTGACCATACACTTATAGACTTATTTAATTCAGATAGCTGGCTGAATGAAAGAAATAACAGATTTCTAATGCATCTGTTGTATTCTGACATTCTTCTGCTGATGGTGCCAGAATAACCAAACAGTGACTGCATCTGATCGACTGCTGTCATTATTCAGTCAAAAATGTTCCACTTGGCATCGGTGACAAAACTAATTTTTAGTTCCAAGCTCGCTCCTGTGATGGGCTAAAATCTCCATACACATTACTAAACCAAACATGAGATTGTAGTCCATCACAGGAGTGAACTTGGAGCGGTGGCTACTTTACAACACACACAGGAAGCATGGAGAACAAAAGTAGGCAGTCTCCAGAAGGAAGGACAGTGCCAGCACCAATTCAGAGATGATTTGAGGATCTACAGCTGATTAATACACAAATAAGATACAGTTTTGTTAATAGTTGAGGTGCTTAAATGCATTTTTAAGATGTAACTCCTGAGTTTAGTGTCACTTTAAGCCAGGTGGTGCCAATAGGACCACCCACAAATCACATTTTGCCCTCGAGGTGCTTTTGAGTGCTAGAATGCTGCCTCTTGTATAACCCCAGGCACAGGTTCTGCTAAGTCATAGTGACACGGCGAGCGCGCACACACACCACATACGGACAGTGTAAATAATAGGGCACCAGTGATATGAATACATATAGACTTACCGTTGTCCCCGACTCCTCTTTTCTTCCCGTTCTCCGCCGCCTGCTCCTCTTCTCCCTCATAGTGACTTCTGTGTGTCCCAGCCACCACCACAAACTCTCATCACCGATCCAGCCTATTACACAACTAGCCACCGCTCTCCGCCCAACAAGGAAGACCGGGGCGCTGGGAACCTGTCATAGAGAAGAGCGCCAGACGCTGCCACAAACAACTGCACAGAGCGCCCGCCGCCCCCTGCAGGCGAGGAGGTAGATACGCACCGAAGTCGAGCTTCTGTACTATTCGGGTGCCCGGCGATAAGCAAGGGAGAATTACTGTAAATTGTTTAATAGTATAATGCCTCGAGTATATATATATATATATAACGACACATTAACAAAGTGTAATTAAGTGTTTTTTTTATGGAGGAACATTTCATGCCAGTAACAAAAATGGCCGCGATTCTTCTCCGGGAACCTTTAACCTTAACGTGTTCGGCTGTGTGTTGCCATACAGCGCAAAACATCAACACAGCCAGAACGAAGAGGTTGGAAGTACGGTGTGCTGGAATGATCATCCTTAGCCGCAGAGCCCAGGGGAGACTCCAGTCCTTGGTAAGACATGATGAACTCAGCTGTGTAACTAGAGGTCTTGTTTTATACATTCCATTCTGACACTTGTATGAGGGGAATAGATGGAACGACAGTGCGCTCTTTATTTACCAAGCTGTAAAATTCACAGGAGGCTAGGCTTTGGGCTTGTGTAGATGGGTAGATATAGCTTGCATTTGAGGTCATTCTAAAGGTGGCCATACACTTTACAACCATCGCAAGACCTTAGTCTGTAGTGTAAGGGCCTGTGTCTGACTAGATCTAACCGATTGATTGGATAGATTAGGTAGGTCCTCATATTACATGGTTTTATTAAATCTAAAGTTTATTGTACAAAAATTGTATGGTCAGGTATGGTGACCATAAGTACAACATACACCTGACAATCTGGCTATGCAATCTGTACAATCTTTTTTTAGATTTACCAAAACTATGTAATATAAGGACCTACCTAATCTGTTCAATCAATCCAATAATATGCCCCTTCCCAATCCTCTTACCTTTTGAGCTAACGATGCTTCTTCTCCATGGTTCCCGGTGTATGGGCAGCACACTGTGCGCAATATCACAGCCCTGTGCTAAGTAATTCAAATTACCCACGCAAATAGAGAGCATTCACTGGTCAGCGCAGTCACGTGACCACGCTGACCAATGAGAACCACTTCTTAGCAAGAAGTGCTTCTCGGCATGGTCAGCCCAGTCAGAAGTGCTTTTCGGCATGGTCAGGTAACCACCCTGACTAACGAGTGCTCGCCATTTGGGAGCATCATTTGAAATACATAGTGCAGGGTTGTGATGTTGTGCACGGACTGTACACCAGGACCGCGGAGGGGAAGCAGCGCTCATTCAAAGGTAAGAGGAGTGAGAGGGGGCAGATTGGTGGGGGGTAATGACATTTCCCAAATTTACCTGGGAAAATGGAATTGCCCTTTAAGATGCTTCTGACATCACTCACAGTTCATTGGAAGGGACACATGACCTGCAGTTCACCTCTTTCTGAGCTGCTGCTTTTGGGTTCCAATTGAAGGGCTCATTCATACCAGCTAGGCATGCTAAACGCACAAACAAAGTGTAATTAAGTGTTTTTTTTATGGAGGAACATTTCATGCCAGTAACAAAAATGGCCGCGATTCTTCTCCGGGAACCTTTAACCTTAACGTGTTCGGCTGTGTGTTGCCATACAGCGCAAAACATCAACACAGCCAGAACGAAGAGGTTGGAAGTACGGTGTGCTGGAATGATCATCCTTAGCCGCAGAGCCCAGGGGAGACTCCAGTCCTTGGTAAGACATGATGAACTCAGCTGTGTAACTAGAGGTCTTGTTTTATACATTCCATTCTGACACTTGTATGAGGGGAATAGATGGAACGACAGTGCGCTCTTTATTTACCAAGCTGTAAAATTCACAGGAGGCTAGGCTTTGGGCTTGTGTAGATGGGTAGATATAGCTTGCATTTGAGGTCATTCTAAAGGTGGCCATACACTTTACAACCATCGCAAGACCTTAGTCTGTAGTGTAAGGGCCTGTGTCTGACTAGATCTAACCGATTGATTGGATAGATTAGGTAGGTCCTCATATTACATGGTTTTATTAAATCTAAAGTTTATTGTACAAAAATTGTATGGTCAGGTATGGTGACCATAAGTACAACATACACCTGACAATCTGGCTATGCAATCTGTACAATCTTTTTTTAGATTTACCAAAACTATGTAATATAAGGACCTACCTAATCTGTTCAATCAATCCAATAATATGCCCCTTCCCAATCCTCTTACCTTTTGAGCTAACGATGCTTCTTCTCCATGGTTCCCGGTGTATGGGCAGCACACTGTGCGCAATATCACAGCCCTGTGCTAAGTAATTCAAATTACCCACGCAAATAGAGAGCATTCACTGGTCAGCGCAGTCACGTGACCACGCTGACCAATGAGAACCACTTCTTAGCAAGAAGTGCTTCTCGGCATGGTCAGCCCAGTCAGAAGTGCTTTTCGGCATGGTCAGGTAACCACCCTGACTAACGAGTGCTCGCCATTTGGGAGCATCATTTGAAATACATAGTGCAGGGTTGTGATGTTGTGCACGGACTGTACACCAGGACCGCGGAGGGGAAGCAGCGCTCATTCAAAGGTAAGAGGAGTGAGAGGGGGCAGATTGGTGGGGGGTAATGACATTTCCCAAATTTACCTGGGAAAATGGAATTGCCCTTTAAGATGCTTCTGACATCACTCACAGTTCATTGGAAGGGACACATGACCTGCAGTTCACCTCTTTCTGAGCTGCTGCTTTTGGGTTCCAATTGAAGGGCTCATTCATACCAGCTAGGCATGCTAAACGCACGGCAGCAGTTGTGCACTGGGTCACTTGGTCATGTTTTCAGCATTTGGCATATTGGGCGCACTCTACAAGTGTTCTATGAGTAGACCAATTACCCATGGCAGGTATTCAAGGCTGTCCACTTTTGCTTCAGTCACCACAGTAGTTTTCAATCTGTTGTTAATAGGGAGACAGTCAAATGGCTGGGGTGCCATTTAGAATGAATGTCACTGCTGCACCCCAACTCTTGTAACCTGCCCTGCCAGACATTGTGGTAATGCATGCATCATAGCAGCGCAAAGGTGCTAATGGGCCCTAAGTGATTCATATAGATAGTCAACCCTACTATCCAGGCTGTACTCCCATTCTCGATAAGACATTCAGAACAAGATCAAGTTGCAATAATGTAAACAGAGATGACCTCAAGGCCTACAGTTTAACACCTTCCAGCCAACCTAATACTTATATTGGCTCATTCTGTGCTAGGAGCATGCTCACCAGTCACAGTGTACCATCAGGAGCTTGCAGGACGGGCTCCTGATCATCTGAATACATTGACAGCCAATCACAGGGATCATGAGTTCAGGAAGCTCAACTCTGGTTCCCATCGTTCAGAACCTCCTAAAGGGCCAGCCCAAGGGGTTAAAGTTAAACCAACACTTTCAATGTCCTGTCCTGATAGAAAGCGAGATACATTTTTCTAAAGTGGTTACAATGTGCCCAATCTGCTCATCTCCTCCCCGATCCATGCTGCACTTATTTGTAATGTTGACCCTCACCTACCGGCCATGCTGGCCAGCACAACAGTCTGGGAACACAGCCCGGAAGGCCGTATAGCAGGGGTAGGCAAACACTGGTCCTCCAGCTGTAGTGAAACTACGAATCCCATTATGCATCCCCCAGGGGAAGTCATGCCTGTGGCTGTCAGAGTCTTGCAATGCCTCAAGGGATTTGTAGTTGTACAACAGCTGTATAGCAACATAATGGGGAATGGTGATTGGCCACATGACCACAATAACCAATGAGAGTCTTTTCTGTCTTTCTGGAAGAAAGGTTTAGAAGAGATTCTTGTTGGTGTTATGAGTTTGTTCACCTTTTTTTTTTTGTGAAAAGGTAAACTTTAAAGCCAAATAGGTCATGTCTTTACCCAAAACTAAGAGAGAAAAAAAGTTTTGGCTGGAGCTGGGTTTTTCAATTGTTATTAACTGGTTGTGAAATGTCAAGCTGGAAAGTATATGCACGTTATAAGGATCTAAATATGTGATTTTTTTTTTTTCCTCTAGGTTCTCTTCAGCATTGTGATAATTTCCTGGGGTTTTGTGCTATATGCTGCAAGACTTTCAGCTCTATGGCAGCTGCAGGCCAAATACCCAAATAAAATCTTAAGCTGACAGCACTAGGAGATTTGGGCGCCTGCTATCGTCACCTCTATTGTAGATGAGTGATAACGCGTGCTTCCATCACCTGACACGGCAATACGCTGACCATAAAAAAAGATTTGACTGAATCATGAACTACCAAGACTATAACATGGCATCCCTTTCACATATCCACAGAACTATGACTGGCCTAGCCCTATTCAATACAAAATGTCTCCTTCAATAAAACTGAGATCACAGGAGATAAGACATTTTTTACATCTTGTTGAACTGTGATATGGAAAAGACTGATCTAAATGTTTGTAAAATAAACCCATCCAAAAAACATTTCTATTTATTTATCTTTAAAATGTGTGATTTATTGGACATGGTATGGTAGGGGTTGCCATTATGTGTCACACCTGGCAACAGTTTTGGCAACCCAAAGGGTTTGTCTGTGTAGAATATCTGAATGGCATTTAGCTCAGTAGAATATTTTAGGAATACCATCCCTGAGCAGAAATAAACCAACAATGTTTTTTTGGCGACACTAAGGCCCGGTTCCCACCTTGGCGTTTTTCCGCGCTTTCGTACTCACGGAAAAACACTCAAACAGGGAAATGCCATTATTTTCAATGTGCATGGTTCCCATCTGGGCGTTTTTCCGCGAGTACAAACACGCGGGAAACTGCCCAAAGACGTACATGTACTTCTTTGGGGCGTTTTGGTCAGGTGTTTCCATTGGGAAACAGCCAACTAGCCCTCGGAAACGCGTTTGTCGCGTTTTTACCGCAAAACGCGCATATTCAATCCGCCTAGGTGTGAACCCAGCCTAAACTCAGGAGTTTAATCTTAAAAATGTGTATCACTCAGCTGTAGATCCTCAAATCATCTCTGAATTGGTGCTGACACTGTCCTTCCTTCTGGAGGGTGGCTACTTTTGTTCCCCATGGTCCCTGTGTGTTTTGTAAAGTAGTCACTGCTCCAAGCTCAGTCCCACAGTCTACAATCTCATGTTTAGTTTACTAATTTGCATTGAGATTGTAGTCCACCACAGGAGCGAGCTTGGAGCGATACACAAATGAGATACATTTTTTGTTAATATGTACTGTATGGTATTTTGAATGCATTTTTAAGATTTAACTCCCGAGTTTAGTGACACTTTAATTTTGTATAGAGCAGGTTCCTTTTATGCTCTACCAGGTCTTTACTACTGCCTGTGACCTCAGAGTTGGTTGTGAATCCAGGGCCATATTTACTCTCTCTAGTGCCTAAGGCCAGGTCCCTCAATGCGCACCCCCACCCCAATGGAGAAGGGCACCAGATGGCGGGGAAAGCAGGGTTGATTTTACATTTTTATTTATTTGCAGTCCACAGGTTGTAATACAGACCTAGAGGAAAATTAAAACCTACCTTGAACCACCAAAATATAACAAATGGAAGAGGAGCACCACTATGAATGTTAGTGCTGCTGTAAAACCCAGTAATAAATACCCACCTTCCAGAAAAGTGGATATGTTTGCCGTAGTGACCGTATTTGAATAAGAAATATGAAACCCGATTGGTCATCAGAGATAACAAATTATTTTTTTTTTTTTTAAATACACATCTTGAACTATAGGAAGTCCATACACGTCCTAGAATTCAAGTGATTAAAACAAGCTCATGGCTTCAGCTGGGAGCTTGGTATCTAGGGCTGCAACAACTAATGGACTTAATCGATGATTGAAAAAGTTGTCAACTTTTTCAATCATCGATTAATCGGCTTCTGATTAGTTGGCCCTGTTCATGGCTCCACACATGCGGCGCGCCACACCTCCTCCCCACCTCACGCTCGCCACTGCCAGACCCGCCCGCATCCACACACCGCACCTGCTGCCCGCCTTACGCTCACCGCCCACATCCACGATCGGCACAGGGACGCAGGGAGAATAAGTAAGAAGGAGCAGTTGTGGGGGGATGACAGCCGCCGACAGACAGTCCCGATCTCAGAAGCAAGTTGCTGGAAGACTGCTCAGGTAAGCCTGCACTTTCCCACACATGCTGCTCTATAATGTATTGCTGGGATTTTTTGTATTCTTATATAGCTGGTGGTATTTGCATTGCGCTGTATAGAGGACTACAAATCCCAGCAATACATTGCACACTGTATGTATTATGTATGGCTGGGATTTTTTGTATTCTTATATAGCTGGTGGTATTTGCATTGCGCTGTATAGAGGACTACAAATCCCAGCAATAATACATTATACAGCACAATGCGGAATACCACCAGCTATAGAGTACAACACATCCCAGCAATAATACATTGGTGCAATGCAGAATACCACCAGCTATAGAGGACTACAACAAAACCCAGATATAGTACATTATACAGCACAATGCAGAATACCACCAACTATAAAGGAACAACAAATCCCAGCAATAGTACATTATAGCTGGCGGTATTCTGCATTGTGCTGCATAATGTACTATTGCTGGGTTTTGTTGTGCTCCTCTATAGGTGGTGGTATTCTGCATTGCACCAATGTATTATTGCTGGGATTTGTTGTACTCCTCTCTAGCTGGTGGCATTCTGCATTGTGCTGCTGCATAATGTATTATTGCTGGGATTTGTTGTACTCCTCTATAGCTGGTGGTATTCTGCATTGTGCTGTATAATGTACTATTTCTGGGTTTTGTAGTCCTCTATAGCTGGTGGTATTCTGCATTGTGCTGTATAATGTACTATTGCTGGGTTTTGTAGTCCTCTATAGCCGGTGCCATTCTGCATTCATTGCTGTATAATTTTACTCTTTTCATTTCACTATATTGCACACCACACTTTTTTTTTTCTTCCACCGCTCCAAGCTTGCTCCTGTGATGGACTACAATCTCAATACAAACTAGTAGTCCATCACTGGAGCCATTTTTTAAAATGTTGTTTATTTTATTTTTTAATCGAACTTAATAAATCGGCTAACATTAAAGATGGCAAGTAGGAGCAGATCACGAAACAATCCGCAAATATTGTACTACATAAAAAAATTGTAACTGCCACTATTTTATTCTACAGGACTTCTGCTTTCAGAAAATATGTACATTTTTTTATTTTGACATGGGTGTAGAAAATGAAAACATTGCACTAGACGCAAAGTGGTTAGCCTACCATCAAAAACAAAGTGTATTGGTGGATTTTCTTGGCGTTAACCATTATTACAAGGTATGGTAAGAGTTGTGTACTTTGTCCTATCACCTGCAAAGTGTGTTAGTGTGGTTGTTAGTACATTCCAAAGGTTATAAAGAGGGTTTAAGAACTCCCAAGTGCGTAAAAAGTTATCCCTTGCAGTGGGGCTACGCCCACACTGCAAGGGTTAACTGCTCGTTATTCCCTAGAGGTCCAAAATAAAGTAGATATACTCCTATGATCCTCAGTCCTGTGGCAGTGAGTGCTTGCCTCTCTTCCTCTCGGCTTTGGTATGTCCCTCGACGTGCTCATGTATAATGCAGGTGAATGGACTGCTTTAGACTTGATGATATCAGCGGTGGTACCATAAATGGAGTCTTCCACACCATTGCTGTTCCTACCACTTCCAAGGCTAAAATAAATTTGTGACTAACCTTGAAAGAATTTGACTAAGTATGATTAAATGTAGAGAAATCATTTCAAGGATCACACTCTAAAGCTGCCCATACACCTTAGGAATATCGGACGATTTTCGTATGCAATCACGTTTTCGTCCGATATTCGTACGGTTGATGGGCAGTGTACAACCGCAAATACTGTACATTCGATGGACTTTTGACTATCCAGCAGGTTAGAAAACTGCAGTCCATTGTACGATTTTCGCAAGGTTGGTGGCGTTTCCGTACGTCAAAATTAGTATGATCTACACTGCACATGCGCAGATGAAAATACGTGCGGTCGATTACCGCGATTCGTCCAGGTGCTTTCTTCTAATTAGCGCTGATCCAACCTTGCGATAATCGGGGCAGGATGGGGCCGCCGTACGAAAATCATATGACGGTTCGATGATCGGACGAAAAGTTTTGTCCGATGATCGCAAGGTGTATGGGCAGCTTAACACAGCAGCAAAACCTGTAAGTGTAAATAGTCTATTTATAATTTTAAAAAAAATGGTATAGTTGTTCATCCAGTGAAACTGCATGTACCTTCTTTCTGTGCACATTAAGCAGCTGTCGTGAGAATGGGACAAAAAAAAAATCGAATGTTCCCATTGCATTTTATCTACTGGTTGAATGTTTTTAAAAGGAGAAGTATTGGGAGAGTAAAATGTATCCCAATACTTCTTAAGTTCCCAATACTTAAGAGTCAGTGTGGGCAGGGCCGGTGCTAGGATTTTTGCCTACACAGGCAAAGTTGCATTTTTGCGCCCCCCTCCCCGACCCCCTGTAGCGCCGGGCCTGCTCCCTATCAGCATGCAAGCTGCATAGTGTATTTTTTACGTTTTTGGCTGCTGTCCGCTTCCCCTCTTCCTCAATTCCCCCTCCTCCGCACCCCATCCACTTTTTTGTTCCTTTCAGCTTTGTTGTTTTGGGGCGCTGCGTAGTTTTTTAAAAAGTTTTTTTTCTTCACTTACCTTCGGTGCGGGAGAGCAGCGGCTGGTCCAGTGGGAGGAGCTCCAGGTGGGGGTCCTAATTTAGCTGTCCGGCGACTGCCAGGGGTGCCACGCGTGTCGGGATCCTCTGGCAGTCGCTGGCCAGCTAAATTAGGACCCCACCTGGAGCTCCTCCCACTGGACCAGTGCTGACTCGCCGCTGCTCTCCCGCACCGAAGGTAAGTGGGGGAAAAAAAAAATAGCGCAAGCATCGGGCCATTTTGACAAGTACAAGTCAAAATGCCCTGTTTTTTCCGCCCTCACCCTGCAGCGCCCTCCGGCGGCCGCTTGCCTTGCAGTAGCGCCGGGCCTGAGTGTGGGACACTGCAGCTATCTCACCCCGGTTCTATAGATGAAAAACTGAGAGATCATGAACCACTGATCCCTCAGCTTGCAGTCTTCTCCCTGAAGAGAGCACTGACTACCAGTCACCACTCCCCCCAGCACTCATTGGAAGGACAGACAGGGGAGGGCACAGCTGGCTCTGGCTTAAGAGAGGCAGAGCCAGCTGCCAATCAGGCAGTGGGATGGATCCTGACAAAATTGTCTGGATCTTTCCCGGCCGCAGCACGGCTCTGTGCTATCAGCAGTAGCCCGCTATAAGCTGACTTTGGGTCACAGGAGGACATTAGTTAATGTATCGTTGTGACCCAAAAGAGGACTAAGGGGAAAAAAAAGGTTTGGCTTTAGTTGTCTTTTAAGCTGGTGCTTGCTCGCCCTTGCAGATGAAATGAGCACTATTACATTAATAGTCCTGTCAATTCCGATAACACAGGTATTACTGTGTTGTACGTAGTTATATTAGCCACAGAGGTGCTGTAAATATTAATCACATAAACTGGTGCTGATGATTCCCTTTGGCAGATAGAAACAATATTATGAAAACATACACATTGCTCTAATGATTTGTGCATGCTTTCCAACGACAGACACTTCTCTGTACGAATGAATGGAGCTTTCTATGCAGAAGTGAGGGAGTAGCCGGGAGAGTCTGCAGCAGTTGCCGTGAACCCCCCGTGGGAAAAGCAAGTATAACAAGAAAAAAAACTGGGTGCCCTTCTGGGGAGGAAGGCGGCAGAGATATGGAGCCTGGAGCTGGTTTAATTCTATACATCTTTTACTCTGTTCCTTGTATTATTTATTTGGGACATACTCACAGATTATTAAATACATTTACAGAAACACAAATCTTGTTGTGTAACAAAAAGGTATAATTAATAGTTTATTCTATATTATACGTCTGACCACACGGTTATATGAAAACAGCAAGTTTCTGTTCAGTGGTGGTGGTGATTATGACTGCCCGTTGCTTCCTTCAGGGGTGGGACAACTTCTCCAGTCTCTGCGATGATATCACCCTACATAGACATAAACAGACAGAATCAATGTAGTAAACAAAGGTGACAGATTACAGTAACACCTCCCTCCACCTCAGATTACATATCAGACTTTAAAACTGTGAAACCAGCACACGATAATCTTCCAAAGAAATTCAAACTTTATTCCACATGCATCTGTACAAAGCACAACCGCTGACGTGTTTCTGCCTTACTCGGCCTTAGTCATAGCTGGGCTGCCATCAGTCAGGATGTGGCCCAGAATTTGATTGACATCATGCCAGGGTGAGCAGCAGCTCTCTTCCTCTGCAGAACGTGTGCCCAACTCCTTCACATTCGGTGCACGAACGCATCTCGGGTCCATTCTGTTTTTGCGCATCTTTACGCTACGCAAATATACGGCTCCATACGCAGCTATGTGTATAGAGCCATTTATTTGCATATGCTACATATGGGACAATACGCACGTACACCCATATACGCAGCGTATTGTACAGCAGTGTGAATGAGGCCTAAAGATGCGCAAAAACAGAATGAACCCGAGATGTGTTTGGGCAGCGAACTTTACGTGCGTACAGTTCATTAAAATTTCTATTACGAAAGATGCATTCTGGGATTGCAAATAGTGCGCGCATATACGCAATATACAAATTTGCTCGTTGTGTGTGCATGAGGCCTAAGGGTTAGTTCACACCAGAAACTGCATCACAACTGTGTGCATCTGTGCAGTCGCATTGTGATCCGTTTTTTCCCCCCTGCATTTCCCTGGATGATGCCACAATCAATTCTGTTGTTTTTTGTATGCGTTCTGTTGCATTTTGATGCGTTCAGTGCAGTTAGATGCAGGTAAAATATGACAAGCAGTACTTTTTCTGACTGCATCTGAACGGACTGCAATGTTGTGAAATAGGCACAAGAAAGCCCACAGGAAATCATTGGGATGTATTTTGACTGCAGCAGTTAAAATAAACAGACTGCATCACAACTGCATATGGTGTGAACAGGTCCTAATGGTTGCAATCCGCCACCTGCAGAGAAAATAGTTCCACAGCGTAAACATCTTGCCATCCTCTCAATTTGTGGGTCTGCTCCCAGTTTCATGACGACTCCATTGGTGAAACAGTTCTGGCATCTAACAGTGCATCATAGTGGCTGGGTAACTTTTTGTATTTTTCCCTACTTCTTATTTACTTGCATTACATCTGCAACAAGGGTTTCCGAGTTGGCTGCATTATTCTGTAAGGAACCCTAATGGGTACATAACAGATAGCAGGAAAAGATCCTCTTTTTTTTTTACCAAAGTGGTCTCCAAGTTTTATCTAAATGAAGCCATTGTCTTATCTTTCTTGTTTCCAGCTGCTGCTCACTCTAAGGAAACTGCAATGCATTGTATGAAAGGTGGTGAGAGCTGTCAAAATGTCAGTGCCACAGCTTCTTCTCAGAAGTCCTTTTTTGTTGTTTCAGGGCTTTTAAAAAGAGGGCGTTGGCTTACAGTTCCACCATTTATTTGTAGGTTTGCCATACTATTGTTTAGATGTAGAAGTTGGAGGATAAAGTACCCTCATTTCCTATCAAGACTCACTTTAATACAGTGCTGGTTGGTCCCTTTGTAATCAAATATCGGTGTTCCAGGTCTGCTAGAGGCTGCGACTTGGACTTCAGCCCACGTTTTCATCAAGTTCTGTATGCGGGACATATCATCTGAGAATGCTAGCTTTGGTTGCCAGGCAGCTCTATAAACTCCCACTTTTATTACCTGTTGGGCTCTGGTTCACCTGTTCTTTTTCCTGTGAATTGCTTGGAGTCATCCCATGGTTTATTAATATGACATGCTATGTTTCTCCACAGAGGATAAAGCAAATGAGAATGTTGTACCTATTGCAAAATTCCTTTCTTAAAATTCCATTGAGGGACACAGCTCCCTTCCATCTTTTGGTAGTTACTGCCATTGTTTTTGTACTGCTACAACTGAGCCGGATAGTATAAGAAAGGGTTATGTCTGTTGCCCAATCCTTCTGTAGGCAATATAATAACCCACTATTATATCCTAACTCAAGCTATGAGTGCCACAACAGTAACACTGGAGGCCACAAGGCCCCCTTAAGCTGCTAAGTGAGCACCAGTTATCTCTACAAGCCACCAGAAACTTAAACCTAACCACTCTGCAACAAAGGCTGCGTTCACACCTGACCGTTTTGTAGCGCATCCTACGCTCGGCGAACGCGCTACAAAACGGTCAAAAAAATAAATAGCATTGTAGTCAATGCCCTCGTTCCCACCTAGGCGTATTTCCGCCCGTCCCTAACGCCCTACAAAACGGCCCACGCCTGAAAAGGTCCCGGGACTACTTTGGGCCGTTTTGTAGGGCGTTTTCCATTGGGATACAGCCAAGTAGCCTTTGGAATCGCGCAACTTTTTTACCGCGAATCGCGGTAAAAAAAAACGCGCGACAGACGCGCATATTACAATACGCCTAGGTGTGAATGGGGCCTTACTATGTCACCTCTCCACCTCTACCCTGTCCATAGACTTCAACCAAACCTGCATAAGTTACAACTGACTGTTGTAGTCAGAGTTATAACCATCCATTACACAAAATCATTTCATCTGCCATTCTTGGGATATAAAACCATTACCATATATGTGTCAGCTGTGTATTTACTTGTTTGCCTATGTTTCACATAAAGGAGCAAAGGGGATCCCTCTGACATCATTTGATTTCCGTATAATCATAAAACCAGACACTTATGTTAACTGCTTTTCATTTTCACAATACTTACGGGAAACAAAGCAGGCTTGTTGGAGACCATACCATAGGGGACGTTCTGAAAACAGAGAATACACATTTATTTTATTCACTTGAGATTTATGCAAACTAAGTTCACATACATTTCCAGCATCACACCACATTACAGTATAATTAAAAGAACCTGGTACCAGACCATTCATTTCAGCAAAATATTGCCATACGATCATATGTGCATTTAATGCGTATTAATTACCTGGAAAACCTCCCCTGTATACAGTAATCATTATTTCATCCCCTCAACCCTCCCTTCACGGGAAATATTATAAAGCGTCACTTGAGTTTGCTAGGGCTGCTGACATATCCAAGATGGTAGCACCAGCAGCAGTCTCAGAGCTTTTGGGTGTCTAAAGGTGCCCATACACTGTACGATTATTGTACGATAATCGCTGGAAATCCCGCTATCGTACAATAATCGCAAAGTGTATGGAAGGCAATAAATTACTTTACAAACCAAGGTCCATGCTCATCTGGAAAAGCAAGAACTGACCTATATAAACATTAGAACAGATTTTGGATATTAGGGGTTTACAAATCTAAAAGCTAAAACAGGCTATATGACCTACAAGACTGACATACTAGAGGTATATACATTCCTACCTAGAAATAGGCAACAAAAAGAATATTGTACTGCTTTGTGCAATAAGAGCAGCTGTAAGAAGACAGACACATAATGATATAGGAAAACTGTCTACCACAATGCCTGCCCTTCAGTGGTTTTCCTACACAAGAAAGGGCTGATTTAGAATGCCTCCACCCAGTGTATTGCTTAGAGTGACGACATTTGCATCATATTACTGCCCTGAAGTATGGCCATCAGGGGAAAATCGACACGGTAATAAGCAGACCCAGAACAGGGGATTTTTGGAGTATTGCCTTTTGATAAAAAAACTCATGAAGGCAACACTCCAAAAATTCCCTGGCTCTAGAGAAGCAGAGCCAGCTGTCAATCAGGTAGCACTATTGTCGGGATCTTTCCTGGCTGCAGCACAGCTCTACGCTATCAGCAGATAGCGGGCAGTTACCCACTGAGTTTTGGGTCATGGGGGGGGG
>NW_017306428.1:1715617-1740407 GCF_000935625.1 Nanorana parkeri
GGTGGGGGGGGGGGGGGGAGGGGGGGGGGGCATTAGTAAATGTCCTCCTGTGACCCAAAAGAGAACTACGACCAAAAAAAGGTTTGGCCTTAGTTCTTTTTTTAACAATTGACTAACAGGTCTTCTGCCTCTATCCCTCCTTGTATCCCCAAGGAAGAGAGAAAATGCACTGAGCATATACATTATCCAGAACATACATAATACAGAAAGGATGCTCAGTTGCCTGGATTTCCACACACAACTGGTCACTCCCCCATAACAGGTCATGCCTAATTGCCCCACCTCCTTAACCATGAAAGGAAATGTAGACAAAACAAGGGATGGAAAGGTAAAGGGCAGATGATAATGAATGCAGGGACCCCCTCTTGGACTGTACCTCGTGAGATACTACGGGGAAAAAAGCCCTGGCCCCTGGTCAAGTATACCTCATGAGTTACTAAAGCAACTATTAGATCTACCAGACCTCCCTGATGTTAAATACGTAATGGTCCAGTGTGGAGAGACTTAAAATTAAGCAGTGGGGCTTAGTCGTTACCTGTGAACCTACGCACGCTAAAGTATTTACATATTCTGCCCTATTCATCTCTGTATCTATATGCATTGTGGAGAAATCCATTTTCAAAGTTCACAACAGAAGCATTGAAATGAGCAGATCTTGGCAGGCTGCCAGCCGTCTAATGGAACATCCAGCAGTTGGTTTCAAGCTATTAAAAACTGACATTAGCCTTGATCCACACCTGGGTGACAGTGTTTTCATGCACAGTTTTTTTTGTGCATGTTTTTTGTGGGTTTTTACGCGCTTCAATGTGCGTGCAGTAAGTCCCACATTTTTTATGAGCAAAATGGGAAAAAGGCGTGCAAAAACACGCAAAACCATTTGCAACGTGCATTTCCAAGCGTTTCCTATTGACTCTATGAAGACAAAATTTGCTGTAATCTGCCTAAAAGAAGTTCACATACCTTTTCCAGCAACAAGCGTTTTGCTTATTGCGACAAAACACTCGGGTATGAACAGGGGTCACAAAGATCAATAGGATTTTTTTTTGGGCAACCATTTTGTTGCGCTTACTCAGCTGCGATGAAACGCTTAATGTGAACCAGGCCCTAAAATCTTTTTTGTAATACCGTCACAATAGATGCAGGCAGAGGCGCGAGTTAGGAATTAAACATTTTTTTACATGCAGTAAAAGAGGTTAATAGGCTAATGTCCATAGGCTGGGTGCGGGTGCATTTAATATTCACACCCTGAAAATAAGCTTATGTCTAAGTCACATGTTTGTGATCTGGTGCACAACTTGGCCTATAGGGAACCGCTCACTTAATTCTATGCAATATTATTGAGTGGACGTTTTACAAAAGCATTGAATTCCAACAAATACAGGTGAGAAAATGGTCTACCTGAATCAATGAATTCATCCATAATTGTGATAGAAAATCACCTGCACACCATACAGCGCTTGAACCAAACAAAATGTTCGCTGGTGCTCAAGGTTACTACACAGATGGTGCCGTGCTACAGTCCAAGTAAAGATACCAGTCACCAGCACTCACTTGTAATGTGCAAAAAGGATAGCACTTTTATTGATATGTCACATGCGTCAAGACGCCAACGTTTCGGGGGCAAAGCAGGGTTCCTTCATCAAGGCGACATCGTGATAAAGGCGGCCCCGAAACGTTAACTTCTTGACGCATGCGACGCATCAATAAAAGTGCTATCCTTTTTGCACATTACAAGTGAGTGCTGGTAACTTCTATCTTTACTTATCCATAATTGTGGGCCCACAATGCAATTCTTCAGTACACAATATATTTACAATTCCATGGCAGATAAAGATGAATTAGAATTAGAATATTACCATCCAGTGATACTTAATGAAGTAATGTAAAGCCCATATCAAGGCTAGCTGTCCTGTGGCTATTTTGCAGGCCTTATATGTTTTGAAAGTCTAAAAAAAAAAAGACAACAAAATAAGACTTTTTCTTTTATAAATGTTAATACAAAATCACAGTAGAATTAAAATCTAACACTTGTACAAAATAGTTAGCTTTCAAGCAACAATGGACATTCCACTAAAGTTCCTGTTTTCCCATTCCCCAGCCCCTACATCATTACTGTGTACTGCAGGGTTAGCCTTGAAAGGGGCTGCCACGCGTGTGTAGAGGCCCAGGCCCGGACTGTTTCCTTGCAGAACTGCACGATGAAGATCAAGGACAAACAGGACACAAGGTAAGTATTATACCATTCAGGGGTTTACTCAGGGGGGTGGGGCAAACTTGAGAACTATGGGGTAACCTTTTTATCCCATAGTTCCCTTAAGGGTCACGGGAGGACATATACTAACCTCCTCCAGTGACCCAAAGCTCAGTATATAGCGCGGTATAGCCTGCTATGTACTGAGAGAGCCACAGCCAGGACGGATCCCAACATTATTGTCAAGATTCCACCCAGCTGGCTGATTGAAAGTGGGCTCTGTCTATCTAGAGGCAAAGTCAGCTGTGCCCGCCCCCTGTGTCCCAGTCAGCGCTGGAGGGGGGGGGAATCCCTGCGGGGAGCGGTGATTGACAGTCACTGCTCTCTGCAGGGAGATGATCGGGAAGTGAGTGAGCGACGGTATGCGTTTACTCACTTCCTGATCATTAGAGCCGACGTGTGACAGTTTCATTGTCACACGTCGGCTCTAACTATGAATATGAGTGAAATTTTTATGCAACATGGATCATGATACATACAGCATCCCCAAACCACCCTCCTTACCTGAATCACAAGGTACTTCTGTATGAAAGTTATATTGATTTGAATTTAGCGTGGCTCCGCCCACACAGCCACATCACATATGCATGGGATTCCTCTTCCTCCTTAACAAGTGTTCCTGTATTTTTTTAAATAGTGGCCTTTCCCTGTAAAACCACTTTGTTGCTTAAAACATATCTAAACACTTGAACAAACATTGAACTTGCTCCTGCCTACCAGTCCTTAGATGTGGTGGCTGCATTTGTTTTCATTTTTCAGATTAAGAACATTATCAGCAAGTACAGAGCTACTTGTTGATCTTGCCAGAAATACTGTGACCTTGTCACTTCCTGTGAAGTGAATCATATCAAACATCATCTTCCTTTCATATTATCTTCTGTAAACGATCGATTCCCTCACCTCCCATGTGATGGAGATGATGAGATGAAGATGTGTTTGCAATCCTGTCATAGGGCGACAACCATAGCTCCCTCAATAGACAGTACAGTCAGTGAGTGTAGCCACCCTAGGACAGGAAGTGTGTTATAACTTTTAGTGGGCAAGGTATGTCTTTCTGCTGATGACACATAGGTGTGCAATAGGATTGATATTCCTGGGGGTATTTGTCACATGGAACATGACACTGCTGGAAGGTAAACTAAACTGTGCTCCAAAGTCTCTAAATGCAAAGAAAAAAAAATTATTTGCGGAAAAGAATCTTCAGATAGAGGTCAGTATTGGGGGGTAGAGTTCTGGCCAGAACTACACTGGAAAAAGACTTGTCGGGGAGGAGTTATTTTAAATGATTGCAAAATAAGTAAATAGTGTGGTCTGGCAGTGGGAGAAGCTAACAGAGTTGTAGGGTGGATCACAAGGGGACTCATCAGCAGGAGGAAGGTCCTGGTTCCTCTATAGATCTTTGGTTTTTTTTTTTATTAACCCTTGCAGTGGGGGCAACCCCTGCATTGCAAGGGTAAACTGCTCATTTGTATCTAGGTTCTAAAATAACAAAGTTATACTCACCGGAAGCTACGAGACAACCAGGTGTCACGGCGCTCCCTCCTGCCTGTCTCCTCCTCCGATGCAGCATTGGAATGTTCCTCAGCTACCCCGCATCTATACACAGGGTATAGACTTGATGATTTACTGGACCTTAGACCACTGGATCAGAGAGGGAGAGAGGCTCAAGGGACCGGTCTTAGGCTGGGTTCACACCTAGGCGTATTACGCATGCACGTCTGTCGCGCGACCGTCACGCGGTTTTTTTTACCGCGATTCGCGGTAAAAAAAATCGCGCGACCGTCGCGCGATTCCGAAGGCTACTTGGCTGTATCCCAATCGAAAACGCCCTCCAAAACGGCCCAAAGAAGTACATGTACTTGTTTGGGCGTCAGCCGTTTGAGGGTGTTCAGACGGGCGGAAATATGGAAAGGTGTGAACCATACCCATAGAAAACAATGGGATTTTCATGGTTGTACGTTTTGTAGAGCGTTCATAGAGCGTTGAACGCCCGACAAAACGGAAAGGTGTGAACGGGGCCTAAGAGAAAGCCAGCTCCACGGTTCAGAGGAGTATAACTTTTTTTTTTTTTTACCTAGACAAATGCAAGCAGTTAACCCTTGCAGTGTGGGGGTAGCCCCACTGCAATTGTTAATAAAAGTGGTGCCTGGAGCTCTTCTTTAAATACTGCACCCTGTGACCTCACCTACAAAGAGATATTGATATGATAGGAGTCCAGAAATGGGGAACAAAATGGTGAAAGTTCAGAGGGATAAAACATGGAGAGAGTGCAGGAACCTAATGTATACAGCCTGGAGGAAAGAAGGAAAAGGGGGAAATGACTGAAATACATCAAGAGTGTGAATAATTCTCAGGTGGGCAACATAAGAAACAGATCAAGAGCATGACCTCAAACTAGCAGAAGGAAAGTTCAGAACTAACCTTAGAAAGGGTAATTTTACCAAAAGAGCAGTTGATGCTTGGAGCAGACTTCCAGCATGTGTAGTGAGTCAGTCAACATTAAGTGAATGTAAACATGCTTGGGACAAACATAGCGCGATACCTAGACAGAAAGGGTAAGGGTTGCCTTGGTGGACCTTAGTCTTTTTAGGGATGCACGGATACTTTCAGCACTCGCCAATACAGATATCGGTACTTCCGCTAGCATGGAGCTGTTTGGCCACCCCAATGCTGATTGGCTGGGAAGCAGGCTTCCCGGTCAGTCAGCATCGAGCCGGCCAAACAGCATGAAGCAAGCTCCATGTTCCCTCATGGCACTGCCGGTCAGAGGAAATCTTCCTCTGACCGGAAGTCCCTGTATCGGGGTAAGTATCAGAGCATTTAGGCGAGTATGAGTACCTGCCCAAATACTCTTATCGGTGAATCCCTAGTGTTTTTTTGTTTTTCTAAAATTTTCTATGGCATTCAAAAGATCACAAGGTGAAAATAAAGGAAGAAAAGCCTAAAATAAAACAAATGCAGCGAATATATCTAAGGACTTGTAAACCGCAGTATATCATTTTTCTTGTTTGTGAGTTTAGATATATATTCCAAGTAAAGTAGCTATCTGAAATGAAGCAAACAAAAAATCCTTTAACGTGACACTAAACATAGGGGTGAAATCTTAAAAACACACTCACTGGCCACTTTATTAGGTACACCATATGCTAGTACCGGGTTGGGCCTCCTTTTGCCCTCAAATCTGTCTTAAAGGGTTATTAAACCCTCACATGTTTTTGCATATAGCTACTGGTAGCTAGCAGTAGATATATCCAAGAACATTAAAAAAAATAAAAACCTTTTAAAAAGGGTTAATACTTACCTGTGTCTCAGCCGCACACTCCCGTCCGAACATCTGAAAATTTCTCAGGTGGTCGCAAAGGATCTTGGGGCGGGCGCATGCGCAGTTCAGATGTTCGGCCGGGAAACGAGGAGAGACACAAGGTAAGTCTATGAAGCAGCGTGCACCCGCTGACTCCGTGGGACATCAGAGGAGGACAGAGGAGTCAGCGCTGGATCTGAGACCCGCATCAGCGCTGCAGGGACAGCTGAAAAGGACAGGAAAGAAGAAGATGATCGGATTAAGAGGCATCATTTAAGGCAAGTCCCTACAGCAGGATTGGGAAGGGATAGTGTGGGCCATTTTGATATGATAGCTGCAGATGGTTGCTGCAGATTTGTCAGCTGGATATCCATGATGTGAATTTCCCGTTCCACCCCAAAGGTGCTCTATTGGATTGAGACCTGGTGACTGTGGAGGCCATTGGAGTACAGAGAGCTCATTGGTTCAAGAAACCAGTTTGAGGTGATGTGAGCTTTGTGATGTGACATGGTGTGTTATCCTGCTGGAAGTAGCCATCAGAAGATGGGTACACTGTACTCATGAAGGGATGAACATGGTCAGCAACAATACTCAGGTAGGCCGTGGAATTTAAATGATGCCCCAATTGGTACCAAGGGGCCCAATGTGTTCCAAGAAAATATCCCCCACATCATACATAACCACCAGCAGCTTGAACCATTCATACATGGCAGAATGGATCCATGCTTTCATGTTCTTTATTCTGACCCGACCTTCTGAATGTTGCAGCAGAAATCGAGACTCATCAGACCAGACAACATTTTTCCAATCTCCTATTGTCCAATTTTGAGCCTGTGCGAATTGTAGCCCCTGTTTCCGGTACTTAGCTGACAGGAGTGGCACTCTGTGTGGTCTTCTGTGGCTGTAGCCCATCTGCTTCAAGATTCAATGTGCTGTGTGTTCAGAGATGGTATTCTGCATACCTCGGTTGCAGTTATTCGAGTTACTATTGTCTTTCTATCAGCTGGAACCAGTCTGCCCATTCTCCTCTGACCTCTGGCATCAGCAAGGTATTTTCTCCCAGAGAGCTGCCGCTCACTAGATTTTCCTTCTTTTTCAGGCCATTCTCTGTAAACTCGAGAGATGGTTGTGTATGAAAATCCCAGTAGATCAGCAGTTTCTGAAATACTCAGACCAGCCCATCTGGCACCAACAACCATGCCATGTTCAAAGTCACTTAAATCCCCTTTCTTCCCCATTCTAATGCTCGGTTTGATCTTCAGCAGACCATCTTGATCATGTCTACATGTCTAAATGTATTGAGTTACTGCCATGTGATTGGCCGATTAGATATTTGCATTAATGAACAGTTGAACAGGCGTACCTAACAAAGTAGCCACTGAGTGTATATTTAAGGACATTAACATTTAACACTATTTAGCTTGTTCCAGTGAAGGACTACAATCTCAATACAAATTAGTAAACGAAACATGAGACTGTAATCCATCACAGGAGCAAGCTTGGAGGGGTGACTACTTTACAATACACACAGGGACCTTGGGGAACAAAAGTAGGCACCCTCCAGAAGAAAGGACAGTGTCAGCACCAATTCAGAGATGATTGGAGGATCTACAGTTGAGTGATGCACAAATAAGATACATTTTTGTTAATAGTTAAAGTATTTGAATGTATTTATGAGATTTAACTCCTGAGTTTAGTGTCACTTTAATGCTGCCCACACCACCGCATGCAGCTCCATTGCTTTTATTGTGGTCAGTGACTCAACTCTGAAGATTCACTCTATCTGTACTCATGACTATTGTCACCAGCACAGAAGGTAACAGGAAAGCTAACATTTTGAGTTGACATTGGAAAAGGAATAGAGGGGAAATCTTCCAATGGGGACATTTGTCAACTCTCTTAGAGGAGTATTATCCTTCACTTTGGAAAGACTTCTTTTCACTCCTGTTTCTATTGTAGGAGAGGGAGTAAGGAAATCTCCCTTGAGGGAAAAAGCTGATAAAAAAAATCTTTACTTCACCCATAATAAAAAAATAAAACATTTTTGATTTAGCTTTACTTTAAGCTAACATGCACAGCAATAGATTTCATTTTTGACTTTGGGACTGAGAGAGGATTTTCGACTTTGGGTATGAGAGAGAACTTTCTCTCTCATATCCGCTCCTCTCCTCAGTGGGTGGGTACAATAGCGAGCCTGCTATTGCCTATTGCAATTTAAAATAGCCAATAGCAGTCTGGTTATTGCTCCTGACCACTGCCCGCTATTTCCAGCCACCTGCCGGCAGCAGAATCTAGCCGTAAATTAATGGGGCACCGCATGGGGAGTTGCTTGGGAGTTATTATTAACTTTTGGGCAACCAGAAACTAGTTATCCAGCGCCTACCGATCCCCGTGGGTGCTGGATAACTGGGAGTTTACTGTAAAACATTTGCATATAACCTTAAAAATATGAATTCTATTGTGAAGATAATTATGATAATGGTTGTCTGTAAAAACAGATATTTGGCTAGTATGATATTTCACAGAATGACATGTAAGGGTAATGTATAAGGTAAACAAATCAGATTCCTGAACCCTTTCAGATACCACTGCTAGTCACATACATAGGTCCTCCAGAGGCTCTTCTCCCGCAGGAAGTTGTCCCAGAATCTCGCCACTGGACCCTGTTTCTTGGGGGGCAGGACGGGCTCCCGAGGACTTAGCTCCTGATCTTTCAGCCATTTTCTCCTCAGATCCCTCAGCTGCTGCAGTCGTAGCTGTTCGTCTTGAGGAGTCAAAGCCATGACTGTATGACCTCGGCCCCCCACACCACGTCCACTACCCTCACAAATGACAACCCCGTTCCTTCAGCTGTACTCAGAGGGCACGCAGAGACTTGGGCGCAGTGTAATGACGTCAGGCAAAGGAAAGGTGCGCCGGCTCCCTCTGCTGGTTATAGATTAGTACTGCATTTCTACGTGTGACAAGTAAGCCGCCACTGCGAAATGGGGAAAAAGCTCCACAGTTAATCTGAAACGTCATACAGAGTCTTCAGTGCTCTTGCTTATGAAAAAAAATGTGCCGCAGGCATGACACTTATAAACATAGAGAAAGGGTTGGCGACCTTGTCACGTCAACTGTGCTGAAACCACAAATCCCAACATGCCCCTGCCTCTGAGAGTCATACTTTAGGCTAGCAGAGCCTTGCAATGCATCATGGGAGATGTAGTTTCACATCAGCTGGAGGTCAAGTACCCCTGCTGCGGGCTCATGAGTGACTTACGCTTATGGGACATGATTTGCATTTACAAAATTAATTAAAGACGAATAATTCAGTATTGAATATGCTATGCAGGTAGCTATTTGCACATGTCTTTTTTTTTTTGCCTTAAAATTGCATGAGCCCGTGAAATAAAACTATGGTAGTCAAAATTGCCCATTCGCAATGATTTAAAAGCATTTATTGCTCATCAATTTAGAGTTAACAGGGGGTGATGGCACTAAAATGATAGCTCTCACTCCAAAATTTGCCTCAATATGACATGAGTGGTGCCATTGTCATTTTTGCACATAGACACAACCTACACGTTCGCATTGGTATGTGCATGTAATATTTTTCACTGTAATATTTTTTTTTTACCCTTAACTTTGTTGCTATCACATAAGGGGCCAACAAGTCCCCTATGTGATAATACACATGAAGTGATAAGTCCTCTTTATGGAGATATCATGGGTCTATCAGACCCCTAATGTCAACTATGGATCCCTATGAAGCTGATGAAGCACAGATCTGCCTCACCAGCTTCTACTCCAGCCACAGCAGTCAGAGAAATGACAGGCTGAAAGCGGAAGTGACAAAATCACTGTTGCTTCTGGGTTCAGAAGGCGGAGGGGAGATCAGCCATTGAAAGTGTGCTGATCTGCATCTGATGCAGTTGCATACACCCACCGTGCGATACTGAGGACCAAATGGGGGACAGAACACACCTTTTAAAGCTGTTTAACCTCCTGAGGCAATAGGAGGCACATTTTTTATGAACAGTTACAATTAGAAGGCCCAGAAAGGGTAACTTTGAGTTCAACAGATGAGAAGAGGAAGCCTGTCACCCTGCTATTATTGGTAGACTGCCAAGAACTTTTCCCTGTTGGAGAAACCCTTCTTATGTAATTGAACATGGATGCTTAGAAAGAAGACTAAGACTGCTGGCCCTTTGCATGTTGTGCCAATAGTGTCATTGTCTTTGTGCTTGAGAAGACTACTGACCTTGTGTATGCCTGTAGTAACTGGATGTGATCCGGTGATGGAAAGACTGCTGGCCTTTTTGTTCCTGTTTGCCAGTGGTGACAATGTGTGTCCTTGAAAAGGAAAACTTCAAGCCCTTTGTTTTCTGTACTGCCAGTGGTGATATGTACACTGTTCCAAAGTTGCTATGCCACTCGTTTAAATTTAGTGGCAGCTAGGCTGTAGCCAGCCTAAGCTTTGATTTGTATTGTTTTCTGCATTTGTTGGGTGTTCCCTAAGCTCAGAACAGTTTGCTGCTGCCTGTTGCAGGGGAGTGTTCTCCAGAAGATAAAGCAAGAAGAAACAATGTTATGAGTTTTGAATATTTATTTCATCCTGGACTATTACTAGGAGGTTTAGCCAGTGATGTGAGCTGGGGAAGGGGATAGACATTTGTGGAGCACTTCTAGAAGGGTCTTTGCCTCCCAGGCTTTGCCCTGAGAGGATGTCCACAATTAGGAGTCTTTTTTCCTCTTAGGCCTGAAGGGTGAAAAGAATACAGAGGCCTTTTACCTCCCCGACCTTCTGCCTGGGGAGAAACCTGTGCCAGTGCTAGGTCCCAAGCATTGGGAATGGCCTATGCCTGGAAAATAGGAAGGTGGCTAGAAAAGAGGAACACCTTCAGAAAGCTTGCTTGGTCTATTGGTGGCTTGATGTGTGGCTTGAAACCAGCTTAAAGCCACACATTGAAGAATTGCTGGTCTCAGCTTAAAGGCACATTGTGAAGAATTGCTGGTCTCAGGTTAAAGGCACATATTGAAAAATGTCTGCTCTCAGCTTAAAGGTACACATTGAAGAATTGCTGGTCTAAGCGTAAATGCACGCTCTTGGATGTGAGAAGAGCTTAAGTTATTTATCTATTTCAGTAGATGGATTTTCTATCGCTCTTTGGGTATCCTGTAACTCCTGTAACCCCCTAAGCCCCTCTTTCCCCCAGACTTTGAGCCAATGAAACCTACAAGCAAAGATTGGCGTAGTGGGTGTCCTTTAGTCACTGCTGGTGGGTTGGTAAATAAATCGGAGAAGCAGTGAGCCAGTGCACCGCTAGAAAAGCTATTAGAGCATGTTAAACTCAGTGGCTCCCTAGGTGGTCATCTCCACAAACGGTATCTATCTGATATCTGATTCCATCACAAATTTTAAAAATAAAGGGATTATTTCTCATTTTAGGGCAGTGGTGGAACCATGGGAATCCTTCCGTTATGCCGCTTGGTTAACTGCACATCCAGAGCCGCTGGTTTATAGCACAGATGCAGCCTAATAATTTAGATCCATTTATTCCAAACTGCATACAGATGTTCAGGCTTGTTGGTCATCATCAGTGTAATGTATGGAAACAAAGGTTTCTGTGGAGTATGGTTCAGCACTGACATCATATGCTTGTATACTGTAAGTGTATTAGGCAGAAGATGCCTTAATTAGTAAGAGGAATTTGGATGTGATATATACAAATGCTTGGGAAGGTTATGGAGGTTGTGGGGTATCCTGGCCAACAAATAAATAGTTGACAATATTTTAAAAGTATGTTGGGGAAGAGTAGTATCTTTTTGAGAGATGTTAAACAATATGTATCCATGTTTAGTGTGACAAAGCTTTATTTTTACACATGCTGTAGATGCTAAAAAGTAGATTGAAAAAAAAGGTGTTATCCAGCTATGGCAGATATGCTTCTGCAATGAGT
The DNA here is from genome assembly GCF_000935625.1 of Nanorana parkeri. Taxonomy (NCBI): domain Eukaryota; kingdom Metazoa; phylum Chordata; class Amphibia; order Anura; family Dicroglossidae; genus Nanorana; species Nanorana parkeri. The sequence goes on from NW_017306428.1 coordinate 1,727,112, forward strand.
TGTGCACTGGTATTGTCTATACTGACAAGTAGAGTTGGAATAATATGACTTTACCCTAATGCCAAAGAGGAGCAAAGATTCTAAATAGAGCAGGATGCAAGGGCACTCAGGTCTTCACCTCTATTTTTAATCCCCTCCTCTGAAAACTCGCTTGGTTTGCTCAGGATCCAGGGCACCAACAGTCAGCTCTAGGGACCAGGTGCCAACCCAGAAACTAAACCTCAGAGACATTCTATCATCTCCAACACCGTTGGAGGTCAGCCTGGATAGTATCCCGCATCATGGACTCGGACACCTCTCCAATTTTATCTGCCTCCCTGGAGGCTTCCTCCAACCTCATGGCTGTAACTCATCTCTCTCTTATGCAGCTTTCAAATATGATCTTATCTCTACCATTGACACAGGACTTTGAGTTCTTGGCATCTTGGGTGGAAGCTGACATCCACAATTACATTCTAGTGGTGCAACAATCTGTTGTCCACCTTGATGAGAAAATGTTATCAGTGATGGCAGACAGAGAGACCATTTTGCAATGCCTTACCTGCCTGGACAACTCACAAACATAACAGGACCAATGGGCTCTTCTTGTTCATCTTCAGAAAGACAATCTAAAAAAAAAGGAGCGGTAGAGCTAAGAGGTATAACAGAAGCCAGTATCCTCAATATGGTTCTTAACAAGCCCCCCTCTTCTCCGAAATTGAAAATATTGTGTCCACCCGATCAATACTCCAGTTTCCTGCCACTTGCTTGGACATCCTTGCTAGCTCCAGTGTTTGGACTTCCCTCTGCCTGCTTCCTTTCTGAGAACCAAGAGGTATTGGGACTGAGATCACAAACCCACTGCACAAAAGCAAATCCCTAAATGAATGCTCACTGATGGTGACTGGCTCTGTGGTGGATGCAACCCTGCAGTACTAGTCTCCATGAATCTGTATTATCTGCCTGATAGCAACACACTGAGAGAGACATGTAATGGACAATGGGCAAACAGTATAGCCAATGAACAACAACAGTTTTTTGGCTGTAGATGGACATAGTCTGCTCCCAGGCACTTGGGTAATACTGTTTTGCTTGGTATTGTCAGCATTAGGTGTATGGTAGTACATGGCCTCATGGATTTAGACAGTCGCCAAAGGATTGCATTTTGCTGGGGTTTTAGTTTTTTCTTTAATTGCAATGCAATGGAGCGAGATGCATGGGCATTTAACCCCATTTATGCCTGTTAGTGCATACATACTATCAGGCCTAGATGCACACTCTCACATTGCACTTCTTTGTAGTCCTCTCATGGAAATTCCTTTGTTTTTCCCTCTCTCCACCCTACTCCCATCTTTATAACACAAGACTCCCCTCAGCATGTCATAAACATGATCAAATGATCTTTATGTTGTGTTGGAACATTATATGCACTCCTGCTGTAGCTTGCTTCCTCTCACAATAGGGCTCAGGGTGCTCTCCCCAGTGTAATCAGGGGCCAGTAAGATATCTGAAGGCATATTTAGCCAATCCCAGTTAGTCTCTTTCTCTCACTTTCACTTTACTTCTCCACCCCCGCTTCATCCCCCTGCTCCCTGTACTCTTACCTCCCCCTACACTTGCCATTCCCCTCCCCCCAGCTGACCTTTCTTACCTGGTCTCCCACCTATCTTTCTTCCTACTTGTCTTTTCCTCCTTACCCTCCTTCTTCCTTTCATTACCTATTTCTCATCCTCACCTACCGCTTACACCACTTCTCATATCTTTCCACCAATTTGTCCAAGGTATCCATCTCACTTACAATTTTCATAAAAGACTTAAAAGGCCTAAGCACAGACTAGCAACAGACAGTTCAGTGGATGTGTGGCGTATCTCCCATCCAAACTGCAGAGATTACAAGTTTTATTCTTCCACTCACCCGTCATACCCTAGACTATTTTTTTTTACAACATCAGAAAACAACGTCATGTTGTCTCCTCCACTATTGGAAAATTCACACTTGCAGATCATGCACTGGTGACCTTCTCACACCATCTAGATGACTTTCTTCTTTATGTGTACAACTCCCTATTACAGAAAACCCATTCATGGAATACATTGAAAATCAATTAAAATCTTTTTTCAACATCAACTTTGCAAACAATATGTCCCTCATAACTGCTTGGGAGACTCACAAATGTGTAAAAAGAGGGGAAATGATCGAACATGGTTGTAGGCTTAATAGAGAATGCACTCCATCACATCACTGTTGTCTCAAATAGCTAAACTGGAGCCAAAGTGTGCATACACACATGGAAACAAACACAATCATCTATTATTGTCCAAAGTTGACCAAAGCCAATCAAATACAACGGATGAAAGCTTTGACTCGTCTGTCACTGCAAAACTGACATAAGCAATTCAAAAAAACCTGGATTTACTGTTTTGATTACATAACTTCTGTGGAAAATAGAGCCCTGTTGTTGGACCAGTGATACTAGCCAAAACATTCCTCTCCTCTCTAGAACCTCTAATTGGGGGAACCTGGGAGACACCATACTTGTCCACACTGAACCCCCCTTCCCTTTGGTCATCCCCTCCCTCCCATTCTCCCAATACTCATCCTTCCCTCCCCAGTCAATCCTCTTCTTACCACTCCCCCCTAGAGACACATCGCAGCTCCTTATGCTATCTAATGGAGGACTAACATACTTTGAACTCTTTTTGCCTTCTACTCTGCCACTGCAAATGCTAAGTAGACAATATCCTGCTAGAATTTGTTTGGTTTTACATTGCTGAAACTTCAAGTTTGATGTACCTATAATTCTGCAAATTCTGAAAAATTATTTTTGGAAGACAATATCACTAAAAAATGTGTATTGTTTTGTTATCTTAAGTAATGACAAGACTATAGCCAAATAAACGGGACCACAGCAGAACTTTAAAAATTGCTCTGACCCAATGTGGGTTGTTGATGTGCGAGCTGCCATATATTATTTATTTCTTTATGGGTTCAGATATGATTTAAATAAGACATAGTATTTGATTTTCAATAAAAGACAAGTTCAATAAAAGACAATTTATGATTTTATTGATATTGCTTAAATTCAATTATTTCATTATTTAACTTTGACATTTGATTTACTGATAAAAATGTGCAACCTTGATCCAAGTATGTCTGTAAAAGTTTACATTAGGTATGCATTAGGAAATCGTGTTAGTTAAACCACAAGAGGGCAGTAATCCCCTAAAATTGCTATAATTCACAGCTGTGTGAATAGAACTTTTCTTTATATACCACTAAGAGGTTTAGGGTAAAAAACTAATGATTCCCCTTGTATTATTATTTTTATTTACAGTATGTGGTGTCCTACCCCCAAAGTAATGTTTATTTTCATGCAGTCCTTTCTAGGTTCTCAATAGAAAGGATTGAGCAAAAATGCATGAGCACTCAGTACAGAATACCCAAGTGTTCTTCAGGCTATTGTATTGTAAGAACTACATTTATTTCTCTACAGCCACTAATCAGAATAAAACTTTTAGGGTCCATTCACACTGTTGAGCTGCATTACAGAGAGAGTTATGCCATGTGTTAATGTGCGTTGTGCACAAAAAAAGGTGTATGCTTAATTTGCGGAGTACATTGAGAAACTGCATTGGAGTGCCATTCAGAAATGTTCGGTGTAGCGTTACTGCAGCACAATAGTGTGAATGTGCCCTGAGGAACAGTTTAATGCTGATTGGTAATTGAAGAGAGGGAACTCTAGTTCGTCGCAAGAACACTTAATAATAAGGTCCACTTTATTTAAACAATTTTGTTACTGGTTTGCTCCCTCAAACATTGGTGGGGATTTCTGCCGGTATAGTAGGAATCATTCCGTTTTTTATATTTAGCCCCTATTTATGTACGGACATGCACAGCCATACAACGTGCACATCTGTGCAGAAGCTTGCACCCTGGTGGGACAGGTGCTGCATGTAACTGTGTGCAGCCGCCTGTACATCTTTATGTGACCTGAACTTGCACATCCATAGAGGTATGGATACATGACATTGGACGCAGACAGATGCAGTTCAATCTAAACCCAAGTAATTTGCAGATCGGTAAAATGGTGAACTAAAGTGGCTGTTCGCCGCCATAGCAACCAGTTATCAATACTGCACATCCTGGCCATCCTGAACTGTGGCCAGGTGGTTTAGAAGGCCCAACCATGGCAGTTTATTTATGTTCCAATCCCCCCCTTATAAAAGTAAAGGTTCCCAGCAGCTTTTGTCAGTGTGTGTTTGAGGAGACATGGAGTATATAAGGAGAGATAACATAGTTTGCAGGGAGAGAAAGATGCTGCTCCTGAAAATGGCTATACGGTATTTACAATCAGTCATATAAACACTGAGTATGCATTGAAGAGACCTGGAGCAGATAGGGAGAGATCATAGAGTGTTGGCAGAAAGCGATAGTTGCTACTATACTACAATACAGTGCTTCTGAACAATGCCACACAGTAAAATACACAGTCAGTGTGTGTTTGAAACTTAGGAATGTATATTTTATTGTAATATAACTTTACTACCGTTTTTCTGGGTCAAGGTCCTTTGTTTGCAGTACATCACTGCATGCTTGTGCAGTACAGTTTGGTGCACCAAATTATCACATTGTTTAGTGCACCAAAGCACCAAATTCTTAACCCCCCTTATTTCCATAGTTGATAAGCCAGTAGGCCTGAAAGGAAAGGCAGAGGTTCTGCAGGCGCAGCTAGTAGTGGGCTAGCAGGTTATGCATCTACAAATTTAAAACTTTGCATAAACCATATGAATCAGTCTTTGAAGTGAGGAGTGGATCCCATGGACTATTGGGTGTCCAGGTTGGACCAATTGCTGTAGCTTGCACAGCACGCTCTAATTTATTTCTCAATGTAGCCTACTAAAGCTGCTTATATGGTGTGCATTGAGTCTGCACAATTTCTGTCTTTTTTCTGTGACAGTTAATTTGATTTCTTAATTAAAACCTGACTGGTCCCTGAAAACGCAGTCTAGTAAAAATGCCTACATATTGAGAGTGCAGTCAGTACAATAGTTCTGCCTTTTTTACTGTATAATTTGATTTCTTGATTAATAGTATGAATGAGGTTTACGTTCGCCAGTGAGTTGGGTGCTAGCCCTCTCCCTGTATAAGTCAGCTCTCTCAGCATCCTTGTGTCAGTGTGTGTTGAGGTTAGTGAGGGGCAGCTGACAGCTTTGGGAGAGTGGGACAGTTTTTTCTACATGTACAGCAGTAGTATTGTGGTGGCATAGAGTTTTACAGTGCTGTATCCCCACACTGAACTGTATAAAAAAAAAATGCATTTGGAACATGTCCCCAGGGCAATGCCCAGCTCCCATACCCTTTGTTTGAAAATCCATTGCCTATTAACCTTAAAAATGGAGAGAATTGATTTTTAAGATTCTCCTCCCATTGACTTCAACAGGGTTCTCATTAAAGTTCAGCATACACTGAACAAGTTTGCCCACCACCAATTAACAGCTGCCTGTTGTCTCCCTCTGAAATCGTGACCTAATAAATGTACTTAAATAGTGTGCATGGAACTTGTACAATATTTCTGCCTTTTTATCTGTGAAATATAAATACTGTAATTTTAGATTTCCCGGTGTCACCCTATGACACTGCGGTCTAGTAAAAGCCACTTACATACTGTGCATGCAGTGAGTACAATATGTCTGGACTTTTTATGTGAAGTAATACACACTAATTTTTATCAGGAAAAAAATTGCCTCACCTTTGGGTTTGTTGTTTTGAATTTTTTTTTCAGACCATTTACTATAATCAAGTCTCACAGCCAAAACTACCTAAAAAAATACTCTTTTTTTAAGTTAAAATAAATTAGATTGGGGATCGACTGCTGTATTTAATCCAAGCTAAATGTAAAAGTAAAAAAACAAAAATCCATTAAATATCCAAAATATGAGATGCTAGTATATGTGCACAGAGTATAATTTGTATGTGTTCGCTCACCTCCCGATCTACTGAGCCGACCTGTAATCTTTTCTGCCCCGCTAGGGGGCGCGCGCGAGCAGCAGTGCCGTCCAATGCAGCAGTGCCGTCCGTCCGTTTTTTTACTACGGGCGGACGGCAAGAGGTTAAGGACCATTTACAAATCTGTATATGAAATAAATAGTTAAATTATGAAACAGCAAGCAAGTACAAATGTTAACATCACATCAAAAACACCTTTACATAAATGTTACAACAATAAATGAAAATGTGAGTTTACTTTAAATACACAGCAGTATCACTTTCAAGAATTATTTGCTGCTCGTGTGAATCAAAAACTGAATTTCTTTTTGATGGTTCTCAGTCCAGTAATTCAGTCCACACGAGGACTGTAAATAATTGGAGGATTATGCTGGGACATTACAGTTTTTTTTATTAATTGCTTTAAAAGGTACATTGTTTTAGATTTCTCTTCTTAACCCCATGCATTCATTGCTCTCTTTGTTCTCCAACATCTGTTTAAACTGCACCTGTGCAGATGAACTGCATATTTCTATATGGCTAATGATATGAGTACTGTGCTTGCAGAGAGCTTGATTGTTCAGTCTCCTGTACTTATGCATATGATTTGCATCCTAAATCAAAGAGCATTAAACCCATAGATTAAAACACCACGTGGAGCACAACACTTTGGAAAGAAAAACTAAAAGATTAAAAGAAGGCCTCCTAAAGGGGACTTGTCAGAAGTACTTTCACAGTTGAGGCGCCAATTAAAAGCTGCCACCACCTGACTCCTGAAAGCGATGCCAATCCTTGCCAATTCTGGGGCAGAGCACATGTCTGCAGCATCCCGTATGATATTGTTCTGGCCTTGGTACTAGCACTGCTTCTAGAAGTTAAAGTTTAACTACAGGCAAAAAACACATCTATTATGCAGTCTGTCAGTAGCATTACCACATCTGTTATTGAGTTCTATCTGTACTATAGTTATATTAAATGGTGAAAGATTAAAAAAAAAAAAAAAAGCTCCATACTTATTAGTTTCTTACCAGCAAGGCCCAACACAAGGTTTACAACCTTCAGGCCACCTATTATTTCTGGAATAGAATGTGAGAGGAAACTAAGGCCTCATTCAGAAACGGCCGACACGTACAGCTCCATGCTACGTGCACAGCCGTATCAAGCAGCTCCCGGGAAGGACAGGTGCTGAGTGTGATTAGTACGCAGCCCCTGTCTTTCTCTATGGGAGTTTGCGGCCGTACACCGCCCTACGCTCACCCGCCCTGCACATCCGTGTGGGTGTCTGTACTCATATGATGACAGGATGGATCCTGTCTGCATGCGAGCCGGGACACCCGCACCCGTAAGGACCTACACTTTGGGTCAGCGTAGGGCGGCGTACGGCCGCATAGTCCTATAGAGAAAGACAGGTACTGCGTACTAATCAGACGCAGCACCTGTCCTTCCCGCGAGCTGCCCAATACGGCCGTGCACGCAGCATGGAGCTGTACGTGCCGGACGTTTCTCGTGTGAATGAGGCCTAAAACTGTCACTAGAACAGTAGTGGAGAGGAAATCTTCCACTGATCATATTTTTTCCAGTGACAGCTGTTTAAGATGGGATTTCCCTTTTTTTGTGGAGGTTTTTTTTACTTCCTATTGAGTATCTAGTACAGGCAGGGCAGCCATCAGAAATTTCGGGGCTCCTTACACGGCTTTAGGCTAGGGCCCCCCCGCACCGCCCGGTGTCCGCCCACCGCACAGTGTCCGCAATAATCCCCCCGCACCGCTGAGCCAGTCACACTGTTATTATTATACATATATATACCGCAATGCTGTACAGAGAACTGAGCCAGTCACATCAGTCTCTGTACAGAGGAGCTTACACTCTAACGTCCCCTCCCCCACAGTCACATGAGTCTCTATACAGAGGAGCTTACACTCTAATGCCCCCCCACAGTCACATAAGTCTCTGTACAGAGGAGATTACACTCTAATGTCCCCCCACAATCACACATTATGATTATACATGTATATCGCAGTCCCCTCCTCCCCACAGTTACATTACCTGCTGGACGCAGGGCTTCGTAACCCACTGGACGCAGGGTTTCGTGACCCACTGGACACTAGACATGTGCACCGGCAAAAAAATTGTTTAGTTTCATGTTGTTTTGATTCGGATTTTGCGTTATTTCGGGATTCGGACGAAATTCGTTAGCGGTATTCGTTACGAATGTTAATTTCCGTTTCATGTTCGTTTCATTGCAGCAAAGTGACGTTAACATTTTTTTTTTAAATTGTCACTTTGCTGCAATGAAAATTCATCCACAAACGAAAATGCGTACAGACGACCGCTAACGAGATTTCATCCGGAAAACTAATTTTTCCAAAACGAATCGCACATGTCTACTGGACGCAGGGCTTATGGTTAGTTCACACCATAAGCAATGTGCTCTGGTCCGATTATGGCCAGAACGCACTGCCCGCATTGCGGCTGGCTCACTTTTTTGCCAGGCTGGAGGGGGAGTGGCGGGCCATTGAAGTGAATGGCACCGTAGCCACGCCCTCTGGCTGCAATGCGATCACCCACACGGGATCACAAGTCATATTGTACCACCAGTGCGTTCGGGTGTGGTGCAATAAAAATGCTGCAAGCACTATTTTGATCGCACCGCACCCGAATGCACTGCAGGCACAATGTAACTTGCGATCCCTTGCGGGCGATCGCATTGCGGCCGGAGGGAGTGGCTACGGTGCTATTTACGTCAATGGCCCACCATGCCATCTTCAGCCCGGCAAATAAGTGAGCCGCCCGCAATGCGGGCAGTGCGTTCCGGCCAGAATCGGACCGGAACTCACTGCTTATGGTGTGAACTAAACCTTAGTGACGCAATGGACTCTGGGATTAGTGACGCGCTGGAAAGGGGGCTGAGTGACAAAGCGCTGGAGCAAGCCCTCTTGCCACACGTTCGGGGGGTGTGGAAGCGGTGCCATTGAATTCAATGCACCGCTACACCCCTTCCCGCCGCAAAACGCGGGGAGAAGTTTGTTAGCGATCGTAGTGCGTTCCAGCAGCTACCGCTCTGGAATGCACACGCTTTCCGTGTGAGCAAGGCCTAAATAAGGGACCAATGCTGGGCCCCAGCTTCAGGCCCCTCTCAGCCCTGGGCACCAGCTGCTTGCTGATACTGTCCTCTGCAAACACACCCCCCAGTGGGCCCCCACCAAGCAGCTGGTGCCCAAGGCTGAATAGGGGCCCGATGCTGTGCCCCAGCGTCGGGCCCCTACCAGCCTTGGGCACCAGCTGCTTGCTGCTACTGGCTGCTGTCCTCTCCAAACACTCCCCCCAGTGAACCCCCACCAAGCAGCTGGTGCCCATGGCTGAATAGGGGACCAATGCTGGACCCCAGCGTCGGGCCCCTATCAGCCTTGGGCACCAGTTGCTTGCTGCTGTCTTCTGCCAATGCCCATCTCCCCAGTGGGCCCCCACCCCAGCATCAGCCACCCACCCCAGAGTCTGACACCACACTGCTGCCGTTCCCCCAGACGTCTGCTTACCTTTCCACTTCAGTGCAGTCCAGGACCAGCAGCTCAGCTCTGCTCTGCTCCTCCTCTCCCGCCTCGCTCTCAGTGCTCGTTCCCCAAGCTCCGCCCCTCCAAAAACCTTTCCTGCACAGGAATGTACCAACTGAACAGGAAGCGGGGGTGAGCCGTCCCGGACCGTACCAAGTGGGGGCGGCCTGGACCAAGTTTATTGTACGCCGCGGCAGACACTGTAAGAGCCTCTGCGGTCCTCGCACTTCCCCGTTGCCCAATACTCATGTAAGGTTCCCGGGCGGGCCCCGCATGCTGGTCGGGCCCCTTACATGGATATCAGCCGTACCCCCCTGACGGCGGCCCTGGGTACAGGTAGTGAGAGAAACATTTCAACAAAGGGGACACAGACAACATAAAAAACTGAGAAAGGTTTAAGCCCTTTCCCATTACATCCAAAGCTAATGGATTCCCACTTTAAGCAGTTTGGTGGGTTGAACAAAAAGCAGGATCTCTGTGAAAGTAGACAGTACTGCATGTATGAACTTCAAAGCTGGATTTTTAGTTTTACCTGCAAAACAAAAAATAGCGATTAAAGAGAATGTAAACTGTAACATTGACTACTTCTTATTTGCTCCTTTTTGATTTGCTTAAATCCCATCTCTAGGCACCAAACATTTTTAATAATAGAAGGCCAACAGATTCACATATTCACTAACACACAGAAATACATAGTTGTTCGGTTGAATAAAGATGCAGGTCCATCGAGTTCAACCTTTGGGTTTTGTGTGTGTGTGTCTGTTTGTTACTGAGATTACCGGTACTCTTGTATATCTTGTGCACTGAGAAACGTATCTAGATAGTTCTTGAATGATTCCACACTCTCAGCTGATACCACGGTCTATTGAAGGAAGTTCCACAATTTTACAGCTCTCACAGTAAATAATTCCCTTCGCTGTTTCAGATGAAACCTTTTCAGAAACCAGTTTCAGATGGTGGCCTCTTGTGACTTAACTAACAGTAAACAGTTTTTTTTACCAATTATCCCATCACCATTAAACAATTTGTACATTAATATCATGTCCCCTCTCAGTCTCCTCTTCTCCAGAGTGAACAAGTTTAACGCTTGCAGTCTTTCCCTAACCCCTTTTTTTTATCTTTGTCGCCCTTCTCTGCAACTCAAGGGCATCCTTTCTGTGGATCGGTGACCAAAACTTAACCCAAGATGTGGCCGGAACAGTGTTTTGTACAGGGGCAGAATGATTGATTTGTCTTTACAGTACATTCCCTTTTTTATACATGATAGTATTTATACATGACCCTTGCAAGGTCCTATGGAGCCACCCTTGTGTGTGCCAGTAAGCTGTGTGTGTCTCCACAAACACACAGACACAGCAAGGCAAGACGCTCCTTTCCCCCCTGTTCCTCCTTTGTCCCTCCTCCAAGTTAGTAGATGGAGCTGCTGCAGACTGCTCTGGAAAGCTGAGCTGAGAGAGTTAGCTGGGTTAGCTGTTTGGAAACATGATGACTGTGCTTGGACAAAAATGTAAATAAATACTTTGCTGGGTAATATACTGTATATGTGCTTTATCTGGATTGATTGCTGAAAAAAAGTTTCAAACTTTAATACTACTTTAAGATTAAAATACACTATAATACATTGGGTAAAATCTGCCCATAGGGCCCATAAACTCATAGACGTGGAATGACAGTTGCCTAATACACCTGGATCAGTTCATAGAGAATAATGGGGTAACCTTTTTGCCATAGTTCTCTTTAGGGTCACAGGAAGACAATTACTAATATCCACCTATGACCCAAAACTCAGCAAATAGCGAGCTATTGCCTGTTATATGCTGACAGTGCAGAGCCACGCTGCAGCTGGGAAAGACTCAGACAATATTGTCAGGATTCAGCCCGATGTCTGATTGACAGCCAGCTTTGCCCCTCTAGAGCCACAGTCAGCTGTGCCCACCCCCTCCCCGTCTGTCCCTGCAGTCAGCTATGAAGGATTGGAGAGGGGGGAATCCCTGACGGTAGTGATCAGCGGTATGTGACCACTCAGTTCTCGATCTTTAGAGCCGACATGTGACAGCTTCAGTGTCACACTTCGGCGCTAACTATTGGGATAAGTGCATTTCACTCTCCCCATAGGCAGGTCAGGAACTACTGCTCTAGGAAACATTGGTTTGACTGGTGAAAGTCCTGTTATTGATAGGCCAACACCACACATTCAGGTTCACGTGTTTCAGAAGTTCAGAGTGTCGGAGGGTGTGTGGATTATGCCTTCACCTCCAACTGCCCTCCTACGGTGTTGAGTAACCTAAGTGTCCCTATTCTAATGAAGCTCTATGCATGTGCTTGATTGTGTATCACGTTAAAAGGGGTTAAACGATATTGAAGTGTTGAAGTCAGCAAAAGAAAAGTTGCTTAATGTATAACTGTCCAGCTTCTGTCCATCCTCATTTGACCAGCACAATCCTTTCAAGACTGTCACTACTCTTGATTGATTAACTACAGTGATACATTATCATAAAGTATACAAGGAGTTTTAATGCAACAGCTTTACCTAAAAGCAACGATGTTGCAGTTTTTGTTGACATCTTCAATGTAATCAGTTCCTTCTCTATTTGAGACATCAACCTAATATCCTTTTTATCTTTGTACCTTGTATCATTAGTGCTACATTATGCTGTTTGTAGCAATGAAGCTTTCTATAGCCATTACCTCAGCATAGACAACAGGACAATAATATTACATTTATGATAAAAGTTGATGTACAGCTATTAAATGTAATAATTTCTATTACTTAAAATATAAAACACTGACATACTTGGGATATTTGCTAATATTAACATATTTTATTTCTGATAAAAATCTAATTTCAAGATATTGGAACAGCTCAGATCTCCCTTGGCTTAGAGAATTGTGTATTAAAAGTGACAGCACTGGCAAAGTAATAACAATGTATTGGACAGGAGAAGTTAAATACACCAATTTTATAAAGAATTATACAAATTAGGCTCAATTCACAAACCCTTTTAAAAAAAGTCAAATGAGAAATTAAAAATACAGTTTCTCTTAACGTTAGAGAATTGGACAAGGTTGACTACATTTGGTGATTCCCTATTATAGGATTTAACATTCAGTCATAATAACTTGCTTGTGTTGCTTATTATTATTATCTGTACAATACCATGAATTTGTAGCTATTGGGTATATGTGTAATGAATCGTACAAGCATAACTTGGTGTGTAGGATCACAGCTGCGGAGTTTAAGTTGAAATGGCTCAGGTGGGAGGTTCATGGTTACACTTTAATTGCAGGGAGTGAAGACGGAACCTCTTACACATCATATGCCATCTATAGTGGGAGTAATTGGAATGGTTGAACTGTAATGCACGGCTCAATTGTAAGGCATTGGGCCGTGGTGGGGTTTGTAGTTCGCCTTAGTTACTTCACTAGGAGGTCGAACGTAGTTTAACCTAGTATGCAAGAGAATACAACAGTCCACTATAATTTGTACAGGAGATGGCCTTACCACAGAGTATGAGTAATTGCAGATGGTAACAGCTTCAGGCTGAGCATATACAGAGTTCTAATGGACATCAGTAGGAGCGTACTAAATGAATTCCCCACAAGGTGGCAGCAACAACACTTCAACAGTCTTCAGTGTAAGTTAGTAATACTTGCTGTTGAGATGGAAAGTCCATGCAGGGAAGTGAAGCGGTCGCCTTGCTGTGATGGCAGTCCTGAAGGGTGATCTCCACCTTCTGGTGCAGAAGGTTCTCGGTGGTAGCCACAGTGAGACGGTCTCCT
>NW_017306428.1:1741521-1810643 GCF_000935625.1 Nanorana parkeri
TGGTTGAACTGTAATGCACGGCTCAATTGTAAGGCATTGGGCCGTGGTGGGGTTTGTAGTTCGCCTTAGTTACTTCACTAGGAGGTCGAACGTAGTTTAACCTAGTATGCAAGAGAATACAACAGTCCACTATAATTTGTACAGGAGATGGCCTTACCACAGAGTATGAGTAATTGCAGATGGTAACAGCTTCAGGCTGAGCATATACAGAGTTCTAATGGACATCAGTAGGAGCGTACTAAATGAATTCCCCACAAGGTGGCAGCAACAACACTTCAACAGTCTTCAGTGTAAGTTAGTAATACTTGCTGTTGAGATGGAAAGTCCATGCAGGGAAGTGAAGCGGTCGCCTTGCTGTGATGGCAGTCCTGAAGGGTGATCTCCACCTTCTGGTGCAGAAGGTTCTCGGTGGTAGCCACAGTGAGACGGTCTCCTTTACTTGGTTCCTAGTAGCTTGCTCGACGTGCTCTTTTGCTAGCACGTCGAGCAAGTGTTTTGCTAAGGCTTAAATAGGCAGAGCAATTGTTGGGGGAGGAGCCGGAGACGAAGCCCGACCCGAGCGTCTCCTAGCAACGGAACGCAGCCGGGCCGAGGCTGTCGTCACGTCCTGCTGTGTAGAGAAGGGGGAGGTGGAGCATTGCGGAGCGTCCGCCCGTTGCCTAGCAACGAGACGGGGATGTTGTGGCCGTCCTTGCGCTGGTCTCAGCAGACGTAGTCTGCGTTCCTGACAATATGCTATATTAATTAGAATTTTTCCTCGTGGGTTGGGCCTACTGCCTTTCTTCCTTAAAGGAGAACTATGAGGTAAGTGATTTCCACTCATCTTTAAAGTTAGAGCCGACGTGTGACATTGAAACTGCCACATGTCGGCTCTATTGATTGGGAAGTGAGCGAAAACATACCGCCGCTTGCTCACTTTCCGATCATCTCCCTGCGGGGAGTGGTGACTCTCAGTCACCGCCCCCGCAGGGATTCCCCCCTCCCCGATCCTCCAGCGCTGACTGGAGGAACGGACAGGTGAGGGGGAGGGGGCGGGCACATCTGGCTCTGCCTCTAGATAGGCAGAGTCTACTGTCAATCAGCCAGCTGGGTGGATCTCGACAGTATTGTCAGGATCCGTCCTGGCTGCAGCGCTCTCAGTATATAGTGAGCAGTAGCCACTATATGTATATGTCCTCCTGTGACCTTAAAGATAACTATGAAATAAAAAGCCCATAGTTCTCTTTTAAATCTTTGCCATATGGACATTGCTTGTTGTATCTGAATACACCTGCAATTGCTATTTTTGCACCTGATGTAGCCAACAAAAGCAACTTTTGAGATTATCGAGTAGTGTAAACTTAATTGTAAGGGTTATTACCTTTAGGCCCCATTCACACTGCGCGATTCGCAAATTGCGCGTTTGTTGCGCGATTTGCAAATGCTTGCATTGAGCAAGCGAGAATCGCGGCAAAATCCGCTCCAAAAAGGGTCCTGCTGTAGCGACACACGACCCACGACAGCAGGACCCTTTGCCCCATTGCAAAGCATTGAAGAGCGATATCGCGCGGTAAATAGCCGCGATATCGCGGGAATTACCGCGCGATAAATCGCTCAATGTGAACGGGGCCTAAAGGCAGGAGTGGGAAACTCCGGCCCCCCAGCTTTGGTGAAACTACAAATCCTCTCATGTATCTGCCTCTGGGGAGTCATGCCTGAGGTTGTCAGAGTCTTGCAATGCATCATGGGACAAGTAGTTCCACAACACTCCACCTTATGGCCATATCTGCCTTAAATGTTCACATGCCAGAGTCATAAGTGTTTGTTATTAGAGATGAGCGAATGATTAAAAAAAAATGGGAATCCAAAACCTGCTCTTTCCTTAGGAAATTAGCAATTAAAAAATTCATCAAATGGCATTATTTGGAAATTAATCATTTTAGGTTTTTTTTTTTCTGCAGTATGTTTTCTTGGATGAAATTAAAAATTTTGTTAAAGGAGTACACATAAACTGTATACTGGAAAATATGGGGATAAATTATGTATTTTGCCCAAACAGTTATTTTTCTAGAAAGTCTTTTAGTGTATTCAGATTGGAAATAGATTGGCAGCTCCTGAAGTGCGAATATAGTGGTGGATTTCTCTTTCTACAAAAGTACTGTCTGTTGCAGCATTCCTCAACATTTTTTCAGCCATGGCACCCTATAAAAGCATGCAAAATCTAGAAGCACCCCAGTCTAAAATGTAAAAAACATAAATCTAGGAATGCAAAAAATGATATGCTACCGCCCCCTCCCCCCAAATCTATACCAGACCCTTATCCTAGATAGGGGTCTGCTACTGGTTTTAAGGTGACTCCAAAGAAACATTAAAAAAAACACTTCTTTTAGATCAGATTCCCCCTTTAATTTAAAAGCCCCCACTTTACATTAAGAGCCTCCTCCATATCAAGCCCCCCTTTCATATGCTTTAATATGGAAGGTAGGTCTGAATGCTTCAACCCTGTTGATGCTTGCTGTGGTAGGCAGGCAAGCTGCTTAATGAGCTAGAGGGGATTCTAGGGAGAGGCCCACCCATGTGAAATCAAATATATAATCTTTAAGAATAGTCATAGCACCTAGATGTAAGGCGAGTCAGCCAGATCTGCAATGAATTCTGACTAATGCAAATTAATTTGCTTATGCTACATGGAAGAGAGAAAGTGTATTCCAGGCTTTGTGTACTGTCTGGGAGAAGATAAAAGGTTATTGTGTAAGTATATGCAGGTAAGCAGGTATTTCAAGCTTGCATTATGATGAACGTTACAAACCAACTTGCTAATATGGTTATAGAAACTAGGAAACATATACATCGAGGATTTGCTTAGGCAAACTTCATTCAAATAGCAAGAAAAATATAAACACTGAGGTTCAGGTTCAGTAAGGAAAATATGCAAACTGGTATGCAATTTTTAAAACATACTGTACTTCAACTTGACACATGGCAACCAGACATAAAACATGAAAGACCCCACTGGAATGTCCTGACAGATTCTCCCTAATCACTAAACATGATTGAGAATTTAGGTATTATTAGTGTTCATGGACAAAAATGACAGTTTTCAGGAGCTTATCACATGTAAACATAATACATTAACTGAATGTGGAAACACAAAACACACAACTGACCTACCCGAAATAAATATATACAGTATATATACTGTACACACATATGCACTGATCAGCCATAACATTATATACACCCCCTAATATTGAGTAGGTCCCCCTTTTGCCACCAAAACAGCCCTGACCCACTGAGTCATGATCTCCACTAGACCTCTGAAGGTATGCTGTGGTATCTGGCACCAAGCCATCAGTAGCAGATCCGTTAAGTCTTGTAAGTTATGAGGTGGGGCCTCCATGGATCGGACTTGCTTTTCCAGCACATCCCACAGTTACTCGATTGGATTGAGATATGAAATATTAGGAGGCCAAGTCAACACCTCAAACCCGTTGTTGTGTTGTGTGTCAAACCATTCTGGAGGCATTTTTCCAGTGTGGCAGGGTGCATTATCCTGCTGAAAGAGGTCCACTGCCGTCAGGGAATAATGTTTGCAAGAAGTGGTGTATTTGGTCAGCAACAACGCTTAGGTAGGTGTTACATGTCAAAGTAACATCCACATGAATGGCAGGACCCAAGGTTTCCCAGCAGAAAATTGCTCAAAGCAGCACACTGCCTACGCCGACTTGCCTTCTTCCCATAGTGCATCCTGGTGCCATTTCTTCCCCATATAAGCGACACACATGCACTCGGCAATCCACATGATGTAAAACAAAAGGTGATTCATCAGACCAGGCCACCTTCTTCCATTGGACCAGAAAAAGATTTGCAGATTCCCCCGGAGAAACCTATTAGAACATGCATTTGTAAACAATGGTTTCAAATGCCACCATTTTAGATCGGCCTTAGTCTGTAACTATAAAGCATATGTAGACAAAGAAAAGTAACCCGTACATAGACCAATATATAAAAATAACCGTGCATAGACCAAGTTACTAGACATGTGCGATTCGTTTCGTTACGATTCAAAATTCGGACAAAATCTCGGAGATTCGGATGATTCCGAATTACAGAAATAACGAATGCAAACTAATCCGAATATCCAAATCCAAAATTTGTTAGCGGTAGTCTGGACGAAAATGTATTTGTTGGACAAAATTGCGCTGCAGCAAAGTGACATTAGAGAAGCACGACACCCGCCGAAATAAAAAAAGTCCCGCCGCACGGCGACCGTCCGAACCCGACGAAAACTCGCAGCAAAATGACATCTCTTACCTGAAAGTAAACAGATGGGCGGAGTGAGCCGTGACAGTACTGCTCGCTCCACCCATTTGACATTCTCAGCTGTCAAATACTACAAAGCATTTGTGAGCTCCCGAATGCTATTCGTGAGCTCCCGAATACCATTCAGGTCTGTGAGCCGATGTTTCATATGAAAAGTATTATGACCTAAAGGGCCTGGTATAGATTTTGGGGGGAACCACACACACTTTTTTTTGTTTTAACTTGGGGGGGTCCCTCCTAACATTCCTACTAGACCTAAAGGGTCTGGTATGAATTTGGGGGGGAACCTCACGCGTAAAACGAAATAACGCAAAATCCGAATCAAAACGAAACAACATTTTTTTTTTTGCCGGTGCACATGTCTAGAAGTTACTTCAGAGCAATGCTTCACAAAAAGTTAAAAGAATATTTATTAGCAATGTAATTGCACCTGTATATTGCACCACTTCCCAAATCACCGTTTTAAAATTGACAACGTTGTCACTTCCACCAACACACACATATATGCCTGCAGGATCCCAAGCATACACCCAGAGAGGTTTTCTAAATTATAGCTGGGCTAATAAATCTCATTTTCAATTTGACCAGCTGCGCTTTTAATTAGTGATGTTTAGAACCCATGAGAACTGGTCCAGACATTCCATCTAAAGGTGCCCATACACCTGGGGGCAGATCGTACGGGCTTTCAAGAAGCATACTGTAATGGTCGTACCCCGGTGAGGTCCGGTGCCGCCGTCCGTCGCGGGCCTGTGCAGAACAGGTGATGTTAGTACAATGTATCTCTATAGTTCACATGTATTTCGCTAAATGATTCAAATTGCTCCGCGGTCCAGTTCTGATGCATGTGCCCATTGCAGGTGCTTTTGGCAGGGAACAGGGGTCAGCATGGGCACCCTGACCAAACTGCGGCTACGTAGCCCCATATGCAACAAACTGTGATGCACTCTGTGTTCAGACACCTTTCTATTTGAACCAACATTAACTTTTTCAGCAGTTTGAGCTACAGAAGCTCTACTATTGTACTAGACAGGCCAGCATTCAATCACCAAGTGAATTAATGAGTCTTGGCTGCCCATGACCCTGTCACTGGTTCACCTGCTTTCTCTCCTTGGACCACTTTTGGTAGGTCCTGACCACGGCAGACCAGGAACATACCAGAGGGCCTGCAGTTTTAGAGTTGCTCTTACCCACTCGTCTAGACATCACAATTTGGCCCTTGACAAAGCTGCTCAAATTGTTATGCTTGCCCATTTTTTTCTGCTTCCATCAAATCAACTTCAAGGACAAAATGTTCACTTGCTGCCTAATATATCCCACCCTCTTCCAGGTGCCATTGTAATGAGATAATCAATTTTATTCACTTCACCTGTCAGTGGTTACAATGTAACAGCTGATCGGTGTATATATTATACTTTATACATTTTTTTCTTTAAAATTCAGTGGTCCTTTAATAAAAACATATATTTCTCTGGTGACAGGATGATGTGAATACAGTAAACCGAAATTGTTGCTATGAAAATGAAATCTCATTGCTGTATAAGAAGTGCTGTAATCTCTATAGGCCCCTTATACAGATATAAAATGCTTACATAGATACCTTTTTCCTCTATTACATAAAATCCCACAGAACCTTTATCAGAACATCCTTGCATATATTATCTACATAGTTTGCTGTCCTGAGTTAAACACCTGGTACTGATGTAACAACTTTTTATATTTTAATTGTAGTCATTAAATTCAGGTATCCATGACAGCACTTTTCACATCAAGGGCTACCAGTTACTTTCATAAGGACATCCAGACTATGCAGCTGTTTGTACTTGTTTATGTGTGTGCATTAATTAATCATATCATTTAAGAAAATTTCTTCTATTATGTGAAAGGAAACAGAGAAAAATGTCACATTACATCTACACAAAACCCTTGTTATCGGTTTTTGTTTTTTGCACCCGCATTTTAATAATGGCAGTTATGAGTCAGTCTCAGAAAGATGTGGGCACATAAAGATATATCTAAATACATTAATGGGAAAAAAAATAAATCAACAAAGAAACAGTTGTTCTAAATTACACTTATCTCTGATCTATCCCTAATTGTTAAGCAGACCCTAAATCTGAGTTCCTGCCAGGGTATGAAAGGTACATATTAATGCAGCTAGGCATTCATTAACAAATCACATTTTATTTTTAAAGCCAAGTATTAAAGACACTTGGGTTTCACTTGGTACCAGCCTCTTGCAATCCACTATACAGCAGCACTGAGACTGGGAGAGAGAGAGGGGCAGATGTGGGAGACAATCAGGTGTATTGCTGCAAACGTGCTGACATGGAACATGCTGATAGAAGGATAGAGTAAAGTAGGCAGAATGGTAACCTGGCTGTGCTGTATGGCAGAACTGGATGAACAGTACAAATCCTTTGGCATTTAAAACAGCTCTCGTATGTATATATTTAATATCTGTCTTTAGCAGTTTTGCTGGAGTTCAGCTTTTATTCTCCTAAACACCTAAAAACATAATGTGAAAAAAAAGAAATGTACAGTGACTTTGTATATTTGCTTTTTTATTTAATATGACTGTCACTAAACATACAATGTAAAAAATATATTTTTTATCCTTACATTTGGCCAGGAAATTATAAAATATTGCATATGAACATTTTGTGTGCTCGCTTTTAGGCAGGTGGGGGGCCTCTGGGTCCATTTTCACAGGTTTTCAAGACTATCCTCATTGGCTTTGCTGAAAAAAAGCTTTTTGTTTACAGAGCTCAATAACTGAAGTTTAAATTACATATATCTCCCCCTCCCTCACTCCCTCCCTACCTCTATGTCTGTCAGGACAGATCCATACAAGTCAGAAGAGTGGTCTGATGGAGTGCTGGACTTGGCTACATGCTTTATTAGGAGTGTCCGGATCATTAGATTGTTTTATCAAAATTACAAATTCCTTGACTGCATTAAGCTTTTTGCTTGGAAGTTATGTTTATGGGTTACGCTTTAGGAAGAGGGAGCTAAGAATTGAGAGGTAGGGGATGGTTAAGGTTCAGGGGATTTTTTACAGTTAAATAATAGTTTACATAGCAAATGTCTATCCAAATGTAAAAGAAAAAAACAACAATCAAGTAGGTACCAAACATGCCTTTGCTATAATGTCCAAAATGGGTGCTCTCTCTCAAATTGTGATTTAATTCTGTAAAATAATATGTTAGTTGTCAGACTGTAAAATATAGTCATCTGGAAATATTGATGAATTTAGAAAAACTTGTCTTGAGGAAGTTTCCGCTGGAATATCAAAAATACTTCAACACCCCTTTGCATACCCCTCAGACCCTTTGATTATATGTGTCATTTCTGTAAACACCTTCTGGAGGGTCAACACAAAACTGCTGCAATTGGCAGATGCAGCTATCAGTTTACCACTAATCTTATGAAGGATTAGTAAGGGTCATTCATGAGACCATAATACATCAGATTCTACTTAGTCTGTAATGGTTTGGACTTTGCCAAAACCAGGACCCAGGCAAACATTGCTAAGTATTTTTCACTTGAAATCTCATTTATCTCACTGTAGTGTATTTTCAGTTTTGTAATATTCTTTTTTTGTAAATATTATCTTATGGGACGCTCGGCGGGCAAACAGCCCGCCGAATGCCCTGATAGTTTGTGTGTTCTGCAAACACACGGACTAGCGATGTTCGAGTGGAACTCACGTTCAGCTTGAACATCAAGCCCAACCTTAGTTGCCAGGATCTCAGGGGGACGCTGGCCAGAGTGTCTTGAATAGCCCCTGGAAACCAGTGACGTCAGTGAACTGGGTGGGACACCAGCCAGAGCGTCCCAAGCTGTTAAGAGCTCTTAGAAACCTGGAATGCTGTGGCCGGAAAGGGGGTGGCGTTACCTCTTCCTCCCGCCCAGCTCATTGACACCACTGGTTGCCAGGATCTCGGTGGGACCCTGCAAGAGCATCCCGCTCCTGCCAACCAGTGACTTCCATGAGCTGGGCAGGACGCTGGCCAGAACGTCACAGGTTACATAGTTACATAGTATTTGGGGTTGAATAAAGATACAATCTATCAAGTCCAACCTATTGCGTGTGTGCATGTGGTTCTACATGTGTATGAGTCCATGTGTGATCTCGTTCCTAAGAGTACCTGTACCCCTGTATGTTATAGTCTCTGAGGAAATCGTCCAAACGCTTTTTGAATGATTCTAGACTCTCCGCTGAAATCACTGCTTGCGGCAGAGAGTTCCAGACCCTAACCGCTCTAACTGTGAATAACCCCCTACGCGCCTTGTGCCGAAATCTCTTCTCCACCAACTTTAGGTTGTGGTCTCTAGTCTTTGTTTTGGAGTTTACCGAAAAAAGTTTATTGCTGATGTTGCTATCCCCATTGAACATCCTGTACATCTGAATCATATCCCAGCCTCATTATATGGATGGCCCTGCATTGGAAACTGTACCTAAGGCTTTTATTGGTAAACTGTTTTAATAAATACTGTCTGTGGTTTGGTTTTAAAGAGAAAGAGGTGTTTCCTTACAAAGAAAACAAAACAAAAACCTTATATGATCACCATGATTGGTTGTCATTATTGTCACATGACCTGGAGCAACACTGATTGGTTCGGGATTATTAGTTAAGACCAGCGTAAGACCGGGCCACAGGTCAGGGCAGGCAGCAGACAAGCGTAATCAGGAGAACTAAGCTGAGTCGGTACACATGAGATCAGTCCAGACAAGGTCAGGTTAAGAACACAGCACGAATGGGGCTCGGAAACAGAGTGTTGCTCAAGCAACCAGAAGCTGGTCTGAGCAGGATTTAAATAGAGAGAGAGATAGGAGGCAGGACAGGAAGTAGCAGGAAGCAAGGTATATTAACCAATATACCAGTAGAACCACAGGTGCCAGTGGACCCACAGTAGTGAAAAGGTAAAAACAAATGCAAACCAATGAAGCACAGATCAGCTCTTTTGTGATAGCAAGTGGTAATATTGCAGTCTCCAGTCACAATTAGTAGAAAAATACTTGGAGTTTAGAGGACAAGTTCAGAAAAGCTGCACATACACAGATATGCCAGGAGAGGCTACCTTGCTTTTTCTCTGACCACATGTATCTGCTGCTTAGCTTTTTCTGGGTAGAAGCAGTCTTCTTGTAGACACAGCCAGTTATTTTCTGCTATTGCCATTACACTGCTATGTAATTCATTTCATAAACTGCGGTATATGCCTGACACCTAGTGATAGAGTAGTGCTAATACAGCTTGTTTTTGTGTTTATATTGGTATTTACCTCTGTTCTTCCCTCCTGTTTAGAGTCAGTTGGTATAGTATTAGAAAGATCCTCCCTTCTTCTTCCATGTTTATTGTTGGCCTTCATTGCAGACACTAGGTTGGTAAAAATCACTTTAAATTACCATCACACATCCTCTGTAAAGTGTTTTGAGAAGTAAAACTGCATTGAATTAAGCTTCTGTATCTTATTGAAAAGTTAGGCCGTCTGTGGATTGCACTGATTCACTGGTGACCATACTACCCAGAAGGATTGATGTCCAAAGGAGGTATGTCAAAGCATAAAGCAACTCTTGAAACAAAAAACACTTTTGCATCGTACAGTATCTCTTTTGAAACCTCCTGTCTGGTATCTGGTTAATGACCCATTCCACTGAATTACCAAGTTGTCAGGCTAATTGACGTTTTAGAACTTAATGTGACACTATGGTCTCCTAAAAAAAATAAAAAAGGGGTCCCTGCAAAAGAAGACTATTACGACCTACCTGTCCCGTTGCCCATGCCTTGAATCTTTGCTCTCTGGAAGAGCTATGCTGTCTTTTGCAGGGAACTCTTTGTTTGTTTGTTTTTTAGAGGAAAACAAAGTCGCAGTAATAATTTATAATATTTTGTAAGGTAGAAAAAGGATAAAAAACTGTTCACATGCTATCTGCTGTTGTTTCTAGTGCTTTGCTAATGCTATCCCTGTTTCCAGCTAGCCAGTTTTATTAAGTGCAATGCAGCCCAGTTTCAGAAGCCAACTGCTTTTCAATGGGCATCTGAGCTGAGGCCAAGCTGCGCCACTACAATGCAGACTAAATGGTACGGCAATAGATTTCTTAGGCTGAGCTATGGCTTACTAAAGAAAGCTAAGCTGCTTATATAGCAGTGATAGCCACAGAGCTACCTGAAACACCTGGTTGGCAGGGTTCCAAGCAGGGATTACTCTGCTGGGGTAGAAGAAAGGAAAGGATTGGATGGAAACGAGATTTTCAGTTTCTGCCTATAGATGAAAACCTCTTTAAAGGTTTAGTATTTTGTTCTTCTTGTTTATTTTTACTAAATAAAAAAAACTGAACATCAGACATAATTTTTTACTTGACAGATCCTTATATCCTGCAATATACTTACAGGGTTATTCACAAAAGGGTGAAGAGTTTGGAGAAGGCAGGAGAAGTGAACAATCTAGGCCAAAATAGCTGATTTGGAAAAATTCTCCAATTCAGCTCACTTTCCAGTTCAGCTATTTTGTCCTAGATTGTTCACTTCTCCTGCCTTCTCCAAACTCCTCACCCTTTTGTGAATAGCCCTGTTAAAGTAGATCTCCACCTCTCCAAGGTAGCCTATCCCTACAATATATTGTAAGTTGCCATTTTGAGGATGACAAAAACAAAAAAAATAGTTAAAGAAGAATTTCTGGAATGTTAAAAGTTAACCCTTGCAGGGGGGCTACCCCACACTGCGAGGGTTAACAGCTCGTTTTTCTCTAAGGGCCAGAATACAGAAAATATGCTCACCTGATCCTCAATCCTGTGCCTGTGGGTGTTCAACTTTTTACCCCTCTGCTCTGGCTGTGGTATGTCTTTCGACATCCTCACATCTAATGCAGGTGAATGAACTGCATTGGATGTGATGACATCAGAAGGCCATACACCTTACAATTATCTGCAGATTTTCTATGGTCAGATGGAAAAGGTGCAACAGATTCCTCCATCTACACTTAACTGTGTGGATGGAGTAATCTCCACCTGGGCCAATCTGTTGCACTTTTTCCATCTGACCGCAGAAAATCTGCAGATAATTGTAAGGTGTATGGGCACCTTTAGACCGCTCTAGTAGCCAGGCAGGATCCAGGATCAGGTGAGTATATTTCTTTTATTTGCGCCCCTAGACCAAAATTATAGTTTATCCCTGACTTACATTGCCTCTGGATATTGTATTTTGTTATATTATATTTGTTAATGTTAGAACTATAGACATACATTAAAAAAGACTCATAGGGACCCTTGCATAAGCTGAACTGTCTCTATTACATAGGTTCAAGAAAGTGATGGGAAATAAAAATATTACAGATGTCACAGTAACAGGAGGTGAGTGGAATTCTTTTAATGGTGACACTTGTTTAGGTTTCAGCTGTCTAACAGGCATTTCCCCTCACTTTAGAGAGATTTTCTATATCTTGCTGTCTCCAGGACAAACACTGAAAAAAAGAATCTCTGCAATGGGACACAAACATCAAAAATAGATAAACAAAATAAGTAATCTATGAAAACCTTCTAAACTGGCAACAGAAATAAAATGCATATAATGGCATCTGCACATACATTCAGAAGTCCCCAACACTCCAAGAGCACTGAATCTATTTAACTGTTGTATCAAAGACTGGTCCATTCTGACGCCTGCTTCCTCCAATAATTTTCTATTGGCTCAGCACTATGATAGACAGCCATACTGGCCAATTGGAAAGTTTAGAAGGTGAATGAAAGAAGGTCAGTTTTTGACATTGCAAGAAATGTATTTGACAATTATTCCTGGGGCTAGGGAAAAGACTTTTGCAGTTTGTAATGCCCTAATTTTATTCTTACTGCCGATTCAGACAGTTTTCAGTTGATACTTGAAGATCTCACGCAGTTCCCAATGTGCTGTGAAATCTGAAAGTGTGCCCCTCTCTGCATCAAATATTGTCTCAGAAAGCCTTGTGCAGCATATTCAAATATGACTTTGCATGAACGTCTGACTGCATATTTTATTCTCTAATGCTAGAATAAATAGTTCCGATTTTTCTGGAGAAAAACCATGGACATAACAACACACCAAACAGCCTAAATCTGAAATACAGAAATGTGTAGGTTCTTATAATAGGCAATAGAATCTGCAATATGTATTCTCACTGCTCTCATTTGTTTTATAGATCTGCACCTTTCACATGACTACCCCGCACCCAGCAGATGTCATTTGAAGCCTAAAATGATGCTAATAAGAAATATAAACAACTAAAAACCTTTTAGAATACCATGACAATAACAACGATCAGCCATAACATATTGGCCACCTGCCTAATAATGATTAGGTCCCCTTTTGACTCCACTAGACCTCAGAAGGTATGCTGTGGTATCTTGCACCCAGCTGTCAGACAGAAGCAGATCCTTTAAGTCCTGTGAGTTGTTAGGTGGGACCCACATGGGTCGGACTTTTCATCACATCCCGCAAATGCTCGATTGGATTGAGATCTGGAGAATTTGGAGCCCAAGTCAACACCTCAAACCCTGGTGCCACCTCTTTTCCAGGTAATCGACACACACGCACCCGGACATCCACATGATGTAAAAGAAAATGTGATTCATCAGACCAGGCCACCTTCTTCCATTGCCCTGTGTTCCAGTTCTGATGCTCACATGCCCATTGTAGGCACTTTTGGAGGTAGATACAGGTCAGCATGGGCACCCTGACCGGTCAGTGGCGACACGCCCCCCCCCATCTTTACAACAAATTACTATGTACTGTGCATTCAGACACCTTTCCTTACCACCTTACCTGAACCAGCATTAACCTTTTCACAGTTTGAGCTACAGTAGCTCTTCTATTGGATCAAACTACACAGGCCAACCTTCGCTTCCCCACGTGCATTAATGAGCCTTGGCTGCAAATGACTCTGTCACTGGTTCACCAGTTTTCCTTCCTGGGACCACTTTTGGTAGGTCCTGATCACTTCAGACCGGGAACATCCCACAAGAGCTGCAGTTTGGGAGTTCCTCTGACCCATTCGTCTAGCAATCACAATTTGGTCAAAGTTGCTCAAATCCATAAGCTTGCTCATTTTTTCCGCTTACAACACATCAACTTCAGGGACAAAATGTTCACTTGCTGCCCAATATATCCCACCCTCTTCCAGGTGCCATTGTAACTAAATAATTGTTATTCACTTCACCTCCCAGTGGTCATAATATTATGACTGATCTATGTATATATGTGTGTGTGTGTGCGTGCGTGTGTGTATATATATGTATATGTGTGTGTATGTGTCTGTGTAATATATGCAAAGGTATTCTGTTATTTCGGTTATCAACAAAAACAAGGTCTCTCTTTCAGTTACAAATTAATAGTCAGGACCAGTCCTGCCAAAGCAGGGTCTGTTCCTTGAGCTAACCTAAACCCGTATGATGTTCTGGAATTTTGAATTATGTTTAATAGTATTATGTCCAAATGTCTCTTGCCAGTCTTCTAATACTGGGTTAGTATTACAGCAGTTGTATACCACAGTTCATATTGAACAGAAAGAGACTCCAGGGACAAGGCTTATACAGTATGTGTGGCCCTTGATTTCCTACAGCTATAAGAGATGTGGTTAGTGAAGATATAAAACACCAGTGAGTGAATGAGCCTAGTGGTCTCCACCCAACACTTTGGGGCCTTTTCACACTAGTGTGCTGTGGCAAAGTGAATGTGTGAATACATCGGAACAGTTTGAACTGATCCATAAAGTGGACCTATCGCTAAAAACACACCTTCACATGAATCAATAGGGTACATGTACGTATTACTATATTACCTTACCAATAATCATTCTAAGTTATTCCTAAAAAACTCACTAATGTTACCTAGTGTATAGGCTACAACGGGAGCATTTTGGAGATTTCCATCATTAGGGACTACAGAGAATTTATTGTTTTCAATCAGAGAGACTCAGTATGATATGGTACACAGTGGGATAATGGGACAAAGAACACACAATACAATTGCCACTGAAGAAGTAATAGGAGAGTAAAATATACCCTTCCCAATACTTAGAGCTTATATAGATTGAGAGCTAGGTGATCATGTTACCATTGTACCATAGTCTTTTGCATTTGCAAGAGTTAAGGGCCCCTGATCTGATACCTGCAGCAAAGAGGATACCTCAAAGAGCTGGTATAATTTTGTTGTAATGCTGAAGCAATAGGATTCATGATTTCTAGGAAGTAAGTAGCTAAAATCTTTCTTTAATCATATACTGTATATACTGTATATACTAAATCAACATCATGTGCACAATTGTACTCTTAGAAAAAATCTTTTCAACAGAGAAATCCAGAGGACAGATCCAGTGATGCCTACTGCTGTGTGAAGAGTGTGGCGAGCTCATTTGAATCACCGTAGAAGCGTGAATAATGTTGACAGCTTGTACTGAAAAACCTGCACATATAGTATTTTATTAGGGTGAATCAACTGAGTCATATACAATGCACTCTTAACTAAACTTGATTGAAATGCTCATTACTTTACAGTATGTATTAACTACTGCTGGGATCATTATTATCTTTACCTTATACAAATCTACACTTTAGAACAAGAAAAAGAACGGACAAAACTTTTAGATACTTATCCCTACATAATTTTCACTTGTCAGTCCCGGGGGACTATAGGTTCAATTCACAAAGCTTTAACAGAAGAATAAGCAAAGAAAAAGAAAACGCTGACTGAAGGTTTTATATGATTGTTCCAACACACTAAACGGGGCCGTGTTATATCGAAGGATTAAAGTTCTGTGAAAAAGTAAGTTCATCCCATTTAAATTGTTGAATTTTGTAACATATTTGATCAATCAAACATTAGATATTCTTTCAAACAGTGCCTACTGATAAAAGTGATATACTTTAATAAATTACACATAAATAGACATGCTGTATTTATTTTCATAATCTAAAATTATAAAAATGTAGATTGATCACTCTTTTCTACTTTTAACACTTTACTATGTCCCCCTCCTGTCACCACAGAAGAGGTTACAAAACTTTTCTCTGACACCCACCTTATCACTTGCCCCCTGGACCCAGTTCCCTCACCACAACTTCGGTCACCCTCTTGCTCCATCCTACACCCTCTTACTCACATTTCCAACCTTTCCCTCTCTACTGGCATCTTTCCCTCCAGTCTAAAACATGTGCTGGTCACCCCAATACCCAAAAAAACCCTCACTGGGTCCTACCAACCTCAACAGTCTCAGACCAATCTCCATACTCCCATTCACTTCCAAACTCCTAGAACGACTTATCTACAACCGTCTGAGCCGCTCCCTCACTGATAAGCTTCTGGACACCCTTACAGTCAGGGCCGGATTTACTTTCTCTGCTGCCCCAAGGCCAGGTTCCTCAATGCGCCCCCCTACCCGCCAAACCACTGGAGAATGGCAGACCTGCAGGCTGCATACAAGTGATCTCAGCAACAGCGCTGGGATCACTTGTACAAAACAAGCGGCGGCTTCCCCGCTGTACATTTAGCCCTGCTTGCCCAAAGCAGGGCTAAATGTAGAAAACAACTACCCGCCCCTGCAACTGCTGCCCCAAGGCCGGGCCTTGTGGGAAATCTGGTCCTGCTTACAGTCCGGTTTTTGCCCCCTACACTCCACTAAAACTGCCCTCTTAAAACTCACTAATGACTTACTACCTGCTAAAAACAATGGTCACTATTCCTTGAGCTGCCCACACACCTTACATTTTATCTGCAGATTTTCTGTGGTCAGATGGAAAAGGTGCCACAGATTCCTCCATCTACACTTAACTGTGTGGATGGAGTAATCTCCACCTGGGCCAATCTGTGGCACTTTTTCCATCTGACCACAGAAAATCTGCAGATAAATTGTAAGGTGTGTGGGCACCTTTACTCTCCGATCCTCCAGCACTGGCTATATGAGAACCCGCTAAAAGTACCTCCAGATTGCAGTGCAATGTTTATTTAAAAAAAAAACCCATAAACCACTGGTATTATCAAAAGCTGACATTACATAAGGCAGCTGCATGCCACTGGGTAAGATCCACTGACCATAACCACCCTCATTGGTCCTCAAATACTACTCCATAGAAGCAATGGTTTTCATGCACTGCACTAATAATGACCAACAAGACCAAACAGTTGTATACACTTTGAAATAAATGCCCCCATATTACCAGGCTGTAGTTCTGGATGCACAGTTGGTGAAGTGGCATAATAGAATGATTTGCAAGGCTGCACTCACCATGCTAAATGAGGAACATACCCTGTTTTTTTTTTTATTACAGTGTTTGTTGTTTTAACCCTTCTGTGCACAGAGGTTATTGAAGTCTAGATGCCAATGCCAAATTCAGCAGCATCAATATTCAATGGTAAACTTGACTATAACGTAATGGCTATTCTGCCCACTTAATTAATTAAAAAACAAATTAAAGGTTATACAAAGATTTCACTCTTATTTAGAATCTTGCTCTGATTTTTATCATTGTAGGCTGACAAGTGGACAAAAATCAAAATAATAATAAAAATATATAGGGGGTTATTCACTATTGAGCCGAAGTATTAGGTCGAATCATCGGCTAAACTCAGTTGAACCGAAGGGCTGCTGTACGGGCTATTCACAGTAACCCGTACAGCAGGCGAACGGCTCAGCCGAGCCAAAGTTACAGCCGAAGCAAGGAGAATGGTCTGCTGAAGCAGACCGCTCTCCCCGCAAATGTAAACAACTGGGCGGAGACAGCCATGATGTTACAGCTGGCACCGCCCAGTTGTTGTCATTCAATGACAGCCCAGCGTCCTCAGGTCATTTGAGGACACTGGGTTGTTACGTAATGACAACAACTGGGCAGAGCCAGTGGTGATGTCATTGCTAGCTCCGCCTAGTTGTTTACATTCGGACAACAGCTGTCATTTTACAGCGTGGGTGCAGACAGGTGGGGGGGCTTTGGGGTTTTTTTTTTTTTTGGGGTGTCAGCGTCATCGTTGACAGCGCTGGACACTGTGATTGATGTGGATTACTTTGTTGGATCCATTTTTTACAGTTTTTTGTTTTTCAATTAAAGGACTTTTTCAAAAGTGTGGTCTTTTTATTTACAATTTAATTGAACCCTTTAGTGAATGAGTAGGGGTAGTAGTTTAAAAACTAAAACATAAAACCCCAGTTGTGATTCAATACTACCAAAAGAAGGCTCTATCTGTCCAAAACAAATGATATCAAATTAATTTTAGTACAGTGCTGCATGACGGAATAAATGTTAGCCAAAGTACCTCAGCACTGAATACTGAAAAGTGGCCTGGACAGGAAAGGGGTTTAACACCCCGGTCTTCAAGCGGTTAAAGAACACATAACTGATATTTTATTTCTACCTGGGGTTCAACCTGCATACCCGGCTCACACAGCTGCACTGCATTAGCGAACATGCATTAACATGGGTTAACATATGTTATGTTAAACCAGCCCATTAATTTAAAAAGGCTGCCTAATGAACCAGAAAAGGTGCATGCAACATCTTCAGCAGTGCATCACCTGCCAACACAAGCACGTATAGCAATGCTGCAATGTAAGTGCATTTTGAAGGTGCTTTGGAGTGCCATTCAGAATGAAATGTAACTTGTGTTACTGTGCATTATGGTAATGGGCGTTTTACTGCAGTGCAATAGTGTAAAGTCACTAAGAGTCACTCAGCAGAGACAAATTTGTTTCTCTACTTCTTTGGTGGGATACAAGTCCATTGTGGTGTGGAATCAGAAGTGTCAGTGGAGCTCCAGACACTTTCTGGTCATAATATACCTAGTAGTACATCCGTGGCTGAGCTTGCAAGCTTTGAGTAAAGGTTGTACAGAATAGTAAGTGTGAAATAAAAAATGCAGGTTGTTCTACAGGCTCGTGAGGAATATATGTTTACATTTTATAAAGTATGTTATATCCCCTTCTTTTTCCTTCATATAAATCGTATAGCTGAGGATTCCAGTGTCTATACATATGGCACATTCTTCATCGCTAATCCCATATGAATTGTCATGACCTCAGAAATATTTGCCAAATCCATCATCTTGCTATTAGTTAGCTGATTTTGCTGGCTCTGAGAAATTGCTCAAGCGCTCACTTATTTTCCTGCAGGCTAGGAAGTAACACCTGCCAGCACTACTCTTAGTAGTGTTTGGACCAGGTGAAGAGCCATGGGACTTTAATTCACACAACCTAAATATATTTATTGCAACATCCATGAACTGAAGGCATGTTCTATATTTACATAATAATGTACTTTTACCCTTGCCATGTAGTTTTATTAACATATTAGTTTTAGAATGTTGAAATAAAAGAAGAGTGTAGGAGGACAATCATATAAATAGTACCATAGAAGCAGTTGATGCTCATTATACTAGATTATGTCACTTTAGTAAAATCAGGCAAACTCATTTAGCGCAATACTGCAATATTTGTCATTGTTAAACTATATTCATTTTTTGTTTGTTTGTTTGTAGTTTTT
Source organism: Nanorana parkeri (assembly GCF_000935625.1). Classification (NCBI taxonomy): domain Eukaryota; kingdom Metazoa; phylum Chordata; class Amphibia; order Anura; family Dicroglossidae; genus Nanorana; species Nanorana parkeri. The sequence continues at coordinate 1,760,321 of NW_017306428.1, forward strand.
AATGTATTTTGTTTGTTCTAGCTGTTATAAGAACAGCAAAAGCCTTTCTACTTGAAACCCATATGGTGCCATCTGAGAAGATCAGGAAGGTTGGGGGGTGATCTAATTATTGTACAAGTACATCTGAGCTTGAGCTGTGTAAACAACAGCCGTGTTGGAGGACAGCATGAAAAGGGAGAAGTGAAAAACATAAACTGCAGAAGACTATGTAAGTCCCCTGGTTTCCATAAGAATCACAAAAGATGCAGATCACCAGCACTCCCTAAAAGCATGTCGTTTTTGCTTTTTTATTGAAGTAGCGTGTCACAAGTGTCATTCAGCCAGTGGTGTTATCACTACGAGCACCACAACAACTAAACTAAAGGTCCAAACGCTGTATGGAGTACAGGTGACCTATCGCGATACTACATGGTTTCCATAAGGGACATGAAGCCATATAGGTGTACAGAAGATTCCATGTTACCCGCATGGTTTAGATTTTTCCAGGATGGCCCTTTATTTATAAATTGCAGTCACTGGAATTACAGCATGTAGAGAAGTGTCATGATAATGTATCTCTAAACCCATTGTTCTAGCTGCTGAAGTACTTCCAAGTAACCTTTTTGTAAAGCATTCAAGTGAATGGTGCTGAGCAGGTCTCTGCACTGCTCATTTAAAGCAAGCATTGCTTTCACCATTGCCTAAACAAAACCACTTCCAAATATATATATATTATAAACAACTGTATGGTCAGTGAATAAACAGTTTTTTGTTAAGCTGGCCATACACCTATAGATTATCTTCAGATTTTCTATGGTCAGATGGAAAAAGTGCAACAGGTTCCTCCATCTTCGCTAAACTGTGTGGATGGAGGAATCTCCCACTGGGCCAAGCTTCAGTACCTTGCTAGTTGGCCCTGCTGGCTGCCAAATACCTGAACAATGCCTACATCCAATTAGTTTGTTCAGCCAGCGGGGCTGACTAGTAAGATACTGAAGCTTGACCCAGTGAGAGATTCCTTCATCCACACAGTTTAGCATAGATGGAGGAATCTGTTGCACTTTTTCCATCTGACCATAGAAAATCTGCAGATAATCTATAGGTGTATAGGGTTTATATGTGATGGGAAGAAAGAGGCCAGAGCACAGCACGATAGCTGGCAAAATGCTGAGGCATCTGGCTCAATAGGAGGCAGGTAATTAGCCTCGCAGCAGCCAGGTACAGGTAGAACTTTTTTAAGTGTCTCTAGCAGTTAAGAGACACCTGCTGGTCCCAAGAACAGGTGGACAAAGGTGAAGACGGGTCCTCCGCACAACATGACTATACTTCAATGAGAAGCAATCACTTGTGAGAACCTTGAAAAGATCTTTGGATTGATGATATACTATACTTCACAATTTCCAGACCTACATATACAGTACTTTCTCTTTCTACAAAGTTCCAAAATTGAACTGAGAGAGAGGACGTACACTAATCTTCTCTTTAGTCTAGCCCAGTCATATACATCTGGGAGAGTGAATAACCGAGGGCACAAGCTAGGTCTGGCTTCTCCAAGAGGAGACAGAGCTTTGAGAGATAAACAAATGACAGGCTCTTTCTGCTTTGCCTTACATGCGGCCTCAATAACTTTCATGTTTTTTTTTTATCTTATCAGAACTGCAGGGATTCTGGATTGCAGCCTAGTTTGCTTGCTTGCCCAACAAGAAAAATAAGGATCTTTTATATAAGCAATCTGTATGACCGAATTGAATTAAAGGGAATCTACAGTCATGTCTTCAGTTTAAAGATAAATATGTGAAATAGATCCGCTTCATGTAAATTACCTTAAAGTGATATTAATGTCAAAATGTTATTTCAAATGTTGATGAAATCACTTACAATGGATGATGCTTTTTGATGTTTAAAAGTTTTAGTTTCCTGCAGAATCAGCTGGTCCCCTGAGTACTGGCCCTGATATCCTGTTTTAGGGTTCAGTGTCTTATGGAGCCACCCTTGTGTGTGCTAGTAAGCGGTGTGTGTCTCCACAAACACACAGGCACAGCAAAGCATACTGTTAACCTTCTCCCCATTCTTCCCTTCTCCCTTATCCGAACTGGTAGGTGGATGGCTGCTGGAGACTGCTCTGTCTCTTTTGACCTTCTACTGGACAGGAATTTCAGGGAAGCGGAGCTGACAGAGTTGGAGCTGTTTGATGATGACTATACGAGCTTGGGCAAAAATGTAAACAAATACTTTGCTGGGCAATGTACATTTGTTTGATCTGGATTCATTTTTGAAAGAAAGTTTGAGAGTTTAATACTTCTTTAACAATATGCATTGTTGCACTATAATCTTGATATCTATATTGTATTTCTATATACGATACACTGTATAGTTTGTACACTATATATTGCCAACTGTCTTCATGATAGATTTGCAGGCAATGCTTCCTCTTGCTATAGAAAGGTTGTGCTTCACTTCTCGCTCACACAATGCAAATTGATGAACCTGTTTTACTAACGTTTATGTGCATACTATGCATGCAGCACAAACAAGCAAATGTGATGCTATTGGAATATTTAAATCACCCACAATGTGTATGAAAAAGTCTGCACAACCTCTAGTGTTCTGCTTTCAAATGTCGTAATATGCAAAAGACACACCTCCTGCAAACTCCTTGCAAATACTGTCCTGACTGGGATACAAACTGGGGACCCCTAGTGCTTCAATGCAGAAGTGCTAATTAGTCATTACAGCATTAACATAGTATTGAGCCACTCGGATCAGCTCAGTACAGTGTCTTTGTGTATTGAGCTATTCTCAGACAGCTTGGTACACAGGGCCCAATGGCCACCTAAAGATGTCATTCCAGAAATAGACGGCCACCTCCCTGCCATTTTTATACAATAGGGCGGTAGGGAGGTGGTTAATGTTGAATTTGTTAATCTTTTTATTTTGGTGAAAAACAGTTTCCTATCCAAAACTTACTTCCTATAATCACATTAAAAAAGCAGAGGTGGCCTCTCTGAGCCTCATATGGCTAAAGCATGCAATAATAGGTTGTGTAGCAAATGTTAATATAATATACTGTAAAATGTCTTTACAGATATGAGGACGTTTACATATTGTACATAATTATGGATATTTTGTTCTTTACAGAGAGCTGATTGTATCTAGAGTTTAATGCAACTTAGTAGATAAAAACTATTATGTATAGCGTTTATCTATTTTTTTTCCAGTCAGTGTTGTTTTGGTAAACATATCTTTGCATATCAATATGATTAACTATACTCCACTGTATTGCATTTATTCCTAATAGTTTAGGATTTGCACGGTATTCTTTTTTGTAAAACGTTCTATGAAATAGTAACCTTTATCAGGCCGGTGGACAAGCAGCATTGTAGTACTGTGACATTATGGAGTAAGAAGCTGTAGTGTAAAGTGGAGAAACAGAGAATGTGACAAAGAGAAAAAGTAACAAAGGAAAAGAAAACAGATAAAACCATTCTGTGTCCAGTGCTGTTATCACCAACTCAGGAATGCTCAACCGCTGACATCACCATTAATCACAAATGTCCCTCTTTGTCTTCTTGAAGATTTTTGGGCTCTACAAGAGCTATCTTTAGAAACCTTGAATAGGTTACATAGTGTACATGTTCTGGCAATTTTAGTCCTGCTGAGTTTGCATTTTAGAGTGCATGAAAAAGGAAGGACATACAAAGAATAAGTTTCCAAACTGAAGTCTCACTGAGCAGCACATATTGAAGCCAGCGGGAATACCGTATATGTTCATTTTCTTCTAATGTGTTAAATATGTGCAGTTACATAGATGTGCTTTGTGTGGTATATTGTCAGAGTGCTACTTTTGAGCACATGTACGTAGGGAGCAATTTAAGAATCTTATAGTAAATCTATCTCATGCCTGCCACATAATCAGCAACACTGCTCTGCAACAGAATTACTACATCTATACAGTGTGTTCTCACTGAGTACTTAGTTATTTCTGCTTTCTTTTAATATGACTTTTAAAATTTTACAATCTTACTCTTCCATATTTTTGATAATATAGAGATTTGCAGATTAGCTAGCATAAGGAGTTCTCAATGGCTTAATACAGTTATTCTGTCTCTCTCTTGACAGTGGTTGATGTATTGGTCACCTGTTTTTGCAAATCGGCAAATCCTCGGACTTGCATTGTGAGAAAGAGCAGTGAAGCAGGCACTGTGTGGCACTGCAAAGCAGGAAGCAGAGCCTGCATCTCTAATGAACAAATATGGCTTTCCCCATGTATATATACACCGTCTGTCCAAAAAATAAGTCACATCTGACTATGTAACTATGCTTTATAAACTTAGTATCATTTATGAGTTTAGGGTAGACTGCCCCTTGATGTTTTAGTTTTGTTATTTTTGTTTGGCTATGATAAAAAGGGTACCATTATTAATTCTAGCTTTTTGGCAGTACATTGTGGAGTCATCTGAAATAATACTTGTAGCATGGCAGTTAAAATAAATGAAGAAATACTATTTATTTCATATGTTTTTAACTGAAAGTAAGGCTTCAGGTTTAATTTATTAAATGTTATAAAAGTTATATGAAGTCAGATGCCGATAGCACTGCACTAGCACTCAGGTGAGGTGACCAGAGCGCTCTACTCCTCAATTCTCATCCCAGAAGCCAAGTGTTATGTGTAGGGGCCGACATGCTACAAGATAGGATTTTTTATACTTCGCCGCCCTCCCCACATAACACCCAGCTTTTTAATGATAATGTATACACCCAGTGTGCTGTAAATTATCTTTTTTTTCATTAACCAATGATTACAATTAATTCTAGTTATGCGTTTTAAAAAATAAAAAAATAAATAAGTAAATGTATTTTAAATACAGATAGTATGAGTAACTAAACATATCTTTTTATTAGTTTCAGAAGAATGGGAGAAGAATGGGAGAAGGAAGGCTAGCAGTGTGCATTCTGTTGCATTGTGCAGTGCTGTCATTTTAACACTAGCAGTTTGCCGGCAGTAGAAAAGATCAAAGTGAGCCAAGTGAAGTCCTCTTCAGTATTGTAATGTTCACATAAAGCAGTTCACATATACTGTATGTGACAACTGTGTATTTAGCTGTTTGCCTAGAATTCACTTCTACAGCTCTAAAAACATTACATATTTACACTATTGTTAGGTGGAACATATACTTACACAGCACACAACATTCAGACAGTGCCACAAGACACATTTAAAGCTGCTTGAAATAATTGAAGGCTATAAAAATGGTTGTATCAATGTTACAGGTTACAGGCATGTATATATAACTAGGGACACTGATGTAGCCACGGACTGGGTGTGAAGAAAGAGCAAAGACAGTGAAGAGAGATTGTGGTAATTATAACTGGTGTAAAATAGTTGTTTTTGCTCTTATGTAAAGGTCTTCCTAGGAACCCATGGTAATATGATGAGGCTTCAAGCAGATCTCTGTAGTTTTTTTACTTTCCACAACTGTAGCCACTGTCAAAGTGATATAATGTTACCAGAACCATACATACATGCACATACATTGTCAGAGGGAGGGCCTGATGCCAGAGGTTAGATAGCATGATACCCTATGATCCATTGCATCTAACAGAGGGATGCTGTGTTTCTTGAACAGGTGCCATTCTACCATACTGGGGCTCAATGCTGCAAAAGGGGTTGCCAAATAGGGACCAACATAAGGCAGTTAGCATATCGCTGTATGTCGCTACCAGATCACAACCCTCAAAAGTGAAATACAAACAGGTCTATTCACTAAAGGGTGAAGAGTTTGAAGAAGGCAGGAGAAGTGAACAATCTAGGACAACATAGCCGAACTGGAAAGTGAGCTGAAATGGAGAATTTTTGCAGTTCAGCTATGTTGGCCTAGACTGTTCACTTCTCCTGCCTTCTCCAAACTCTTCACCAATTTGTGAATAACCCTGAAAATCTTCAGGTAAAAAGTATAAACTAGAAACAGACAGAGATCAGCACAAGTAGCATTCAGGACGTATACATTATATATTACTAAGATGAATATATCACCGGCGCCAAAAACAGTAGCTGCTCCTGAGAATGTCTCCAAAAACACGGGGGCAGCGCCTCACAGTCAGGGGAAACCGGAGGTCTAGTAAAAACAAAGCAAAAGGAGCGCCTCCATAGTGCAAAACTGATTTATTGAAGATAAAAAATACAGCTGAAAAGGTAGTTACAAACCAGCCAGTGTAAACGAGCATAGAAAGATATGATCTCAGGAGAACATCAAGATTAATACACCAAAATATGGTAACCTGAGGTTCTGACGAAAAGGGGCTTGGCCTCTGTAACGTGTCAACTGAAGGAGGGTCAGCGTGCAGATGGCTTCGGCTCAGCACTAGCACTTCCATTACCTTACCATATTTTCGTGTATCCATCTTGATGTTCTCCTGAGATCATATCTTTTTATGCTCGTTTACACGATGAGACTATACCCAAATAGTCATATAATGAGGGCACAAGCTCTTGCGAGCTCTTAGCAACCTGTGACGCTCTGACTGGCGTCCCGCCCAGATCCTGGCAACCAGTGATATCAGTGAGCTGGGCGGGATGCCATAGGTAACATTTCACCACTCCCCAGGTTCCTGCACCACCAGCACTGCCAGCATCTAGGCACATCCCTGCAATTAGTAATTGGGTTTACAGCACAAATACTGTAGCCAACAGGGTAGGTTATAGAGAAGAGACCAAGGAGGACAACAAAGAAAAAACTTACCAACTGATCTGGCTCTAAGAAGGTCACAAGCCAGTTTTGGTTGTGCAGTTTTTGTTCATGTGCAGGTTGAAAACCAGATTGCAAAAATGCCATCCTAGATTTAATAATTACTAATAATGGGGAGTTAATTGAGGATATTGCAATTAGAGAGACACTGGGTAATAGTGATCACAATGTGATTACTTTCAATATTGAATACAGGAAAGGAAAGAGGGCGGGACGGACAAGAACCCTAAATTTCAGAAGGGCTAACTTCGATAAGCTGCGCAAACTAGTGGGGGAAATAAAATGGGAAAACTCATTTCACAACCTAAACATAGACCAAATGTGGGACTGTTTCAGGAACACATTACATATTGCTATTTCAAAGTGTATACCATTGGGTAACAAAAACAAAAGATCAAAGACTAAACCTATATGGCTAAATAAAACTGTAAAACTACATGTTGAGGCAAAGAGAATGGCATTTACAAAATATAAGATGGAAGGGACGGCATTGGCGTTCCTTAAAGGAGAACTATGGGGTTAAGGCTTTTCCCAGGCCACAGTTAGTAAAAACCCCCCCCAAAAAATTCTACCAATATATTAAGAGTAAAAAGGTAAGAAAGGAGCAGATAGGCCCAATAAAGGACGAAAATGGGAAATTATTCACAAATGACAAGGAGAGGGCCGAGGCGCTGAACACTTTTTTCTCCTCAGTATACACTCAGGAGGGAAACGGGTTTGACATACGTGATAAAACACATAGTTCAACCTATAATATACCACAGTGGTTGACGGAAATCGGGATACAACAAAGACTTAAAATGCTCAATGCAAATAAAGCAGTGGGACCAGATAACCTGCACCCCAAGGTACTTAGGGAACTAAGCTAGGTTATAACAAGACCATTATTCCTAATTTTTAAGGAATCCTTAGTGACTGGTAGAGTACCATGTGATTGGCGGAGGGCTACGGTCGTTCCAATATTTAAAAAGGGGGCTAGATGCCAACCGGGGAACTATAGGCCGGTCAGTCTAACATCGGTAGTTTGTAAACTGTTAGAAGGTATGATTAAGGACTATTTGGTAAAATTTGTTAAGGATAACGGCATAGTTAATGACAATCAGCATGGGTTCAGGAAAGATCGTTCCTGCCTAACTAACTTGCTAACTTTTTATGAGGGGGTAAGTAGAGATATGGATGGAAGGAAGCTGGTAGATGTGGTATATCTGGATTTCTCAACGGCATTTGATACGGTACCACACAAGTGCTTACTTCACAAGCTGAGGGCTATGGGCATAGATGAGGTGGTGTGTACGTGGATAGAGAACTGGCTAAGCCAGGCTGCGGTAAACAAAGCTTGTCCTGTATTAAGAAGAGGATGTATTGCAGAGACAAGTCTATAATTGGGCAACTATATAGATCGTTGGTTCGGCCACACCTGGAGTACGCGGTCCAGTTTTGGTCGCCGGTACTGAGAAGGGATGTCCTTGAACTGGAGAGAGTCCAGCGGAGGGCAACCAAACTAATTAGGGGAATGGAGGACCAGAGCTATGAGACAAGGCTACTGAACTTAAACATGTTCACGCTGGAAGTAAGGAGATTAAGGGGGGATATGATTTTCATGAACAAGATGTTCAATGGTGACAGCAACATTGGCAACAAACTCTTTAAGATTAACTCCATTACAAAGACTAGAGGTCACCACCTAAAGTTGGTGGAAAAAAAATTCAAGCACAAGGGGCAAAGGGGGTTCATCACAGTAAGATCAGTTAGGGTCTGGAACTCACTGCCACCGGCAGTGATTTCAGCTAAGAGTGTAGAATTGTTCAAGAAACTTTTGGACGATTTCCTGAGGGACCATAATATTCAGGGATACAAGTATTCCTAAGAATGAGATGATGCGTGGACCTATATGGGTTGGACTTGATGGACATATGTCTTTATTCAACCCCAAATACTATGTAACTATGTAATATGTGCTATGGTGTTGAAGACAATCAAGATGTTAGGAAGCATATGGGTGAATAAATAAAGGCAGTAAGAAAGTTAAGAAGTTACAATAGATGGTTTCTTCAGTATAAAGATAATGGTTATAAAATATTAATTGAAGGCTAGTAGTCATTGCAGAAGGTAACATAAAGGACTGGGCACAAAATAGGTAAGAGAAGACCAAACTAAATAGACTACAATTGGAAAAAGTGACTTTATTTGATGAGAGTTAAGTTACATATGTTTGATGGTCTCCAGACTAAGCTCTTCCCAGCTATGAGTACACCCAGACTATCTTTGTTCTTCAATCGTGCACATTTCCACCTCAGTTCATTCCTGTGGCAGCATGTGAACTGGAAAATGCCATATTGTGATTGGGTAAAAATGGCATTATGCAGTTCACCCACAATGACATTAACAGGGATGTGCTGAGCTTCATATATGAAAGGAAGGATTGTGTTTACATACAATCAATCAGGTACTAGGAAGGGTTGGGCAATTTGGACTGCTTTCTGCATATTTCCAGAAGAAGACCGGGGTATCCCAGGATACAGCAGAGGTGGAGAGGGCACCCCTGCATCTGAAAGGAATGGCATCCTATAAGATTACAGAAGATACAAGTTACCCAATAATCTATCTTTCCTAATATGTCCGCCCTCAAAAATAAACACTATTTAAGGTTACCATTTGAGGTTTTCACTGCACTTTTTCCACTGATACATTGCTTGCTGTAACATGCACAACTATAATATGGCACAAAAATATTTATGTGGGTTCTTATAAAGCATTTGGCAATAAACAACACTTTATTTTTTAATACAACTACTGGCTGTGTTTTATATTGACTTTGCTAAATCCTTATTCTGTTTACTGGCCTCCTTCTATCATACATACTTTTTTTCCAGAAATCCCCCTTAGCGATATAATAATGAGTCATCAGTCATTTCTATTCCAGCCTCAGCATTAAAGTCTCTGAGCAGAGAAATTCCTGCCTTCCCTGAAAAATGCTTTATACAGTCCCTCTAATTAGCAGTTATGGATACCTGCTAGCTGCTACCACAGTGATTAAGGCTCTCTTTTATATTAAAGAAAAGTTCCTGAACTGCATTACATAAACAGCAAACACTTTTAGAGCTTTGGTTAACTATGAACACATAGCACAATAGGTTTCTAAATGTATGTACATGCTAACATATTGTTAAAATAAGTCCCTTTGTATGTATGAGGAAAAATACACAGAGAAAAGATCAAATCTTTGAAAATGCACCCAGGATATGGTCCACCCCATTTTAAAGGTCCTAAAGGGAATGCACAGGTATTTTAATATACTTCTTAATTATGTTCAGCACTAAAAAATATATGATAAATTATTGTTTTTAGTAAGGTAAATATGAAATTTTGCATATAAATATTTCATATTAATGTTTGCAGACGGCAGGTAGGGTCCAGGCTCATATTTTTCAGGCTGACCTTGCCTGTTTTGTTGTTGATTGAGCTCAAAAACTTAAACACCTCAACACCAGTATGTTACACCCCTTTCTTTCCAGGCAATTTTTTAGTTTTCAGTGCTGTGATAGTTGGACCGACTATTACTTAGGCGTGCAATATTGTGCCCAAATCAATTTTATGTCATTTTATGAGACAAAGCTTTCTTTTGGAGGTATTTTTAATATATATAAAGCAAAAAAGATGAAACATTTTGGAAAAAAAAACAAACATGTCTTTCTTCTTTAATTTATACCAAAATGTATTCCATAAGGGGAAGGGGGTGTCATACTCACATAGTACAGGCAGAAAGGTGTATATAGATTGTATGGGGGAGTGAAAAACAAATGTTATTTAGAAAAATACGGAGTGCTTTAGCAAACTAAATATCTCATAATAATAATAATTATTATTATTATTCAGGATTTATATAGCGCCAGCAGTTTGCACAGCACTTTACAACAAAATGTTTTTGTCAGACTTGTTCCTGTGGGCCATAGCAGTTCCTGGGACCTCCAACAGTCATAGGGCTCCTCTGGTTCTCCTCCCAGACAGTTCCAGGCATCTCCTGGGTCCTCCTCCAGGCTTGAGGCCGTAGTTAACTTTTCCATCTTTAAGTATTTAGTCCCGAGGCTCTAGCTGCTTTGATAAAGTGCACTGCATAGGGGAAGGCAAATGGGAAATTCATTTTTTTTTACAAGCAGTCGTTAAGGCAGGCATGGTACTGTGTATGATGGAGCAGGCATGTTATACTTCCTACTAAGCTTCAGCATTGCTCTACTTTTTTTGCTTTTAACACATGGTTGCTATATCCCCATTTTGGGTGGCCAACTCTTTAAAGGCCCATCACACTATAGAACTGCAGTAGCTAAATAGCACCCCAAAGCACCTTGCCAATGGACATGTGTTGCTGCAAATGCAATATTTTGGATTCAGCATTCAAATTAATGGGCTACCCTAACACAATGCATGTGCACGAATGCAGTGCCAGAGTGCAAAAGGATCACTGTAAACATTAATTAAAGGGACACTAAACTCAGGAATTAAATATTATTATTTTTATTAATAATACATTTCATTCAATGCATTCAAGTACCCTAACTACCAACAAAAATGTATCTTATTTGTGTATCACTCGACTGTAGATCCTCAAATCATCTCTGAATTGGTGCTGACATTGGTACTGTCCTTCCTTCTGGAGGGTGGCAACTTTTGGTCCCTGTGAGTGTTGTAAAGTAGCCACCCCTTCAAGTTCACTCCCATGATGGACTACAATCTCAATGAAATTAAAATTAGTAGGCTAAGCGTGAGATTGTTGTCCATCACGGGAGCGAGCTTGGAATGGTGGTTACTTCACGACACACACAAGGACCATGGGGAACAAAAGTAGCCACCCTCCAGAAGGAAGGAAAGTGTCAGCACCAATTCAGAGATGATTGGAGGATCTACAGCTGAGTGATATACAAATAAGATACTTTTTTGTTACTAGTTAAGGTACTTACTAGTTAAGGAAAGTATTTTTAAGATTTAACTCCTGAGTTTAGTGTCACTTTAATTGCAGAGACAGGACAGCTTACACTGCTCAAATGACCAGGTATCAGTCAAGTTAGTTAAAGTGCAACATGGCAGTACATCTGGAATAAAAATATACCTCTGGCTAACTAAAAAAAAAATCTATGAGAAGCATTAACATGAATAAACCTAGTTCATATAAACTTTAGAAACAGGAACTAATAAAGGCTCTCCTAAATGTTCTAACTTGTTTTAGAAAAATGGTGGCTGAAAACTGACTAACTGTTACATCATTACAGTTATTTCCCCTGGTTTTTATGTGTGACCCAGTGTGACTCAATCTGTACCCAACATCGCATCACCTTATGGTAGGAAGACGTAAGTAGTGGAGAGAACATAGATATTCAGTAACCCACAGCAGCACAATAATAATTGTTTAATTAACATTACACTAAGGATTATGTTTCATCTAATTAAGATGTTTATATTTCATCAAACTTTCTGTGCAACACAGAAGAGATCTCTCATGCACAGCTGCATTACCAAAAATGGCTCACACTTTAAGTCCTGTGGGATTTTATTGAATTGATAAATGTTTTCACGAGGATTAAGCAATGTAGACACCTGTGCTGTAGTAAGAAGCAAAAACATTGCAGGTCATAAGATTGGCTTCCATGTATTGCAGTCTTAAAGCAAACCTGTCATGAAATCAGTAAACTACCATTCCTGACCTCCTTCTGAAAATGCAGGATGCCTGCCTGTCTGGGTTTTATACTATCTGAATAACTGATCTAACCTAAAATCTGCATACCCGCATTCGATCAGTGACTGCGGGGAGAAAGCATTGGAGCCAGAGTTTCAGCATGACAGTCAAGGAAGTGAAAGTTAAAGACAAAGAGGTCAGCAATGGTAACTCCCAATTTCTCACATAACGGGTTTCCTTTAAATTATGTGCACCGTTTTTGCCTATTTCTAGCTTCATGATTAACTGTAAGCTTATACAATGTGTGTAAGTCCAATACATTTTAAAGCTTTCATGCAAATAGCAAAGCTTGTTCAACAGCATGCTCTGTGTAAATCCAGCATTTACTGTTCTTTATATTATCTGCATCTGGTGCTAATAATAAGTATATTTTCAGCTTATGGTGCTAGTAAAAATACACATAGCAGCATCTGGTATCAGTATATCTAACATGCTAACTTAAGCCAATAGGATTCTAATGATTTAGGTTAAGCAAAAGCTGTTTCCACCATCAAGTACACTGCAGTCTCAGCTGCTGGTCCTACCTTGTTGTTGAGGTCTCTTGTAGATACATATCTATTTATATCTATCTATATATATCTAAAGCCAAAACTCTTCTTCATTTTGGCTAGAGTAGGAGAGGGTTAAAACTGCAGTCAGTTTTTTGTTTTTTGCCATCTGCGACTCATTAGGGAGATTTATCTTCCCTTGCTGACCTGTAGACTCAACAGGAAGTGAGGGGATATCTTTCCAATGTGAAGAAAATGCCTTCTTGAACAGTTGTCACATGAATAAATGTCCACATTGAAAGCTTGTTCCTCTACAGTATACCTGTTCTAGTGGCAACTTAAAATTTCCTAGAAAATTGGATAAACAGTGGTGTGAGATAGGTTTATGATCTAATCAACCCCAGTGATATCCTCAGTTTTAGGACATTGAAAAAACCCATAAACAACCACTCTCAGAAGTATTTATATTCCTTCAAATTAAGAGCTTGCTTGCCCCATAACTCCAAATTCCCCTACCTCAAAAAACATACTCAATTCCAGCATTTATGTTTATATACCCCTGCAGAGAGGTGTGATTATCTACTCATCAAGGTCAGCACCTGGGCCCCCTCCCATATGTCAGCGAATGGGTACAGGTTCGCAACAAACAAATCCAACAGTCCACTGGTCTATACACTGGTCTATACATTTTGCAGCAGTAGAGGCCAACTACAGATTAATGCTACGTTGGCACATGCTACCTGATAGAATAGCTAAATATATACACACAGCCCCCCCCCATTGCCTTAGAGGATGCAATTTAATTGGTACACTTATACTCATTTGGTGGAACTGCTGTAAAATCAAACGCTAACTTATTACAATGGCTCTGGTCAGAGGTATCTAGAAAAACCTATATGAGGCCCTTCTGAACTTAAAGTCAGAGGGTTGAAATAACACCCAATTTAATCTTCTTGCCTTCATTTTTACTTCAGCCTGTCTGAAAAATGGACATGCCAACCATAACACAGGTCAAAAGAAATATACCATGGTATCTGACAAATACAAAACTCTCAACTGTTCTCCACAATTCCATGCATAAATTTAACAAAATCTACTGATACTTACACAAGTACTTACAAGTACGAGTACTGATACATTTTTGTTTATTGTCATGTGACAGTTTTCCTAAAACAATACAGACTAATGATTTCAGGATAGGGGTAGAGCGCCAGAGCCAGGTCCCAGCTGCAACCGCTGCAACCCTGATAGTTCTCATGAAAATGCCAAGTATCGGCACTGGTACTCGAAAAGTATCGGTGCATCCCTACTTATTACATTCAATAAAAATGATTAAAACAGAAATATATACTGTATGTGGGGGCTTTTTTTCTTTTTTTACCTTCCGATGGATTTGTATTTTTATTCATATAGTCCTAAGACTTACACAGCTCCGCCAGAGAGCAGAGACAGGTAGGTGTCCTTATTTGCAGTTAATCAGCACCGTACTATTCTGCTTCCAGCCTATAATTGGACAATGAAGGAACAGCAGCACTAAGCATGTTTCCTGCCATTACATGTACCTGCAGCAGAGCCTAGTTGGCTCTTAGTTCTGCCTCTCCTTCTCCAAGTTCTACTGTACAAGGCTCATTAGTAAATTCATAACTGCATTAAATTAAAAAAACAAATCTATTTAATGTCTTTAGAATACGAGTCTAATGGTTGAAAGGGGGAAGCAAAATAATTGCGTAAAATACATATATGTTTTATTATTTTTGCATATACAGTATGCTATATTTATAAACTTTATGAGCTTTAAAAAAAATATTTGTTTTACTGATGTTTATGAATAGGTTTGTGCAAATTGATATACAACTTTGGCACATAATATGTTTAAATTACACACGTTGCTACATAATTTGTGTAGGAGAATGTTTGTAATCAAGTTTGTCTTTAATTGCTGGCCCTTTCTGTTAAAGATCCCTTCATACACGTTGTTTATTCAAGTAATTTCCATGTAAAAGACTTGAAAGTGGTCCTAACAATCAAGCTTCAGAAATGTATCACCTGGATTTCAGCAAGACTTGGTAAATGCAGAACAACTGTGAAAACTCAATCATATTCTGCATAGCTACTGTTGTATTCTTTTCATAAGAAATTTCCCTATAAAAGGTTTCTCTTATTTGCTCCTGTAGTAGACTGACTATTTCATTGCCAATTACAGGTTTTACAGGTTTTAGAGGCACATATGCTTGTTCTGTTTCATTCTAAAAGAAGGCATGTATATATATATTTTTTTAGCTTTAAAGGTGTGTGTTCCTTTAAATGTATCAAGCATCCATGCTAGCACCCTTTATGAACAACATAAAATTGCCCAAGAACCCCAGATATACAGTAGACGCTTTGGATCTTTTTCTGTAACTCCTGGATGAAAATAACAGAAATTATAGTAACAGCTGTTGGAGGAGTTGGCCGAAATCCAAACACTGCTTTCAGTTACAAATGACAATGTGCTACTTTCCTCTCCAATGTCTGCAGATACAGATAGAGAAATAGGTGCAAGATAAAAGACCGTGCACTTCCAATGATTTAAGAGCACTGAAATATAACTTGCATCCTTTTTTGTTCTTCATTCATTTCATTAATGGCAAAGGGGACACGGGTTATTACAGAGGCATGTTAAAAAGAAGGTATATTTCATTTAAGTAGGCTTAATCCAATGCCAATATGTATTAGGTTACCTGCATTAAGTAATCATTTAAGCCCCAGTAGAATTTGCAAATTTTGCAGATTTGATTTATTAGAATAATGACATGTCATTATGGTATCCAACAAAAAATGCCTTAGTAATAGAAGCATGGCAATGTCTTACCTCTCTTATGGAGTGGAATACTCCCTCATGGGATAACTCAGCCACCTATTAATTTAGTTAGATTCATAGGTGTTTTCTCTCCTCAAACAATGAAAACAGTTTGATAAGTGGATTTATAGACTGCAGTTTTGAATGTTTTATGGGTATGCGACAGGAAAGCATGATCTGTTTGAAAGAGAGTTAAAGCTGAACTCTGTGAAATTTTTATTTTTTTACATTTGTTATGTAAAAATGAATTATCACTAATAATGTGTGACCCATTCGTGGATGGCTGCTGCGCTAGGTAAAAACTCTACGTTTTCATTAATCTATTTAAATATACACTTTCTTAACCTGTAGACTGCATTACTAAACAAGAAAGATAAAGAGCCGCTCCCAGAAGGAGCTAGGAGAAGGAGAGAAGAAGAAAAGTCCCGGAAGTCCAGGGGAGGAAGCATGTAGAAGGGTCGAGGAGGAGGCAGTGAGGCTCTACCCCTCTGTCAGGTTTTAATTGCTGCTCATGTCTTGGCTGGATTTTTTTATCCTGGTGATCAATGGTAACCAGGTGAAAATCCAAATTTCTAAGTTTTCACCAGGACAGGGTTAAAAAGGAAATCTTCTAATGAGGACACTTGTTTCAGCTAGATGATTTCCTTTACTGTACACAAATTGTGTGTCATATAGGCAGGAAGTGAAGAAAAATCTTCCTAATGGGACACAGAGAGAAAAACCTTTATAGGGTTTTAATAAATCCCTACTCTCTTAAAAATAAATGTTTTGGCATTTGATATACTTTAAAGTAATTTTAATGTGACTCATATTAACAGTAATGTTAACCTCCAAGGTTTAATTTAACAGCTGATGAGATAAGATAATGACTACAAAGGGAGTGCATTACAAGTTGGCCGACTCATAGACTTGCATGGCGAGAAGAAGCAATTACCAGTTATACACAGAAACAACTTATATGTTTTACTTTAACAAACTCCAGAAAAAGAATAGACCTGCAAAATTAGAAATAAAAAACAGCTGCAATACTCCCCTTCAGTCTGGAGCTTCCCCCCACAGTAAGTTATTTTGGACAATAGACGTTGCCAGTCTTCTAGGTTGAATGATGACCAACATCATTCAGAATACTTCCTCCGAGCCCAGGCTGTCATGGACAGACCCCCTGGGGCAGTGCCATCATGATGGGCTTGGCTTAGAGTACTACTGTTCTCAGTATTGCCCACACATCATTATGTGTATACCATTCAATGCAGGAGTAAACCCCACTCCCCCACCCCCCTTCCCACTGCTGCCAGAGGAGAAGAATTAGAAAGCTTGATGCCACCTGAAGACCTTAGGTAAAAGCTATGCATTTCTGGCTTGGTAATAGATGGAAATTATTCCTAAAGATTTTAACCCCATGGCTGAGTAACAAAACAATATTACATACCAGCTATACTTGCTGCTCAGCAATACCTGTTAGGAGGCTAAGCTGGCAGGAAATAATGAAAGCTTTGGGGGGAAAAAGTAAATTAAGGAGAAATGCTTATGGCTGAAGAAGCATCAACATCTAAGAACATGCCAACATGAATTTAATAAAGAGTTAAACTATGCCATGTGGAAATGGCATATCTATAGACAAGGCAAAGTGAAATAATTGTGGCTTAAATGTCTCATCATGCAGCTAGAGAACTCTATGTGGCATTAAATGTGCAGTGTTGATTTCTGCATATCTCCAATAAATAAGAGTGGACACATGTGATGATTCTGCAGGAAGCCCATAAACAAACCTAAAATGCACATTCCGAATCAATTAGTGCCCTGGGCATTGTGGAAATACTTTGTAAAGCCCGTTAATATGGCATCTGATGCAGATCTGTTATGATGGTAATATTTAACCATGACAGGTTTAGTTATTACAAAAGCCAATTACCAGCATACAAGCTTTCTTCTACAGTACTTTCCCATAGGTCAAGCGTAAATGTTTTAATTTGCATTAAATATCACACAATAACTTTAGTTATTTGTGATTCAGATTTAAAATGATCACATAAAGGTTTACAACAGGCAGCTTTTGCACAGCAGAGATAAGAAGATGGGCTTATACCATAGAATTAGGAGACATTATGAACAATATTATGTATATTGTACATTTACTGTGCATTGCACACCTTTGTGTAGCACATGACTGCTATTTTTAACGTTGTTGCAGTGTATGTGCATGTAATGAATTACATTCTAACATTAGAAAATTCAAGCAAATTTAACACCTGCCTCCTGCTGTCATAAAATCTGCATAAATAAAGCACCTTCAAAAACTAAGCTGAGGCATTATAGTTTCATATATTTGCCTTTCCTCTTTCAAACAACATGTTGAAAGCTGTTGCCTCCTCTCCTCCTCATTGAAGTAATTGGTGTCATCGGTTACAAAAGGAATGATCCCAGCACTCAAAAGTCCTCTGACAAACCTTTTTTTGGCTTTACTTTCCTGTTTGGTCACAGGAGTACATTTAATGTACTCCTGGAACCCAACGTCAGCATTTAATCTGTTATTGCCCACTATATCCCAACAGCCCAGAGCTACACTTCAGCCAGGAAGGGTCACAGCAATATTAACGAGATCCACCTATGACTGCGGGGCGGTATCTGACAGTCACTGCTCTCTGAAGAGAGCTGAACGATCAGAGGTATATAGAGTCTGAGAATGACACCTGCAGAGTCTCATGCTGGCTCTAAGTATTGGAAAGAGTATATTTTGCACTCTAATGTCTAATACCACAGCCTACCTACTGAATATTAAATTTATTACATTGTAGAGCATAAACCACATTTTTTGTAGCACAGTTCATGAAACAATTGATCGGAAAAGTTTCCCCCAACACTGTCCATATTTTTCAATTTTTGTGAACCCCGCAGTACCAAAGTGGAAACACCACATTTGTATAAACCCTGTATTGACAACCAGATCCTACCTTTACTGGATATATGAGAGTTCAAAAAACAAGGAAGGAGACAAAATAGAACCTAATGTTGGTTCTCTGCAGCTGACAAACCTACGCCCTTTCAATAAAACATCATAGATCTTACTATCCACATACATTCCACATACAATCTTAGTATACTCCCTCGAGTAGGTAGTCACAAAAATAGGAGTATTATTTTCCCATGCACTGCAACATTGTCAGAGTTATGACTGTAATTGTTGGGAATACCATTAGATAATAAATATGATCTCAATCTCTGCATAGCTTTTTGCTTCTCCTTCTCAATAGGCCAAGGTGGGTAACCCCTCATTTTCAGGTGGGATTAAATATCTGCCTCCTTATGGAAAAGCCCCGAAGTAGAGCAACTGCTTAATCAATATCAAACTCCTCTCTCGGAATTGCCTCAATAGTGTGGTGTGGTAGACAACTCATTAAAATTGAGTTGTCAGACACTGGTTTGCGAAAGTAGAAGACATAACATCTCTCTGTAATGCTCTCTGTAAAGATCCAAGAAACTGACACTAGTTGGATCCCAGTTCCCAGAAAAATGAAGATTAAGATAATTGCTGTTAAGGATATACATGAAAAGACCCCAGCTAATCTGAGGTACCCTTCCATACCAGCAGCAGATCATCAATATAATGTTCAAACCAAAAAATACAGCTGTAAAAGGGGTTCCTATCTGCAAAAATGCAGAGCTCCTCACACCATTCCATTCAGAGTTTATCGAGTGAGGGTGCTCTGCATTTCTGCAGATAAAAAAACCCATCAAACAAAAAATAATTGTGGGTCAATAAAAGCTCCACTGACAACAATAGGGATGATATTAACTGTCTGATACACTCCAGTGCCATAAGGGACAAATAACGAGGTATCAAAGTATAAAGGGCACAGATGTCCAGAGGGGCGTGCCATTTTCCTTCCACTGTAAAGTGGACAAAGAGCCCAAAATGGATTTTTTTTTTCAAATTCTTTATTTTTGAAATTTCAAACATTTTGTAGACACAAAGAAAGGAGAGTATTATGCAATCTGGGCGGTTGGGCTCCAATCCAGGTCAACATACGTTTACCCAATCCCAGGTGACGCAGAACTTGCGTCATGAACGGCCAGCTCACCCGGTCAAATGCCTTTTCGGCGTCTGTAGATAGCAGCAGTAGTGGGGTCTTCCTGGCATGGGCCGAACTGAGGACACCCAGAACTCGGGTAGTGTTGTCCCGGGCTTCACGGGACGGGACAAAGCCCGCTTGATCCGGGTGTACTACTGTGTGGATGTGAGTAGCCAGTCTAGTGGCCAGGATTTTAGTGAAGAGCTTTAGATCCACATTCAGAAGGGAGATCGGTCTGTAGCTAGGGATTACTGTGATATGTGCTCTCAAAGAGTCGACAGGAAATATAAGCACATTACACCATAGAGAGTACTCACTCCGTATCCACGCAGCGGGGACGCGATGCAAACAACCAGGCAAGAGTGGAGATTCGGTACCTCGGCGATTCATATGTACAATCTAAACGGGACTATCTCCTTGACTTTCACTTCCGCAATATCTTGCTAATAAGCTGTTTCGATACGCTGAGTGAAAGCCTCGAAATCCGCTTTAGTGGGGATCAGGGTTGCTAAGTCTGCTTTAGTCTCTCAACGTGGCAGTCAGCTGTGGGTGCGGACCCCCTGGTTGCAATGGCCCTGTTTGTGCAGCTTGGCCAGATCGTAGGGGTACGTCTGAACTCCAGGAGCCCAGTGAGTCCTCTCCCACAGGGCCCTGTGGGGGTGAGGTCCAGTCCATGGTTCCCAGGGGGGGACAGATCTCAGGTATGGGAGCACTTGTCTGGGTGCGGGGGGGTAGAGGGGTCCCCCGTTGTGGGCATTCCCCAGTGTCAAAATGGATTTTGTGTCCTTGATAAACAGTGAATTAGCAGTTGTAGGTTGGCATCCACCAACAGACCCAGTCTTTCCATTTAGAAACCGGTACCTGCCACAATGGGACAACCCTCAGGAAAAAACCTTCTTTGTGAATTTAAGGAAGATGATGGAAGACCGGGTGTCATTGCTTACCAGACATTGCCCACATGGTGTAGATATAATGCGGCAGAGGTGGAAGGACTGCTACTGTTCAATCTTTTATGTGATGGATCTGGTTTTCTTTCTGAGCTTTTGTAGCGCATATGGCACTGAGGGTGAAAGTGTCCTTCCAGCAAATAAAACTTAGGTGAAGTGTATGCACGATGCTGGACATTAGGGATATCTTATGGCAAACCTGAAATGATAGAACGGTAGATCAATCTTTTAGACTCTCCATAAAGCCAGTCATACCCTGTGAGATTTTCATACATATGTTCCTATGAAACATTTTGTCAGAACATTTGATAAAGCCATCAGAGACTTGATGAATGTTGTTTGAAATTTTATTTGATTTTAACAGCTGATTTAGGAAATGAGTGGCGTTTCCCCAAACAAAAAACACATTCACTGTTAGAATTTCATTCAATCAAGAAACATTTTCCATGCTGCTACTATGTTTTTTTTTGTCATTACAGTTGAAATAGATAGTTGATTTTACCCTGTTAAGTACGGGAAATTCCAACAAAAACAAACTTTATTCTCACAAAATTCTACTGGTATATGGCCAGTTTAAGCTGCACTAAGTAGCTAATTCAAGTACGGATATGTCACCTGCATTGTGGACATTTAATATCCACTTGTTTGCAGTTGTATTGATCATTCATCTTGCAGAATTATTGCATTTAGGTTCTAACTGTTAAAAAAACTACTTTTCCCCCCCCCTGGATTGAGATATTGTCATGCTTATTATGCCATTGATTTGGGAACTCGTAACCTTTTACAGGGCACATCACTTGGTGTTCTTGTTTCTGTTGCCATTTCTTCACTTTTCTCCTCCAACTTTTCTTATTCTTCCCATCCCCTCTCTTTCTTTCCACTTCCCTACCTTCCCTCTTCTACTTTCCCTTCCTTCCCCTCCACCCCAACCTCCCACCTTTTTTTTAAGTCTTTTTCCTTACCCTTTTTTAATACCATGGGCTCCCCTGCCATTATCAGATGAAAACCTGGGCTTATTCCCTTACCCTTTGCAGTTATGTCACTGCATCCTGGTCAAGGCATAGTTCTATCTTATTCAAAGGGTCTCATGCTGTCTTATACAATACACTTTCTTGGAGTCTGTCTTATTTTGCCTGCCCCACACAATTAATTTAAAAAATACTAATTAAAAAAATGACTTTTGTCAGACTGTGTTGCTCCGGCAGGACCACCCGTGCATTAAATTTCGACCAATTTAGCAGAAATTAGTTCCGCGTTTAGCCAGATTTATACATTATGTTGCCCCTTTACACCAGTCTAGTGCAAAAAAACTGCCTATGTACACTGATTGCTGTTTAGTTTGACAAATTTGTAGCAACCATATATATTTTACTGAAGGATTAAGCTGAACAAAAAAAGGTAATAAATTGACACTAGTCACAATACTGTTATGATAACCTCTCAGAGGAGTCAAGTAAAATCAGGATATACAATCTGATCTCCTAAAACCCATCATACATTTAGCCACCAGAAATACATTATATGTGCTTCAGTCTAGCTCTTTTTGGAGTTAAGCAGTTGTTTGGAGGATGGCCTAAATATTGTAGCTCACAGGGAGTGAAAAATTGATTGCGGCCATCAACATACCTGTGTACAGCCTTTGTCTTCCCTCCCCCCCAGACAGACTTCAGATGGCAGAGACAATGAACTCCTGTGGCTAAATGAGTTCACGCAGGGCAGCTCATGTTTCCAAAGAAAGAAAAGCACAACCAGTTACTATCATTTTATAAAGGTCTATATAGTCGTCTGACAAACAAAGAATTAACACTATTATAGCCTAAGTCTTGCAGCAGCACTCTTATGACAGAATGACGATTAGTACAGTGCTTTAACATATGCAAAATGTATTCATTTATCAACATCACTGATTTTTGGGCGTTATTTCATATATTTAATACATTTAGAGGAAAGCATATTATGACTGTGGTTTATTTGAGTCACACAGCCATTGTGAACTGTCCCCTGCTTTTTCTTGTTATCCTTACAGTTCATTTTGCTAAACACCCACCAATTGTCATTTATGTTAAAAGGATGCTGTAAATATTGCCTTTATTTGAATAGTGCTGAAGGATCTCGAGAACAGGAATTTGCTTATCTGGTTTCAGAATATTAAGGCAGGAGGTTCCTAAGTGCTTTGTCTTTCTAGTATTTAAAGTCCACTCCTCTGCTCCTTCTCTATTCCCCTCCCGCTTCTCACATACTCTTGCATTAAGAGATGACTGTCTCAGTTTCCATTCAAGCAGTTTGAGCACATGCAGGATCTCAGTGTGCTGGCATCCGAAACACAGCATCAGGCTCTCTGTGGACTTTTGTGCGCGCATCGAATCTGCTTCAGGAGAAATGCTTTCACAAGTGAATAATCCACCTAAAAGAGTTACAAACATCTTTGGATTTTATTAACAAAGAATGTCAGGGTCAGAAACATCTCCAGTCTGGTGTTATTTTTGGAGTTATTAAGAAAAGAGTTTGCCCTGTACTTAAGGATTGGTGCCTTTTGTTTTATTAATGTTTTTGGAAAACGCTGTGGTTTGCTCATCTCCAACCAAGAGGAGCTGCTGATGCGCTGCCGGTCAAAAAGTACATTCTGATGGTGTAAAGACATGAGACCGGATGATATCAACCCACGTACTGGACTGGTGGTGGCTTTGGTGAGCATATTTCTTGTATTTGGTTTTATGTTTACTGTTTCTGGATTTAAAGGGGAGACATTGGGATCCATCCCACTGCTTGCAATAGGGCCAGCCATTTTTCTACCCGGAGTGGCAGCTATAACTCTGGCAAGGAGGACAGATGGTTGTACAAAATGGCCTTATAAACAGTGTACCTGCTGCTGTAAGAAGGGAAAAGACAAGGAGGACGTAGAACTTCTGAAGACCCCGTCAGATATGGAGTCTGGCAAAGGGAGCTCGAATGAGCTGGACAAAAAAGCTAAACCAAAGGAAAAAGACGAGGACTGTGAATCTAACAAAATCACCACAATAGGGGATTCCAGGACGCTTGCTATGAAGGGAGATGGAGACGACGGGCTTAAGTGCCTGGATCAATGCTATTCTACAAACACATTACCTGGAGGAGTAGAGAACCATAACACATGCTCAGTTTTTGATAAAAAGATTACTGCGGACCGAATAATATACACTGCTACAGAGGAGAAAGTTACTCTAGATCCCAGAGACAGTGATGCAGATGCCTATCCTCAAGGAGGGGACAATTCTTATAACAGGTATTGCTGTTATGTAAAACCAACAGAAGTGAGCTGGGACCAAGAGACCATTGTCTAAAACCTAATAATAATGCACATATTCACACTATACAAGAATGTTTTTGCACTGCATGACTGATCTAAGCCTTTTCAAAAAACAATACAGGTGCTTATGTCTGGCGGTCTCCTTTTGAAAGTGTGTTGTTGCAGATCAGCATGTCTAGGGTCATGGGTCTCCTGTTTCCTTTTTTGATAGTTCTGGCCAAACACAGTGCCTTGCGATGGAGCTGGACATGCGCGCAGCAAGCATGACTGATCACCAATAGGACAACAGGCAGGGATAACAGCTCAGGCAAACTGCATAACACACTGACGATACACCAATATGCTGAATGCCAAGTTGCTGCAAGAACACTTTTGTTTATTATAAATCATGTATGACCCAAATTATAATTACATGTGGAGAAACAGGTACTTAGACCTTCCTGGTAATTTTGTAAGTTGAAGCTTAGCACTGCAATTATTTGCTAACAGACGTCTGCTGATAAACGACATAATCTTCAGTATAATTGTCAATTTAACCAGTCGGATATTACTGCTAATTCTCATGATTTCTGACAAATCTTTTTTTTAATGAGAATTATCAACAGACTAGATTTTGTATATGTCTCCAAAAATACAATAATGTTTAAAAACATGCATGTCACTTGAAACTGTTGTATTAAGGAAAAAAAAAGACTTTTGTCCTTAGCAATCAGTCAGTTCATTATATCTAACCTCTGCTGGACGATATGGCAAGTGGAAGCTTACTTGCTGCTAGGGGCATCATTTTTATATATTAGTTGATACAGTTTTTAGAAATCTGCCCCACAGTTTCCTTTCTTAATTTGGTGGCTATAAACATGTAAGTTCTTTCCAATGATATACAGTCATATTAATTTATGAAAATTATAGCAAAGGTGGAGCAGTTGCCCAGAGCCATCAATCAGGACGAACGATATAAAACAACGATAAAAAAAAAACCATAGGATGGAATCAGTTCTAAATTATGCAAGTTTTATATCGCTGCAAGTGCCAACATATTAAGAACCAATTCTGCTGATAAATCCCAATAATTTGCTGATGCAAGACAGTGCTAGGAGCTTCCCTACATTTTCATTTGTATGATTTTTCTTTACTAGGAATAACATATGCACTCTTAATAATTATTGACTATATCCTTCAAACTTATTAACTGTTTGTAACTTGTAGGCTTTCTTTAATACATAGTACATTATAATGCTTGCCTATAACTTATTCTAATATTTGCATTGATAATTGAAAATTTTAATAAATGCCATGCTTTGAAGTGTCGTGCTTTAGTGTACATATATACCTGGGTAGTTGGTTGGTACTTAATTCAGACCAAGGGTTAATCTTATTCATGTATAATAGCTTTTGTGAGCATTTTCAATATGCTGGCTTCACCTCGTCACTCCTTGAAAGGCTTGTAAAATAAATTGTTTCTTAGTCCTCTGGCTATGAAAAGATTAATGTCAAAAAGTTGAGTAAGCTTTCAAACGTTAAAAGGGGAAAGTTCAGCTTTGCCCATCTCACTTGGGGAAGAGAGAGAGAACAGCACAAAAATCCATTGACCTTCAAGACTGGTATGAATTAATGAGAAATACATTGGGATCTGGCCTTTATTTGAGATGAACTGGAACATCATTTGCAAACGAAGGGCAAAAAAAGGTTACTAATAAGATCAGAAACCATAAATACATGCAGATTAGCTATGATATTTCAAAATTGTCCCTAAATAATTTAATTAAATACAACTGAGGTTTATATGTGCCAAGTGGAAACATGCTAAATTGCAAAGCAACCTGTCCTACACTTTCCTACTTTTGCTAGGCTTGCTGCAGAGCAGGTCCTATGGATAAATTAGTCAATGAACTTAAAAAAAGTGATCATTTTGTTACAGGCATAGCATTTCTCTTGGGGATCCTAACAGTGAGATCTCCCTTCTGTGTTTCCTAGGTCTGTTCGTACCCACCATGGAGTTGCACTCCTCCCACTACATCATGTATTCAAATTACCACTGCATAATGTAAAGACTATCAGACAGAGAAGGAGCCCTTCATTTTCTCTGCAGCTGCTATGCATGCCTGTAAAGTCCAGGTGACTTATAGTGCTTTATGCCTCAAAATCAATAAGAGAATAAATGAAAGACTAGTTCTGGGTGAACAAAAGGTCTGATGACTGTAGTACTAAGATTCTGTTTAGCTATCCAAAAGGGATCATTGCAAAATAAATAAAATGTAAATACACTTGAAGTAAAGTAAAGTCATTACCCTTGAGTTACTGAAGAAGCCGTGACAGTATAATCTAGGCCAGCCCATTCCTGTTGGGCCATAGCTATGAAGAGCAGCATTACTGATCAATAGGAAGGGGTGGGAGTCAACGATTCAGCATTTGACACATCGGGAAGTGTCAAAACCAGGCTGGTACACTGGTTACCTAAAGATTTGGCATTTTCTTCTTACAGTCTGTTTTATGCATTAATGGTACTGACAGCTTTACTTTAAAGAAAACTTGTCTGAAGGAAACATGGGACTGCCGTTGCTCTGAAATTGCTACATGTCTGGCTGTTATGTTGACCCTTATACCTTCGAGTCACTCATCTGATATAAGTATGCAGGTGAGGAATTTTCTTTTACTTTCCTGATATGCATGCTGGGTTTGGGTTGGGTTTGACCCAGTGGGGCAACATAACAACTCTGCAACTAGTATTTTAAGAAGGAGGATAGCCATATTCTTTAATGGCAGGTTTGTTTAAGAAGCTAATCTAACCAAGGCTGATGATGGCACAACTATTTCCATGGTCATTACACGAGTGTCTTAGGCTTCCTGATGGATTTTTATCTATTTCAACAAGGATAATTCAGTCCACCAGCATTCACCTTCAACTGAAATATTGGTAATGTGTGATCTGATTCTTTTACAAAAAATTGTCTCCTGCGTGGTAGAAAAAAAAAAACGGACACAGGATCACAATGAATGTGATCAAATGCTTCTGCTTCTTGGGGTTTCATTTCAAAAGTTATGATGAGCTGATGAGTATAGGAATTTCTATACTTGTCACTGCTATCTAGGGGCCCCAGTTCCATGCGAACGGCATCTGCCCAGTGAACCCCTAGGTGTGTTCATTTTGCAAGCCAAAGGTATACATATTTATTTATTACATGCCCTATATTATATTAGCAGACAATTCACATTCTCTATATCATGATGAACTAAAGCACACAGAAGATCAAATTATTATTTTTTTAGTTGAAGAAGTTCACATCACTTCGCTTTAACAAAGTGTCTTTTTATCAGAAAAATTCCTGACCTAGTTTGTACTTACAAAATCAAAAGATGCTTGCATCATGTTCCCTGTGTTCTCTTTTCCTTAAAGTAAAAAATGCATTAGCAAGAAATGTGGAAAACACTCACAAAGCATAAACCTTTATTGAAGATTCATGTAGATAAAATCACAGCCACAGATGCATTTCATTCAGTCATAGCAGTACTGGCTAAATTGCACCACTGGCTGTGATTTTATCTCTATCAAAATTCCATAAAGTGGCAAGCATTGTATACTAGTGACTACTCTAATTTGAAGTGCTGCAATTTTTATTTGGTTCTGCAAATCAAGGGAGTAACTTTTGCTGTGCACTCTGGGCAGTGGACTGTTGACCAGGTGTATTCCAGGTGAACAATCACTAATATGGGTATAAAAATTCCACAACCGCATAACGTTTTAAAATTTAAAGATCAAAACATGCCTAAAAATATAAAAGCATGTCCCTACTTTTGCTTATAATTTATGGTAGTACTTACTAGACTCTTCTTTAAAGTAACAGGAGTTCAATCTTAAAAATGTATTCAAATACCTGAACTATTAACAAAAATGTATCTTATTTGTGTATCACTTGGCTGTAGATCCTCAAATCATCTCTGAATTGGTGCTGACACTGTCCTTCCTTCTTGAGGGTGGCTACTTTTGTTCCCCATGGCCCCTGTGTGTTGCAAAATACCCACCACTTCAAGCTTACTTCTGTGATAGACTCAGTGGTGGAAATACCGCCTTAGCGACCTAGGCAGTCGCTATGTGGCTTGGGGCACAGTCAGGACCAGGAACGAAGGGGTCAATGGCATAACAATCGTGGACGCCGACGGTGCGGCTGCCCTGGGTGCAGAGATGGGGGGGGGGCGCTGGCCGCTGGGCAGTGATGAGCGAGCTGGGCTGGCCAGGCAGCAAACACAATTAAGCGGAGCAGTAGGTAGCTTATGCCGCCTCGATGAGGCCTCGGCCATGAGGACCCAGCAGGCAGCCGACCAATTAGTGAGAGATCCTCCTCTGGCTGGGCTGTGATTTCCCAGTCTCCACTGCCCCATTGTGTTTTTTTGCAGCCTCCCTTGAGCTTCCTCTGACCATGCTTTCTGCTGTGTGCTGCGTGAGAAGACTAGAGCTGCCAGGAGGTGACAGTGTTAGGTGAGGTGACTTTCAAGTTAACTTCTATTCTATCACTCAGGCAACTACAAGTCTTAGCATGCCCTCATTGACCATCGATTGGGTAGCCCAATATCATTTAGGAAACTGCAAGTGCTAGCACTGCCCCTGTACACCCCCCAAATATAACTAAGGGAACTACAAGTGCCAGCACTGTCCCTGGACATCCCCCAAATATCACTAAGGGAATGACAAGTCCCAGCACTGTCCCCGTACATCCCCAAATATTGCTAAGGGAACTACAAGTCCCAGCACTGCCCCTGTACACCCCCAAAAATCACTAAGGGAACTACAAGCCCCAGCACTGTCTGTGTACACCCCCAAATATCACTGCTGATCCTCCACATCTGCACATACTGATCCTCCACATCTGCCCTACTGATCCTCTGCATCTGCCCCTGCCGATCCTCCGCATCTGCCCCTGCTGATCCTCCGCATCTGCCCTGCTGCGATCCTCTGCATCTGCCCCTGCTGAGACCTTCTGCATCTGCCCCTGCTGAGACCTTCTGCATCTGCCTCTACTGAGACCCTCTGCATCTGCTGAGAGCTTCTGCATCTGCCCCTGCTGGGATCTTCTGCATCTGCCTCTACTGAGACCCTGTGCATCAGCCCCTGCTGAGAGACCCTCCGCATCTTCCCCAGCTGAGAGACCCTGCGCCTGAGACATCAGGCCAGCAGCCTGGAGCAGAGCGGCAGCACAGAGTATGAAGCAAATTCATATACTATTCTGCATTGCTGTATAATGTATTGCTGGGATTTGTAGTCCTCTATAGCTGATGGTGTTCTGCATTGTTGTATAATGTATTGCTGGGAGTTGTAGTCCTCTATAGCTGATGGTATTATTCTGCATTGCTGTATAATGTATTGCTGGAATTTGTAGTCCTCTGAAGTTGGTGGCATTCTGCATTGCTGGATAATGTATTGCTGGGCTTTGTAGTCCTCTATAGCTGGCGGTATTCTGCATTGCTGTATAATGTATTGTTGTATAATGTATTGCTGGGATTTGCATTCCTCTTTAGTTGGTGGTATTATTCTGCATTGCTGTATAATGTATTGCTGAGATTTGTAGTCCCTCTTCAGCTTGGAGTCAGTGGCAGAACTACCAGAGTCACAGCTGCAACTGGGCCCTGGCACTCCACCACTGACTCCAAGATGTAGAGAGACTACAAATCACAGCCCGTATAGGAGGAAGAGGTCCCTTGTGACCGCTGCCATTTCCACAAATAGGTCCACTAAAATTCTCAGCACCAGGCCCATGATGCTCTTAATCTAGCCCACCTGCCAGGCAGCCACAGTGTAGCAAAGCAGAGGTGAAGTGATCTCTTCTTCGGCTCTGATGTCAGAGCCAGCAAGAGCAGAGCTAAAGAGTAGGAGACATTTGCTTGGGGGCCCATACAAAATGTTGCTAAAGGGCCCTGTGATTTCTAGTTACACCCCGAGATAGGCTATAATCACAATACAAATTAGTAAACTAAACATGAGTTTGTAGTGCGTAACAGTAGTGAGTTTGGAGCGGTAGCTACTTTCCAACACACACACAGGGACCATAGGGAACAAAAGTAGCCACCCTCTAGAAGGAAGGGCAGTGTCCAATTCAGAGATAATTTGAGGATCTACAGCTGAGTGATACACTAATAAGATACATTTTTGTTAATAGTTAAGGTACTTGAATGCATTTTTACAATTTAACTCCTGATCTTAGTGCTACTTTAAGCCACCTGGGGCCATTCCAGCCCCAGGGAACTCCTGCCCCTGTGATTGAGTGGCACTGCTTGGTACCTGTACACATGCTTGGTTTATATGTAAAGCTCCTGGCTTACCTGAAACACCAGGTGCTTTATTACAAAATGACCGGGTCTCTTTTGTCTGATGTGTATAGTTCCTGTGTTTCTGGTCTTCTCAACTATTGACTAGAACGTGTAGGAAAGCTAATAAGGAGGTAACAAGAGCAAGAAGAAACTGCCACTTTTTGCTATTATACAGTGCACATGTTTTCAGGTTTTTGGGTAAGGTAGTTAGCACACAACTAAACTAAACAAAATCTGTAATATTGATAATTAGATGAAATGCATGCATTGCTAGCAGTACTTGACTTTATTTGAAGTTTGTGAAAAGATGATTCTGGACTGATCTAAACAAACATTTCGCCCAATTTTCGGAACAAATTGAGATTTCCATGAAATGTTACCATTTTAGAAACATGTATTGGAGTCAAAGGAGAAGGGGAAATGAAGGTGGTTTTGGTGGTTTTTGCGGGTGTAATGAACTTTAAATTGCTCTTTTCACCTACCATGGATCTGTTCTTGTGCCAAAAGACCCTCATTAACCTCATTATTTTATGTTTTTTCACATAAAGAAAAAAACAGACGGCATAGAAAGTAAGATCAAAAATGTATAGAAAGCATAGATTCTCCCAAGGCCCAGTTTTTTGCCTTAGTAAAGTGGGTTGATTTCATATACATGGCATTCCCCGGTGGGGTTTGCCCTACTGGGAATGATTGGTGAGGTTATAAGTCACCATGGCAAAGAACTGAACAGGTGCATGTGAGTAGAGGGCAGAAGCAGAATGAAAAATGGGGCAGGCTAGCAGCTATTAGGACAATATTATACTTGAACTACAATATGAGATCACTGGATCTGATTCAGACAGATTCTTTACAACATGAATAATGTGGTGTTCATCTGCTGCCATATGTGATCATTGTATGACCACTTCTATAGAGTCTGAACGTCTTGATCATGCATTCAGTATGCGTGTAAATTGTAAGTATCATCATATCGCACTACAGTTGTACAGTTTTATATTTGGACAAAGGTGTAACAGCATTTAAAATGATTTCTCCCTGTCCTGCCAACGTGTACTCCCATGGATTTTTCTACTGGCCAGTGAGGCTGCCTATGACATTTGGTGGCCAATAGGAAGGCAGATGAGGAGGGCTAATAATCAAACAAAGAAGCAATGGTTTATATTTACAAAACAAAGCATCCAGGTTTTGTTGACATGCAGACACTCTGAAGATAAATTGAGGAAGTATGAAGTCATTGGGAGATTTACTTTACAATAGCTTTTACTAATTACACACAGAAAATAATACATAAAATCAATATAGTTATAAATAAAACATAAATGTAAACATATATAAGGGCTAGTTCTGAAAAGTAGTCGTAAGAGAAGAGCATAAAATATTGCTTACTACAGCATTGATAGCATAACATTAAACTGTAAATGACAAACTGCATTTCTAGCATTGCCAGCAAATGCTGACTATTACATTCCGTATGTGACACAGGTTCATTTACATCAGATGTCATTGTACAGCTGTAGTGTGTGTTTTCTTTGTCATCTCAAGTAGCAGCAATACAGTGCCTTTTTAGGATCATATTATATTACACTTTCACTCCATTACAATGATTATATAGTAACAAGAAAAATGTTTTTTTTTTATCCCTGTGGAATTATCTGAATACCTTAAACCTTAAAGAGGAACTGAACTCTGGAAGCTATGCCAAGAAAAGGTAAGCCAAGGGCAAAGGACTAGTCACCAGTATTGCATGTGGTCTTCCTGCATCTAATCTTTTCCTCTTGCTTACTTGCCATGAGCTTGTTCTGTACTGTGTGTCTGTGTTGAGGCATCCATCTTGGCAGAGGCAAGGCTTTCCTTCCTCATGTCAAAGCTAGGGTTGCCTTCTGTCCAGGATTCACCCGGACAGTCCAGGTTTTGAGTCCTGTATGTGCTGTGTTCGGATTTCAGGCCAACTGTAACCCAAACACAAGATGTCACAATGTCAGGTGGACAGAGGCAACCATGGGGCCCTGGCGTTCCAACTTGAATGCATGGAGGAGGCACAGGACATGGAGGGATGCTGGAAATCAGGGAGCAAGGAGATGTCTGAAACACAGGGTGTAGATAAGTCTTAAAGGGCAAAAGTGTTCCGCTTCAGGTAGATGTGTTGTTCGCTATCTCTCCTCACTCTGTCCTGGCTGTTTCTCCTCTCTCTCCTGGATGTCTCTCCTCACTCTCTCCTGGCTGTTTCTCCTGTCTCTCTCCTCGCTGTCTCTCCTCGCTCCTTCTCCTGGGTTTCTCTGCTCTCTCTCTCTCTCTCCTGGCTGCCTCTCCTCACTTTCTCTCCTGGCTGTCTCTCCTTATTCTGTCTCCTGGCTCTCTCTCTCTCTCCTGGCTGTCTCTCTTTGCTCTCTTTCCTGGCTGTCTCCCCTCTCTCTCTCTCTCTCTCTCTCTCTCTCTCTCTCCTGGCTGTCTCTCTTTGCTCTCTTTCCTGGCTGTCTCCCCTCTCTCTCTCTCTCTCTCTCTCTCTCTCTCCTGGTTGTCTCTCCTCACTCTCTTTCCTGGCTGTCCTCCTCATTCATCCTCCTGGCTGTCTCTCCATTCT
The DNA here is from genome assembly GCF_000935625.1 of Nanorana parkeri. Classification (NCBI taxonomy): domain Eukaryota; kingdom Metazoa; phylum Chordata; class Amphibia; order Anura; family Dicroglossidae; genus Nanorana; species Nanorana parkeri. The sequence continues at coordinate 1,793,285 of NW_017306428.1, forward strand.
GTCTCCTGGCTCTCCTCTCTCTCTCCCCTGGCTGTCTCTCTTTGCTCTCTCCTGGCTGTCTCTCTCTCTCTCTCCTGGCTATCTCTCTTTGTTCTCTCTCCTGGCTGTCTTTCCTCTCTCTCTCCCCTGGTTGTCTCTCCTTGCTCTCACTCCTGGCTGTCTCTCCTTGCTCTTTCTCTGCTCACTCTCTCTCCTGGCGGTCTCGCCTCTCTCCTCTGGCTGTCTCTCTTTGCTCTCTCCTGGCTGTCTCTCTCTCTCTCTCCTGGCTATCTCTCTTTGTTCTCTCTCCTGGCTGTCTTTCCTCTCTCTCTCCCCTGGTTGTCTCTCCTTGCTCTCACTCCTGGCTGTCTCTCCTTGCTCTTTCTCTGCTCACTCTCTCTCCTGGCGGTCTCGCCTCTCTCTCCTGGCTGTCTCTACTTGTTCTCTCTCTCCTGGCTGTCTCTCCTCACTTTCTCTCCTGGCTGTCTCTCCTCATTCTGTCTCCTGACTGCCGCTCTCCTCTCTCTCTCTCTCCCATGGCTGTCTCTCTTTGTTTTCTCTCCTGGCTGTCTTTCCTCTCTCTCTCCCCTGGTTGTCTCTACTTGCTCTCACTCCTGGCTGCCTCTCCTCGCTCTCTCCTGCTGTCTCTCCTCGCTCTTTGTCCTGGATTTCTCTGCTCACTCTCTCTCCTGGCTGTCTCTTCTCACTCTCTCTCCTGGCTGTCTCTCCTTATTCTGTCTCCTGGCTCTCTCTCTCTCCTGGCTGTCTCTCTTTGCTCTCTTTCCTGGCTGTCTCCTCTCTCTCTCTCTCTCCTGGTTGTCTCTCCTCACTCTCTTTCCTGGCTGTCTCTCCTCATTCATCCTCCTGGCTGTCTCTCCTTGCTCTTTCTCTCCTTGCTGTCTCTCCTTACTCATCCTCCTGGCTATCTCTTCTCGCTCTCTTGCCTGATTTTTTTCCTCACGTTCTCTCCTGGCTGTCTCTCCTTGCTATATATCCTCACTTTCTCCCGAGGCTGCCTCTCCCGTCTGTCTCTGCTCGCTCTTTCCTGGTGGTCTCTTGTCATTCTCTCTCCTGGCTGTTTTTCCACTCTCACTCCTGGCTGTTTCTCCACTCTCTCTCCTGGCTGTGACTCCTTGCTCTCTCTCCTAGCTGCCTCTCCTTGCTCTCTCTCCTTGTTGTCTCTTCTCGCTCATTCTCCTGGCTGTCTCTCCTCCCTCCCTCCTTGCTCTCTCCCCTGGCTTCCTCTCCTCGCTTTCTACCCTGGATGTCTCTCCCCACTCTCTCCTGCATATTCTCCCCAAAAAAATTGCAGCGTGGCACTAGAGTTTTCGGGTTTCGCTTGAAGAAAAGGTGGTTGCCATAGTCAAAGACTGCATCAAGGAGAACAGTAAGCAGCTGTGTAGTGACATCATCAAAGCTCACCTCAAATCAAGCCTAGCAGACAGAAGTAGTAGTTCCTTATATCTCATACTGTAGATATACAGCTACGAGGCTTGTAGGAACACAAGAGTCTAGGCGCACTTACATATCAGGAAGCATACTGCTATTTTTCAGGAGGAATTCCAAACAATGGATCCTGCTTAGGCACAACTATAACATTTTCATTTTTTGAGTTCAGGTCCACTTGAACAGCTCCTACAATGTGGTCTGATCTTCATGTAAATCATAGAAATAAAGTTGTATTTAAGAAAACAATACATTCAGTACATTACATATTAGCCACATTTTTGCTTAACAATGGAGAGACTAATGAATAAATGAGTCATGCATTAGTTACTATCACTGCTTGTAGCTGCTGCTGCCGCCATGGTCTATAAAAAGTTGTTTAACCTTTTCACCCCCCTCCTATACATCTGATCTCCATACTGTCTTTTCAGTGATCTGTATATTAATCGTTCACCCCCTTATCCTGCTGAACACTACTCTTGTGCCGAGAAATTCTTGGTTAAAGTTTCTTCTAAAACTTCCAAGAATGCCAGTCTTCTGTCCCTCTTCACTTTGCTTAAGATACAGTAGTGATGGTGTAAGACAGCAGATTTTGTAATCTTGGTGAAAGCCTTGCAAATCCTTTGTCAAAGCTTACTGCATATGTTGCTCTAATCTAAGCTGGAGGCCATTTGTATATGGCTTAAGGAACTCTGGCCAGAATAAAAATGAACCCCTGCAGCGAGGCTACCCCTGCACTGCAAGGGTTAACTGCTTGTTTTCTCTAAGGGACTGAATAACGAAGATATACTCACTCAAGGCTCGATCCTGTGGCAGAGACCGCTCACCTTTCTCCCCCTACACTCGATGGAATGTCCCTCAATGTCCTCACATCTAATACATTGTATTAGATGTCATGACACAGGCGTCATTAGACTGCCAGAGCTCAGGGAAGAAGAGGCTGCAGTCAGAAGAGAAGAGACCAGTCTAGCAGTCAGACGGAACCAAAGATCAGGTGGGTATATGTTTTTTAGTTTACGCCCCAGACCAAAATGAGCAGTCAACCCTTGCATTGTGAGGATAGCCCCCACTACAAGGGTTAATTTGTATTTTGCCTGAGTTGTTCAGTCACAGTGTTCCTCAGTCCACAGTAATACAAAATTTGCAAATTGAAGGAATAGAGTATTACTACTTTCCCTAGGGGTGGGTGTCATGTAAAGACTGACTGAAGTGCAACACGCTATGCTATAGGTGGTGATAAAGAAGCAAGGGGCTTCTGCAGTCACTTGGGGTAATTCAATACAATTCCGGCTACCGTTTTCTGCCATCTAGGCACCAGATATCTTTCCCCGTCAGCCAGATGACACAAGATGACTTGTGGATGTGCAACATTAACAGTGGCATAAATGATTGTATAGAGATACAATTCTTAAAATAGGGAATAGTAGGCTATGTACTGACCTTATGCTTGTGCACGACTTGCTACATTGTAACACAAAATTCTCCCTGGTTTGATCTTCATTTAGTATTGTACTTTCCAAGCACAAATCACTGGTGAAGATTTCATGAACCTTTCAGCTATGTCAATGATAAAAGTTTGCCAGTAGCATAGCTACAGACTTTTGTGCCTCCTTGTGCTAACTAAGCCGATACATTCAGTCTGCTATTGCTTCTGTTGCCATCCGGTTAAAGGAGAACTATGGGGTCAGGGCTTTTCCCCATAGTTGTCCTAAGGGTAATGTGAGGACACAAACTAGCGTCCTCCCGTCACCCAAAGCTCAGTATACCGCGAGCTACAGCTCGCGGCTTACTGAGACCCTGCAACCGAAACGGATCCCGACAATTCTGTCTGGATCCACCCAGCTGCGTGAGTGACAGCTGGCTCTGCCTATCTAGAGGCAGAGCCAGCTGTACCCGCCCACTCCCCCGTCTGTTCCACAAGTCAGCGCTGGAGGATCGTCAGGGGATGGGGGAAATCCCTGCAGGGAGCCGTGAATGACAGTCACGGCTCTCTGCACGGATAGATCGAGAAGTGTGAGAGAGCGCCGGTATGTGTTCGCTCACTTCCCGATCTATTGAGCCGACCTGTGACAGTTTCATTGTCACAGGTCGGCTCAGATTATGAGGCTGAGTGAAAATCACTTGCCTCATAATTCTCCTTTAAAGCATATCTAACAGCTCCACCCTATCCCCCAAACCACAGAAAAAATTATAGTAGTTTACTAGTCCCTAGATAAGGTGGCTGCATTTCTTTTCTTTTTTTTTAAATGTACTTACAGATAACACAGATAACACCCTTTCTGTCCCTGGGTGGCTAAGCACACTCACCGTACTATATCTATGGAGGAAGCCATATCTGACACAGATGCTAGACCTAAAACATGTCTACCTTTCTTAATCTTCATTGCATGGGGAATAGGGAGACTAATAGTTTACATAAAGACAATGCTGTCAACTGTTCGACTGGATGGAACTGAAGAGCATAGGAGCCATAATGTGCTATTTTCCTCATATTACATTCGACCTGGAAAAAAAAAATGCTAATAACATTTTTCCTCCATTCACATAGAATGAATGTACATGCAATTGTGCAGGACAAATGTAATTTTTTATAAATACACCACTACATGTAACTGGGAAGAAAGCCACACAGAAAGCTAAAAAGATTTCCGTATGTTATTAGAGAGACATTGATGATATACTGTATATATTACTGTGTACATTGTATGCAACATTAGCAGCAATCCTTTGTTTACATTCCAGCTATCAGCCTGGGAAGATGTCATTTGTGGCAAGTAAAAGGCAGAGAATCACCAGCACTCAGTGAGTGCTGGTGATTCTCTGCCTTTTTCTATGTTTGCACGGCGCCATCCGTGAACAAAATCACTGCGAGCACCATCGTTTCTTAAATTGGCCGGGACTGCTGTGATGTGTGCGGAGGGGTCTCTCCAACGATCTACATTTGTGGCAAGTAGTCATCGCATGCGGACGTGCTGGTGGGCCATCATGTTTTTTGTTCCGTTAGGTCATTGGCAGCATTCATCATGATTGATGATGAATCTGCATCACTGGATGATGTGATTGATGATGGATGTTCAGTGTGGAACTTTTTTTGGTTTGTTTTTATATTTGATGAAAGACTTGCTAAAAGTGTTAGCATCTTTATTTACACTTTCATGTTTTTTTTTGTGAACGAGTAGAGTTACTATTTACCCCTTACTCATTCACGTGGACACACACACACACACACACACACACACACACAAATATCTGGGGGCCCCTTCATTTTAAAGGGGGCTTCTAGGTTCTGATAAGCCACCCGCAGACCCCACATCTATTTGGGGGCTGGATGTGGGGGAAAAAGTACTTGTTCTCATCAACATGGGAACAAAGTCTTTTGCCAGGAAAGGGGTTCCCCTTTGTTTTGATTTAGGGGGTTCCATGATGTTTTTTGCTGCAAAAAAAAGTCAAAAGGAAATTTAATTTACTTGTCGGCAATTTTTTTCTTTGTAAATATCACTTTTGCTTGCGTGCATCCTACACATGTGCCCCTTTACAGGCAGGTTTAGCACATCTCTCAACCCTGTTATTTAAAGGAAATGTTCATTTTTAATGTTGCACTTTAAGCAATATTAACCCCTTCATGACTGAGGCCTTTTTTTCGTTTTTTGTTTACATGTTATAATCCACATTTTAGGCCTGAAAATTACTTAAAACCCCAAAACATGATATATTTTCTGAAAGCCAAGACCCTATAGAATAAAATATTGGCAGTTGCAAATTTTTATGTTGCATGATATTAGCATACCTCCTCATCAAACCCCAAACTTTAGTGAAAAATGCACTTAAATGCCCCAGAACACCACAAAATACCCATTCTTTTGATAAATAATAAAAGATGAGGTTACAATAGATACCCAACATGCTCAGGTTAAAAATTGTGTGCGTCCATGAAACCGTGATAAAATTCAGTACCCCAAAAAGTCCATAGACGACGCTTTAAAGCCCCCACAGGTCATCAGTTTAGAGATATGTCTAAATATTGGCCCTAGAATGATTGCTCTCACTCTGGCGTACGCAGCGATATCCAACATGTGTAGCGCGATCCTTGTTTTCCTACGTAGGTGCATCTGACTTGTGTTTACATGAAGACGCGCGTGCTCGTGGGGGACTTTAAAAAAAATTTAAACATTTTTTTTACATTTATTTTAATTTAATTTAATATTAAGTTTAAAAACTGTTATTTTTTATTTTAGCTTTACTTTAATTGTTATCACATAGGATAGCATAGTGGTGGTAACAGGTCCTCTTAGTGTTACCTTTACACTTGAAATAAGGCATTTAAGTGCAGCTCTCAGATAGCAAAAGCCACCAGGAGTCTGTTTAAATGGGCCCGATGACAGTGACGGGGCCCGATGACAGTGACGTACACTGTACGCCACTGGTCATGAAGGGGGTTAAAAGAGCTGCTCCCCTCTAAACTGTATTTTTTAAAATAGATTTTGCATTTGTACATCAACTTTGTCAGTGCCCAGCTCTCTATGCCCTTTATTTGACACTCCCTTGCTTATTAGCCTTGAAAATGTATTTTAGAGATTCAGCTACCATGACCTTTAATGGGGATTGGATTTACATTTAGACCTTAGGAGCAGCTTTGCAAACCTCCCTCAAACCAAACCCAGGTATGTTAGGTTCATGACTAATCAACACCTAGACATGCCTACAAAAGTGCAGTTAATGACAACTTGGGCAGTACTGCACCCAGCCAGCTAGGCAGAAGAGATGCAAAGAAATTCAGAGCCCCATGCTGATCTGTCACCTAGAGCAAAGAAGTGACTATGGTCTGTTCTTCTCATTGCTGATCAAAAGAAGAGTAATCGCTGGTTATAGAATATAGAAGATTAGAATTCTACTTTGACTGTAATATGGTCACCTTAAGACTAACTTTGCACTCTGTGATTCGGAGCTTCTCATAAAAGCTCAATAGCCTCAATATGTCGGGAGGTGGGAGGCCAATGGAGGTGTTTATGATATGGTATTTATGATTCCACTCTTAAATTTATTTAGCAGTGTGTGTGAGGTCACTATCATTCTGGCATATTAGAACATTTTAAAGGAATTATGTTTGACCTCAGGGTGTATCAGGTCCCATAAAATGGCTTCATATTCCTGGGTGTTTTATGTCCATGCCAAGCAATCATCAGATCTTTAACATTTAAGAGATAGCAAAATACATTTTGCGGTTCCAAATGTCAGCCTTGCAATAAAAATCCCTATTTTGTGAAGCCCACAATGCATAGATATTGTTGAAACTGGGCCAAAAGGGCCGATATCTATTCATTGGTCATTTTGGAAAGTTCTATTTTGTGGCATTTAGCAATTAATCCTGTAAAATGCTGTTTGGGGCTTGATTCACACCAAATGCGTTGGGGCTGCACTTGGAAAAATGGCCAGCAGACCCCCAATGCAAGACAAGGCAATTAGCCTTGTTATGGTTGGGCACAGTTCACAACACCACATTGCGGTGGTGTGCGCTGCAAAAAAAAAGTATAACATGCAGTCCTGCAGATCATAGTGCTCTGTGCCTATAGAACTTGTCACCCACACTTTAAACGGTAAACAGTACGATGCGTCGGGATGAGCGATGTGACTGCTTATGTACACCAGCGGCTCACTTGTTGTGAGCTTTGGCAGTCTCTTTGCCATAACAGTTTGTCTGTATATGATATATAAATATACCTCCTAAAACATTAAGGGGGTTATTCACCAAAGGGTGAAGAGTTTGGAGAAGGCAAAATAATTGAACAATCTAGGACAACATACCTGAACTGGAAAGTGAGCTGAATTGGAGAATTTTTCCAGTTCAGCTATGTTGTCCTAGATTGTTCACTTCTCCTGCCTTCTCCAAACTCTTCACCCTTTTGTGAATAACCCTGTAAATAATTGTATAATTTTTGCACTAATACACCTGTTACAAATATCTTGCCTGTTTGGACCAATGATGGTCCTGTGTTGCCTTTAAAATACACAAATCAAGTGACACACCTCTTCTTTAGATAACACATACAGTAATTCTAACTGATAATTTGCCTATAATCTATTAAGACTCATTTTTCAAGCTGTGTTTATAAATGTGATGCAGTTGTTTTAACTTTAGTGTTTTAACTTTTGTTTTTATATTGTTTTATTTTCATCGCCTGTAAATTAAATGGAACATGTATTAGTATTCACGGTGACATACTTTGCCTGCATATTCCCAGAGTCCCAATCAGCTAACTTGGAAATGCTATACCCCAAAATGCATCCAAAGTACACATTTTCTTCAGATGTGTTTCTGGTCATCACTGTCTGACATTTCTGTAATAAATCTATAGAAAAGTGTAATCTTGTAAAATACAAATGGTGATAAACAGGTTCAACAAAATTCTAATGATAAATGTATTGTTAAATATTAAAATGTGGACAGGATTGTCTAAGATTATAGTAATTTGATACTAATGAATCTTAAAACTGGATAACAGAAATTACCTTTGTGCATCTGTCCAGTGCAGAAGAATATTACAATTTAGATATCCTCATTGCCTATAAAAATAAGAGATATGCCAATTTTACCTCTTTTATAGATCTGTTGGCTTATCTCCATTAACCTCCCTGGCGGTATGATTATTCAGGATTTTAGCATCCAAAAGCGGTACATTGTTTTTCATGGAAATTTATGCACCTTTACCCCCTTTCACTAAATATCACATCAACATGCAGCTCTGCATGCTGATAGGAAATCATCTTACAATTATTAGTTAAGTAAACATATTTTGCTTTACTTACAATTATTGCGTATCCATTTCCATGGTACTCTTAGGCATTATTGATGTAGCCTGTGCCTAAGAGTTGCATCCTGGGAAGGCCACATGACAGAGCATTGCTGGGAAATCTCATCAGTAAATTGCAAGATCTCAGGGAAAGGTGTTTTTCCCCAGAGATGATGTGCATGGTCACATGTCGTAGTCATATGTGCCAGAGTACCAGGAAGTAAAGGGCGATGGATTCATGTGCACTTAGTAAAACGGGCCACCATGAGAAGAATAGGGAGGAAAGGAAAAATAAGGTATTCGAAGAATAAAAAAAACTTGAAAGCCTGCAAAATCTAGAAGTATGTGTTTGTAGATTGTCATTACTAAACATTTCTAAAGGTGTCTTTGATGCCATTTTAAATATAAGGGTAACGTTTCTCTTTAAGCCTGTTAAAATGCATCTTGTAACTGATTTATGATAGGGATGAGTGAAATTGAGAGTTCTGATTTTCCCAAAGTTTTGGTGAAAATTTAGAAATTTTACAGAAATATCCCCATTTTAGTGAAATCCATTAAAGTCAATAGGGAAGGAAAAATGTGTTATTTTGAAATGTTATAATTTCGCTTTAAATGATTCCTGAGGGTTACAGAAAGTTCCTTTTAACTATACTGGATAAAACTGTGCCTGCATAAGCCTGATCATTTAATATAGGGGTCTATTCACTAAGCTGCCGTAGGCAGCCGAGTGAATAAACGACCTAAAGCTAAGTGAGCCGAACACTGTTCGGCTATTCACTTCAGGCTGGTACGGCTGATTTCAGCCGTATATCCTCTGAAATCAGCCGTACGTCGGGTGGCTTTGGGTCTTTTATTCCTGTAATAAAACACCTGTCTGTACACAGGCTGAGCATGTTCGGCCGACCCGAAGTGCAGAAGGAGTTCGACTCAGCCGATCCAACATCTGGATCGGCTTAGCCGAACCTACGGCAGGTTACTCACTGCTGTTTGTTCTATTCTTATAGATGCCGAACAGCAGTGAGTGAATAGCCGAATGCCGCTGAGCGGCATTCGGCTCAGCCTTTCTACTTGGTCCCTCTGTGGGACCCAGCAGAACAGAAAAACAGAAAAAAAAGTAGAAAAAAATAAATAGAAAACGATTGTGCGGAGCTAGCAGTGACAGCTAGCTCCGCCCAACTGTTTTCTATTGGCCAGGCAGTTCTGCTGCAGTAAAAAAAAAAACATTGTCATAGGAATGCATTGCTTGCTTCCTATTGGTTATTTCAATTTACAATAGCCAATAGCAAACTAGCTATTGTACCTGCCCTCTGCTGCTGTCAATCACTAGTGGGGACCTGATGGAGAACGGCAGCAGAGGGCGGGTACAATAGCTAGTTTGCTGTTGGCTATTGCAAATTGAAATAGCCAATAGGAAGCTAGCAAGGCATTCCTATGGTGACTTTTTTTTTTCTATTCTGACACGACTCCGTGTCAGAAAAAGAAAAAAAAAGAAAAAGCAGTGTTTCTCTCCTTGGCGGCCAGGAGCGGGAGACTCCCGGAACGGCCGGAAGAGTTAGGTTGTCTGGAGATCAGTGTCCCTGATTAGCTGGTAACCAGGGACGCTGATCTCTCTGCAAGTGGCCCGAGCCAGCCGTAAGATCACGGCTGGCTCCGCCCAGTTGTCAGAAGCAGGCTGTCGGCCGGCCAATGGCCGGCTGCTCGGCCAGCTTTGGCTTTCAGCGCGGCTCAGCTGAGCCGAGGCATATGCATTCGGCTCGACTGAGCTGCTCGGCTAAGTTCGGGAGCTGTACGGGCTATAGTGAATAGCCCGTACAGCAGCCCTTCGGTTCTACTGAACCGAAGGGGTCCTGGGGCCGAAGCTAGCCGAAGCTAGCCGAAGGATCGGCCAAAGCTACGGCTAGATCCTTCGGCTGCTTCATGAATAGACCCCTATTATTTCACAGAAAAAAAAAACACTGACAGTGAAAAAAAATAAAAATGTAAAGTGACATTACACAAAAAACAATCAAATACACAAAAAAGGGGGAAACGGAAAGAACACTAATGAAAATAAAGTAAACTACACTAAATTCGCTCCTCTAAAAAAGCACTCCCTGTAGAATAGAATTTAGCCTACGCAGCTGAATGAGTGAAATGAACCAGATGTTGACAATGGGTGTGCTGCATTCACCCCAAAACAACTTAATTGAATTACACAGGACATATGTAGCACACCCTGCCCTTTTGTTTTTTGTTTTTTTAATTTTGTTCTTAAACCTCTTATTAGCCTTATTTTGCCCTAGTCAGTTCTAATGAATTCTTGCCCTTAACTATTATTTTTATGCTGATTTTTAACCAATAATATTTACACTTTTTTTAAGTGTCAATTTAGAAAATGTGCAAGAATTTTAAAAAAGCCTTTGTTTCATTAAAAAATAATTACTTTGCAAGACAATATCACGAAATGAAAGCCTTGTTTGTCCTGTAAAAAAAGATATATGTACAGTATTTACTTTGTTATCCTAAGTAATGACTAATTCACCATGAAAACAGGTCCATGAAATGTGAAAATGACTCCGGTCTACAAGGGATACCCAGGTGTGTGAACTGATGTGGTTAAAATTTTCCGCTAGAGCAAAATTTTGGTGAAAGCAAATCCATATTTTACCTGCAAAATACATTTTAGCAAAATTACTCCCTAATATCCCACCTCAACCTATCCACTGAACCATCACGTTCTCAAACAATTCATCCCCATACAGCACCCTCCCTTGCCCCTCCCTTTTAGATTGTAAGCCCTCACGGGCAGGGTCCTCCTTGCCATCTTGTCTTGAATTGTATTGTGATTGTAATGTCTTCCTTATATTGTAAAGCGTTGGCGCTATAAAAATCCTGAATAATAATAATAATATTTGAACATCTCCTTTGACTGCACTTGTGGCTAACTTACATGTCCATAAGAATAGCCGTAGGTGGCAAGATTGTTTGGTGGCTGCTTTAAGGAAAGGTGTATCATGGTATTTAGCTACATTTCCCTGCTCAACTTTAGACTGTCCTCAATCACCTCACTGCTAGTTGGACAAGGATGCTGATTTGATTGTCAGTCTGGAAGTTAGGAGGTGACATAGGAAGCTTTAAAGTCTATGATGGGTAAACCTTGGTGCTAAATTCTGCATTTTTAGGGCTAATAGCCAAACTGTCAAAACAAGCATAGGAAGCTGAGCACTGCCATGTACCAATTCCAAAAAAGAAAAAATATTATACACTGGGGACAGGATCTTTGCATGCGGCTTTTTGGGCAACCTTGAGAAAACACAAATCCTTCCAATAACAGTGAAGGAGTTTGGAGATTGCCTTACAGCTATATGTGGTGTTACGGAACAGTATGATTTCACTGATAGCTTCAACAGCTTACACTGGCAGTGCATATTTGGCTATGACATTAATTTCTTCTTTTACAGTAATCTTGGCTTGCATACAGCAGTAGCAACCCAATCTGATTCATTTTAGCTTGGGAAAATTTTTTTTTTTTCAGATATCTGTAGCAGCAAAACATACTTTTTCATTAAACATTAATAGGCCCACTTTGACCAATAGGTTGAAATTGGCCAGTAGTTAGCTGTGGCTGTCACTGTTCTCACTGATGCAGAACTGTCCTGCTGCTGGTGCTGGACAGGTGTTTTACTACAAGAATTAAAAGACTGCAGATGACACAGCAGTGTAAAATTGACCAGCAGCAGGACAAATGTACCGAACAAGGCAAGGTTTTAAATTTAGTAGAGTAAGGCTTTACAACAAGAATTAAGATACTGCAGAGAATACAGCAGTGTAACGTTGACCAGCAGCAGAATACTTTTAACTAGGGATAGTGCATCTAATTGGTGTATGCCTAACTTTTATCCTAACTATGGGGATAGGGGTGCAGTGATGTAATCACTGTGAACTGGTGTACGTGCACATTGTTCTTGTACCTATTACCTTTTTTCCAAACGATGCATTGGCGTGCTGCCAGCAAAAGGCAGCTCCAAGTACAGATGTTCAGCAGCAAGTGAATGCTCTGCTTTGAGCACTTCAAACTAAGGTTACCAGATTTTCAACATGACATCCAGATATACCCTATCGACTACTTTTAATACTCCCATAAACTCACACCTCCACACCCCCAAAACTGCACCCCCAATTTTAAAACTCCCTCAAACAATTGGTCAGGCATTTGAAACAAGAGGCAAGCATTTAAAGGAAAACTATGGGGTAAGTGTTTTTCCCATAGTTCTCTCAAGGGTCACAGGAGGACATATGTCTTCCTGTGACCCAAAGCTCAGTATACAGCTGGCGGTATACTGAGACCGCCACAGCCGGGATGGATCCCGACATTACTTTTGAGATCCACCCAACTGCGTGAATGACAGCTGCCTCTGCCTATGTAGAGGCAGAGCCAGCTGTACATGCCCCCTCCCTCGTCCATTCCTCCAGCCAGCACTGGAGGATCAGGGAGGAGGGGAATCCCTGCAGGGAGCCATGAGTGACAGTCACGGCTCTCTGCAGGAAGTTGATCGTGAAGTGAGCGAGCTCACTTCCCGATCTATTGAGCCGACGTATGACAGTTTAATTGTCACACGTCATCTCGAACTATGAGGATGAGTGATTTCACTCACCTCATAGTTCTCCTTTAAGAAGTACCAAGATATCGACAAAAAAAAAGGCAATGCGCATAGTATGCCACACACCGAATAGCTAGATGTGTAACCAATAAAGTGGGTGTTGCTTCATGGTGTGTGGCTTGACGTGTGGCTGTAAGATATGACCCAGCACTCTGCACCCAATATGCTATAATTAAGATAGCAGCTAAAAAGTGACTACTGACCTCAAATCAACCACAAATTACCATGGAAGACACAAACGCACCAATAATATGAATACCAACAAAAAAAGGTAGCAAAGAGGTTGATGGCTCATAGAGCTAGCAATTATAATTAAACTACAGTTTCCTAAGCGCCATATTCTCCTCCTATGCATTTTGTCAGTTTTCTTAATGTATTCCCTACAACAGCTTCCAGTTCACTGACACTGTGGCTGACACAAAGGCTTAACCAAAAGTTCCTTATTGGCCTTTGTGGTGCTGCAGACTACAGTTCAAAAGCAATGCAGTGCATAAAAAAGTCTCCTTGGTGAATATGCACTTTACTTTGCTGGGACTGTGAATCTGAAACCTGCAGGATACACCTTGAACCCCTGAAGTGGTGAACCCCTACCACATCACTAAAACTTGTCAGCTTAGGTTATACAATGAAATGTTCAAACAACATTTGCAGATGAAAAAGATTAAATATAAGAAAAGTAAATTAAGCAAGTGAGATTAGACTATTACAGTAGGAATATGACTCTAAAACCTGGAGTTGGTAAATGCTGCACAAACAACACCATCCTAGCAACCAATAACACAGCTGAATGGCAGTGAGCAGTTCCTGATGGGGAAATCCTCCCACTGCCGTCCACTCTAGCAGCTATGGAATCTGGCCAGAGCCATGTGCTGCCAGTCACAAGGGAGGCGGACCTGATGGAGAACTAGTCTCTCAGAGTTCCCATCAGGGCCACCCACTCACAGCAAAACTTCTTGGTCTGTGATTTTATCAGGCTCTACAATACTGGGCCACACAATTAAGATGGAGCGTCCAGTACAGCCACTTTGGTGTCAGCGCCAGCCCCCACTTTGCATCTATGGTGGCAGAATCTGTCACTAGTTCCCACATTTGTCGCACAGACATTTAATATGAATATCTATGACACTATGAATTCCAAGGAATGTGTCTTCATTTATAAAAGCTGTCTGGTTTTATTTTTTTTTCATCATAGCTTTAAGGAATGTGTTTAGGGCCCCACTCTCATTAGCTTTGCTCCCTCTCTAGGTATCTGGGATAATCAGAAATAAGAGACTGACACCCATTTCCATAACGCCTGGATTACCCAAACAGCAGCCAGACGACCACTGCCAGTGACAATTGACACTAGCTGCTAGATTTCTTGTTTGTGAGCAGTGCCAGAAAAATAACCAATGACACAAAGTCAGCATTCATCAGCCAGATGCTTTGGAGAAGAGAACAAACTTAACGGTACAGCTTTAGCTTGAAAAGAACATTATAGCTGCCATTATTGTTGTTTCCAGGGAGTATTTGGCAATTGAGTCTATGTACTACACCAGGCAATTTCAGGAAGAAGCGCAGTCAATAAAGAATTAACATATCATGATGATCCTCCTTCAGTTGCCCTACTTTACCACCTCCTACCTTAAAGGGAAAATATAGTGTATTTTTAGCGAGTTTTTATTGCAGTGCTTATTGAACCATTTTTTTTTTTTTTTAATTTTTTTTTATTTTCAGCATAAAAGATAAGTACAGCAGGAAAACAGGGACATGTTGCAATGATACAGAAACATTGAGGCAGATTGTTCAAGATAATATGTCATACTACATAAGCATCCCTAAGGGTATCCTTTATTGTTTGCCCCTGATACACAAGGAATCAAAGTGAGCAGGGAGGACTGCAAGATTTCCCTGAATACCTAGTACATCGCTTAGTGTCTGACTTTTTAAAGTTGATCAACAAGATAAACAAAATACAAACATTAACAAAAGTAATAATCTCAACTACCGTTCCAATTCGATTCGCACTGTTCCCATCTAGGGTCCTAATCATAGGGTAACAAGGACATATAGGTATTGTAATACTAATAATCGGTTTTACAAGCGTCGTTCCAGTTTCTGAAAGAAAGAGAGAGGGGGGAGGGGGGAATCTGGTCTCCAGTGTTAGTCTATACATGTAAACTTAGTTATCCGTATAAATAGTGTGTCGGGGTTGTCCCAGTGTCGTGGATAATGGCATAGCCGCATTATATGGGTGCAAGCTGTGGGAGCATAAAGTTATGCCTGTGATGAGTAAAATAACCATAGCTCTCTAGTTTGTAATTGATAGTTGATCCTGAAGCGGCGCGTAGAGAACTCAAAGGGTGCAAGCAGACTTTCCCTTTCGGAGGGGGAGAAAGAGAAAGTGATAAATGGCATCCATTTATCGTAGAATCTGGTTACCCCTCTCTCGTTCTGTAAGTTTAAAGTAGCGTCCAGCCTGTCTAAATAAAATAGATCCCTCAGGTCATCTCGGAGTCTTTTTAGCGTGGGAGGGAGGGGTGATAGCCACTCTCTTAGAATACACCTCCTAGCCACCAGTAAAGAAATGCTTATCCACTGTTTTACTGAGCGACCACAGGTGATTGGGGCATTTGTGGATGTGTCCCATATTGAACCATTTTGATGTGACTTTTTCATTTCCATATTTTTCCTTTTTTTGATATGGCACTAAATGTGGAGATTTGCAGATTACTAAAGACAATTAATAAATAATGATTCATTTGCAGATTACTAAAGACAGAAATTAAGCAATTTCTTTTCTCACTGCTTAAAGCCTATCTCTGGAACAAAAACCTAATACCTGCCCTTGCAGTAAGGTTGCCCCCACAATGCAAGGGTTAAATGCTGGTTTACCGTATTTCAAAAAGCAGCTTTACTTACCTGATCCTTTGTCCCCTGGTAGTCGGCACTTACCTCTCCCCTATGTGCCAGCTTGTGGACTGTTCCTCTGTGTCATGTATAATGCGGGCCCTGCATTATACTTCATGCAGTTAGTGGGCTTCCGTAGCATAGGGGAAAAGAGGCTGCAGGTACTGGTCTTGTAGCCTGAAGAGAGTCTGTAGGAATGGGGAGTAAGTCTGCTTTCCAGGTACCCTAGACCTAACTGAGCATTTAACCCTTTCACTGCCAGTGATGTATGTCATAAGTCACTGGCAGCGGGCCCCTCTAAACAGACTCTCGGTGGCTATAGCCACTGGGACTCTGTTCAACTGTGTAAAGCCGATGATCGGTTTTAAACTGATAGCGATTCTGGCAGCTGAGCTGCCGACAGATTGCTTCCAGGGGCCGGTGAAGCGTGCCCCCCGTCTGACACCATGTGTGTCAGGGGGTAGAGGGAAGAGAGGCCGCCGAACATCCATTCGCCTATCTCCTCCCTGCTGAATGGGGTCAGAAGTGATGCTGATCGCATCATTCTGGTCCCTCAGCTGTCATTCCCTGACTAGATAGGCTGACCACATGTCCCGTTTTAAATGGGACTGTACAGTTATTTTTTAATTTTTCCCCCGTCCCGTAATTTCTTCTAAAAAATGAATTTTGTTCCATTTTCTAGGGATGCATCAAAATTTTGGTGTGTCCATACTTTCTTTCCTCTGCGCTGGGCGCTGCTCTGTGTTCCCTCCTACACAGTGCTGCGTCCAGCCAGGAGGAGAGAAACTGTCAGACAGCCGAGCAGGGTGTGGTGGAGAGCTGTCATCGGCGTGTCACAGGAGGCTGAGTGTGGGGGAAGCGTCAGCTGTCAAAATAGACTGAGGTCTCCTCCCCGCACTGCCGACACACCCTCCTGTGACAGCCGAGTCAGGATGGATCAGTGATCCATCCTGATCAGTGATCAGCTGACTGTAAATAACTGGACATAGTATGAGTTACTATGTACCAGATATGAATGAATGGGAAGTAATCTACATCACTTCCTATTCATTCATGATTGTGGATATAGTAAACACATTATACCACAATTTATGAATGAACAGGAACACTCAGTACTGAGGCTTCCTGTTCATTTATAACAGGGGCTGCAGAAAAAGAGATTGATGTCCTCAATCTCTTTTTCTTCTTTAAAAGGGAAATATCAGGGGTGTGCTTAGACTAGGGATGAGCCGAACACCCCCGTGTTCAGTTCTAATTCGAACTTTCGAACATGGAAAAAGTTCTAAATCGAATTTAGAACTCAATGAAAGTCTATGGGGGTAGAACTCATAAAATTAAATGTCCCCATTTTGAAGCCTTATATGCAATTTATTGGCCATAAAAAGTGTATGGGGATCCGGGTACTGCCCTGGGGGACATGTATCAATGAAAAAAACACTTTTAAAAAATACCATTTTTAACTACCTCCCGGCCAGCCGCTGTGTATATACGGCCTGCCGGGAGCTTCTTGGATATAACTGGGCGTGTATACACGCGCGCGAGCGGGAAATCCCCGCTATTTGAAAAGAGGCAGCGATGCCCGTTAATATACAAGCGATCCGCCGGCTATAGAGCCGG
>NW_017306428.1:1811346-1821176 GCF_000935625.1 Nanorana parkeri
AGTCATCATGACTTTGCCCAATCATGGCTCTAAATGTGTATTGAGCCCTGATTGGCACAGTCTTGCACCTGACCTCCGGTCAGGTGCAAGACTGTAGCCAATTACAGTTTCGGAGGGTGCAGTGCATTGCGGGATGTTCCGCGGTCAAATAGACCGCGAACATCCGGCAACGTTCGGCGTTCAGCAAACGCTAGAACAGGTTATGTTCGAGTCGAACCTATGTTCCATTCGATATGATATGTTCGATTCGAACATGCAGCCCATCACTAGTTTAGACCCCTAATATTTTCCTGAAACCCCCAGCAGTAAAGTTAAAAAATAAAATTATTTAATAACAATAAATAAACATAAAAATAAATAAAAATAAAATGTAAAAAAAATTAAACGTTTAGAAAAAAAGAAATAAAAATAAAATATTTAATTTTTTTTTAAAAGGTTAGAAAAAAAAGTATTTTCGGTTGTGGTATATAGTAATTCGTTGTATGGGCACAGCCATCTTGAGGCATAACCTCATCTTTTATATTTAAAAAAAACTGTATTTTATTCTGTTTTTGTGCACTAAATAATACCTTAAGTGTAATTTTTACTGAAATTTTGGGTTTGATAAAGAGTTGTGCTAATATCATGCAATGTAAAAATTTGCAATTGCTGCCATTTTATTCTACATGGTCTGTGCTTTTAGGAAATATATAACTCTCGGGGGTTTTAAGTAATTTTCAAGTCTAAAATGTAGATTATAACAAGTGTGCAAATAAAACGCAAAACCGCATTGGCAACAAAAAGGTTAATCTTAGCAGTGTGGGGGCAGACCCACTGCATATTGTGAGTTGTTTTTTCTGCTAGTGACCAGCTTTGAGAACTGTTGAGATATAATATCAGTCACACAGAAAGTGCACTTTCAATGAATCAGCTGAATCATGGGCTGGCATTGTGAGACAGAGGTGTAAAGCACAACCATTATGTAGTGCGACAAAGCAGGAAGCTTTAGTATGGAATGAGGAAATATGGCTGATCTCTATGTATATATATTATGTGCATATATAAAACCAAATTATACAGAGAAAAATTATTTTTAAAGCACTGACACATACTGCTAAAATTATATAAATCAAGCTGATCTCTTCCACTAATTTATTTAAAAATCATTAAAAGTACTGCACATTCCCTTTACAAATTTGTCCCGTCTCTCACTAAAATGAAACCTCTCAATGTTTGTTTCTAGACAGAAAGTCACAGTGCCGTGAGCAATTTATTTTATGGATGCATACATATTTATGGATTATTACAGCTTTACAAATGCCTGTGTAGTCAGAAAATTCTCATAAAGAGGAAAGCCAGATGCAGCTTGGTGGTAGAGAAAGAAAGCATAAAAGAAGGGGTTGCTTCCCAGCAGAGTTTGAATCTAAGGACATCCAGTGCTGTGCCAGTACTGCTCTTATGGACACCTGACATTTCAGAAGAGTACAAAACAGAAGACTGCATCTGTGCTTAAGGCATAGTTTATGAACATCATTAATCATGCATGTCTCAACTAATGTTAAAAACAAGGACTTTAGAACATACAAAGCAGATGCTTGCTACTAGGAGGCAAATCATATATTATGCAATTAAGGTGGAATATTTTAATTAGGAATTAACTCTTTTATCTGGTTGGAGGTTGTTATGCAAACGTTTGTGGGAAATCTGTAAACATAATATACCAATTCTCCTGATCTTACATCCCTTAAGAAAATGACTAGAAGTGTTTAATCTTATAGCATTTTAGTAGTGCAGTGTAATAAATGTAACCCACTTTCTGGTTGTTTACTAGATGTAAATCATCATGACAGTTCTATGCAGAACATAAACATAGGAACCCCTTCTACCCGTCTATAGGGAAACATATAGATAATACAAGCACTGTACTCGGTACATGATGTCTCTGTGTTTGGAAAACAAGTGTTACTTCCCCACCAATATTTGAAATGGCCAAATAATGCCCTTTCCTTATCACTAAATAGAATGATTTTATAACTTTAGAAAGAAATGTAATAATTAGTTTTTCTTGTTTTTAAACATGCTTTGATATTCAGGAGCTTAGTGAGCAACCAACATACAATTTATAATAGCTTGGGACAAAAGGCAACTGTGTGATTACAGCTAACATTAATGTGCCTTAATTTATTGTCAAACCTTTAAAAGAAAATTATCAACTTGAATGTGGCTTGTTGCTATAGGTGTCCCTGACATCTTTCTGAAATGTTCAAAAAAAAAATACTTCAAAGAAATACTGTATATTGTAACATTATGAATAGACTCAAACAGCTGTTACTGAGTCTTCAATACACTGAGGTCCCCCAAACATACAGTATATCTTCAGGCATGTACTGCACCATTCAATAATCCTGGGATGAGGCTAAAGATGATGTGGGGTTTGCCTCTATAACACCATACAGGCAGTACCCTGCATTCTTAACCAATTTTAAAGTGATACTAAACCCAGGATTTAAATCATTAATCATTCAAGTCCCTACGTATTAACAAAAATTTAACTTATTTGTGTATCACTCAGCTGTAGATTCTCAAATCATCTCTGAATTGGTGCCGACACAGTCCTTCCTTCTGGAGGATGGCTACTCTTGTTTCCCAACGTCCCTGTGTGTGTTGTAAAGTAGCCATTGCTCCAAGCTTACTCCCGTGATAGACTACAATCTCATGTTTAGTTTACTAATTTATATTGAGATTGTAGTCCATCACGGAAGTGATCTTGGAGCGGTGGCTACTTTACAACACACACAGGGACGTTGGGAAACAAGAGTAGCCATCCTCCAGAAGGAAGGACAGTGTCAGCATGAATTTAGAGATGATTTGAGGATCAACAGATCAGTGATACAAATAAGATACATTTTTGTTAATAATACAGGTACTAGAATCCATAAGCAATCTGCATGACCACTTAATGGCAAGTTATCCCCTATAAATGTACTCAATGTGCTCATGTTTTCTTTATTGGTGATCCATTATAGACGTTAACAGTCTTCTCCCTGCCTCAACTAGCAAGATGATTTTTTAAGAAGTATAACTTGTTTCACTTCCATCACATATACAGTACACTATATTGCCAAACGTATTGGGACACCCCCCCAAATCATTGGATTCAAGTGTTTCGTGAAATTTCCTTGCTACTAAATATTCCACGGTCAACTGTTAGTAGTATTATAACAAAGTGGAAGCAACTGGGAACAACAGCAACTGTCTGCAGAGTCAATAGCTACAGACCTCCAAACTTCATGTGGCCTTCAGATCGGCACGACAACAGTGCGTAGAGAGCTTAATGGAATGGGTTTCCATGGCCGAGCAGCAGCATCTAAGTCTTACATCTCCAAGTGCAATGCAAAGTGTCAGATGCAGTGGTGTAAAGCATGCCGCCACTGGACTCTAGAGAACTGGAGATGTGTTCTCTGGAGTGACGAATCACGCTTCTCTGTCTGGCAATCCGATGGACATGTCTGGATTTGGCGGTTGCCAGGAGAACGGTACTTTCCTGACTGCATTGTGCCAAGTGTAACGTTTGGTGGAGGGGGGATTATGGTGTGGGGTTGCTTTCAGGGGTTGGGCTTGGCCCCTTAGTTCCAGTGAAGAAAACACTTAAGGCATCAGCATACCAAGACATTTTTAGCTCGCTTCGACCGCCTATGCCCTTTGGTTCAGTCATATGCTTCGGCTTGGCTGATCCGTAGTGACACCTGAAGTGTGGAGAATGGTCGACCCATCACCATACAAATGACAGCACACAAATGACGGCTCGATCGGCCCAGTTATAATGACAGATCAGCGTCCCCGAATGACCTGGAGACGCTGATCTGTCATTAAACAACTATGAGCAGTGAGCGAGCTGCCGGAGCTTCGGCTCAGCCGATCCAGATGTTGGATCAGCTGAGTCGAACTCCTTCTGCACTTCGGCTCAGCCGAACATGCAGAGCATGTTCAGCTGACCGAAGGCTGCCGATATACGACTGATTTTAGCCGATCTAAGAGTAAACAAAATTTAGTGGAAAATTGATCACGCTGAGACCACTGGATAAACATTAGGATACTCCCTAGAAATGGGAGTAAAAAGTAAAATGGGATTTGCCTTTGCATATGGAAAGGTTTCTTTACTATAGTGCTGTAAAACAGGGTATAATTTTCCACAGGATCTAGCACTAGCAGACCAAGTTGACTGTTTAAATGGATGAAAGGATATGTTTCTAAAAGTTTAAATTATGAACATTTACTGACATACACTTCTTAGAAATACATGGCATATTGTTGGTCAAGGGAGCTATATGATTGCATTTGGAGTCAGAAATGATTATTTTTACTGTAATAGCAAAATGTGTCTGCAATTATAAGGGTTCTTGCTTTCTTCTGTAGCCTCAGGGTTAGGGGGTCAGATGATGCGGGGTTTTCTTTAAATGCTTGACCTCAATAGTCTTGGTTTTTTTTAAATACAAGCTAAATATGTAACTATTTAACACCATAGTGACTAGCGGCACTAACAATCACTTTATTTGTGGAGAAATATTACAAAGCCAATCAGGTCAAGCATATTTCTCTAATGTATTTGTAGCATATGGAAAATGAATAACAGATCTCACCAGAAAGTAAGCTTAATAAACCAAAAAAAAAACAACAACAACAAATAAACTAAGAATAAAATTGATTATCCCCTGCACCTATTGCTATAAAATTTTCACACTTGTTTATGTGTTGGAGTATTAAATAAGTTAATTAAATATAAAATTATTTGTTAATAAGTTTTGTTTGATTTGTATGAGGGCAAACGTGAAAAATAAATAAATACATTTTAAATATAATGAAAATTAAAATTGTGGTTGCGTGACAAATATGTGCTCGTAAGTCAGAGGGGATTGCGGGAGCCTAGGATTTCAAAGGGCAGAGGATAGATCTGCCCATTGAAATCGGATAGAGGATAGATCACAGGGCTCATCCATAGTAGATGTCATTACTCTTAGGGGTGACGAGGTTTTGTGTGGTTATCATTGGTTAGTTTTTATCTATGCTCATCAGTGAGGTGGACAGATTGTTATCAGTACAATGGGCTCTGGTCTGGAAGTAGCAGGTACTAGGTGTAAATTCCAGGTGTTCATCTGTAAGGGAACTGCTGAGTAAGGGGAGGAAAAGAAAGCCATGTTAGACGGGAATCATCCTGTTAGGGGCTGGATTTATGATTGCTATTTTGGAGATACTGCCCTGTTACTCCGCCATGTTAAAAATAGAAATAAAATTAGCTTTGTTGGTCTGCTGTACCCTTCATAGACTTCTTTTACTAATCTACTATCTTCCAAACCTCAGAATTTCCAACTTGGTATGTCTGTTTAGAACTGTATGCGACTGGATAGGATGTTCCTTCTATTATATAAATTCATATCTAGAAACACAGCTGGTACATCACTGGTCCCTTATAAAAGGTATCAATACCCTACTGGCTACGCTCTTATTCCCTGATAAGATACACCTTTATCGGCTGGAGGAAAATCAGAAAGCATCTGCATGTATCAGGAGTTCAGCCTCCCTTGATGCCTTTGACATGTTCTCCAGTAATGCCCCCATGACTCTACCCCTGCAGTGTACAGGTAGTGGTCTGCGAGGAGTATACATTCTCCTCAGGATCTCCTAGATTCACGGAGCAAAAACACCCACCTTTTTACAAATGTGCCAAAAACATAACTTACCTGTCCGGCACTTCCTCTTATACGAACAAGTGAAATTAAGGATACCAGATTTTCAAAATTCAATTAAGGGACCTCCTACTGATCACACCCACTTTAACCACACTCATAAAACCACACTCCCATTTGTAGTCACACCCACAAAATCACACTCCTATTTTTTAATCATGCCCTGAAACAATTGGTCAGACATCTGGAAGAAGAAGCAGACACTGAACACGTAAAGACAAAGGGCCCTGGGCACTAAAAGAAGTGAATTAATACACTGCATGGCAAATTACGCGTGCAGTTAAATTGTGTTAACAGTGGGAGTGCTTGCTTGAAGATGCATGGTTAAATAAACCCTGAGCCTACCCTACTATGGGTCAAGAATGTGCAACACATGGAGTTCAGGGGTCAAGAGTGTGCCACGCATGGAGTGCAGGGGTCAGGTGTGTGTAACGCAGAACACAAGGGTCAAGCGTGCATGGCACTGAGAGCAGGAATCATGACTATGTAACATACAGAGCATAGAGGTCAGGAGTAGGTAACCCATGGAAAAAAGAGGTCAGGAGTAAGTAACACATAGAGTACAGGGGTCATGAGTAGGTAACTCATGGAGTACAGGGGTCATCAGTAGGTAACGGATAGAGTACAGAGGTTATCCGTAGGTAACGCATGGAGTATAGGGGTCATGAGTAGGTAGTGCATGGAGTACAGGGGTCATCATTAGGTAACAAATGAAGTACAGGGGTCATGAGTAAGTAACGCATGGAGTACAGGGGTCATCAAAAAACTACCCCCTATTTCTAGTAAAATTCCACCTCCTCCAGTACAGATCTCTCCCCAAATTCCCACTAGTACAGATCTCACCCCCAATACAGACCTCTTCCCCCCCAACACAGACTTCTTCCCCCCCACTTCCCCATTGTAGACCCCAGACCCCCTGAAGTAAACTTACCAGATTTCAGACACAGTGGACGAGCACAGTGACCGGGGACAAACTCACCTCTACTTTGTCACGTGACACTCACATCAGAGCCAAGGAGGAGATTAGCATAGCTTTCCACAGGTCTGTATACACAGATATTGCGGCTGGAGTGCCAATGGCACTGCAGCATTGCAAATTACAAAGAAAAAAGTGGTAGTCATAATGCCAAGACCCGGGATGTGTCGGCACCGCACCTGCCCTGGGGACAACTACAGGGACACTCATTTTCCCGGGATAGACCGCCCTAAAAAAGGGGACTGTCCCCGGCAGATAAGGATGAATGGTAACCTTAAGTGAAACACTTCATAAAAAAAGTCCTCATATTACACTCACCTTAAAACTATCCTCGTCCTTTATGTTATCTACACTCACTCACTGGTCACTTTATTAGGTACACCGGTTCAATTGCTTGGTAACACAAATTGCTAATCTCTGTATACCATTTCTGAAAGCACAACACATTGAACCTTGAATCAGATGGGCTACAGCAGCAGAAGATCCCTCCGGGTGCCACTCCTGTCAGCTAAGAACAGGAAACGGAGGCTGGACTACCACATATTTATTAGTTCTGTCTATTGATGGCAGAAAAAAGCATTTAGATTGGGGCATAATTAGGGAAGAGAGTCATTCTGGGGTGAAGAGTACCCATCTGTCCATGATGTTCTGGGGCGCAAGTGCAGAGTACGGACAAAGATCTCTCTCTGCCTTGAGATTGTCTCTCTCCTGTGATTATCCACCCTCATTTCTTTTCCTACACTTGTCGGATGCATGTACCCCATAATTGTCATACGTATTTACCATACATAATTTTATTTATTTTTTAGATTCATTCAGTTTGCAAAATGATCTCACAGTTTATCACTCTGTACTGCTAGCTTTAGTCTGGCAAAAACCGTACATTTCAGTGATGTGTCTTTTTAGCAGCGCCAAAATAGATGAATTGGAAGTGGTGATAAGTATTAATGCTCTGTAAGATAAAAAAAAACGAACTTAACAAATAGAGGCTTTCAACGGTTAAATCCTCATTTCAGGCAAGGTAAATTCCACATTTAAACATCATTTCTGTATGTATATGTTAAGACTAAGGTGATTACAGGAAAAAATAAGGAATGGAGTTAAAGTAACTCATGCAGCTCAGTGTAATGGGCCTACTGCCTTTATTCTCAGCATTTTATTAGCCGTCTAGTGTTAGACAACAGTTGTCTCATTGCTGATTTTACTTTTGCTGTGACCTCGATAGCATCCTGGTTGTTACTATGCTGAAATGAAGCTGGATCGTTATGCTAACATGCCAGTGCTATATGCCATCTGACATTTTTGCTGACTAAATGATCAGACATGCATCTACACATGCTTTGCTTGTTTCTTTTATCCTATTATTGATTTTGCAGATGTAGACATAAATATTTGGTGACAGAGGAGACATTAATGAAGTCACCTCAAACGACTTTATATACAACAAAAACCCTTAGGGACTTACTCACATCTGTGTTTTGAAATAGTGATAACCTGTTGGCTATAAGGCTAAGTACCTATAAAGAAAATCTGTATTTTAAATACAAACAGTTCACTTAAAGTAGAACTCCAGGAAAAAGGGTTATGTGCTTGTTTGTGTCTAGGTACTAAAAAAATAAGGCTTACCAGACCATCCGAGCTGGTTGGTTCTTATATTAGTGTTTCGAGCGTCTCTCCCTCTCTGCTGCTGCGGTCTATGGATCCTGGTGCCATCACACTCTGTACACTATGCATAGACTGTGAGGATGCCTAAGAGAAGTCCATTGAGCAGCGGTGAAGGGGACACACTTCAGTGATCACAAAATCAGGGAGCCGGCTCAAATGGTCTAGTGAGTATAACTTTTTTTAGCACCTATACACAAACAAGCACTTAACCTTTGCAGTATGGGGGTAGCCCCACTGGAAGGGTTAATATAATTCAATTTTAAACTGGAGTTCTTTAAAGTGTATTTCCACTTTTGTAGCAACATTGGGATACAACGTATTTTATATTTGTTACATGTTACCATTTACACAGCATAACTTTAAAAAATATATTTCTGAAATGTTGATTACCATATTACTTGCTCTTTTCTGAAACCCCAAAAGTTACATTTTTCCATTGTCTGTAATTTCAAGGAGGGGGCGGTGCAGTTAATGTTTACCATAATTAAGCAATTGCTGGCAGATCTTATTATCAGTTGAAAACTAGATTTGAACACTGTCTGCCCTAACAAAAGGTTAAAGATCTAGAAGCTTGACTTTCACTCTGTTTCTGGAGATAGATGCACTTTGAAATTGTTCAGATTAGCTCTGCCCAAAGGTCGGTTTTAAAGAAATAAAATAGTTATGAATACTTTCATATAATTACGTATACTGTGTGGATGGGACTTTAAATCCTGCACTCCCCCCACTAGCTACTTGTACTAACCATTCCTTTACTTCTTCGCTGCTCTATTTCACACCACAGGAGCAATGTGACAAGGCTCTGGTCAGAAGTTACACCTGGCTAGGGACACACTCTTTAGTTTGGTGCTTGGTGTCTTTTTTTTCACTTATTTACCCAGTTCTACACTGAGGAAGTTTTGGATGTGACAATACAAAAATGTCCCGCACACTTTCCAGCTTGTCAGCCCCAAAGCCTAGTTAAACTGTTTTAACGTTTTAGGTTAAAAACAGAGGTTTGTGTACCATACATTTACGAAAGCACATAAACCCACACTGATGCATCACGACTCCTCAGCAAAGCTGGACCCTTAACTCTACACTATCTAAGTTTCAAACTTTGGATATAAATATAGAAAAAGTGTAAATTGAGAGCAGACATGCCTTGGAGGTAGCACTTTCTCCATAGATGGTAAAGCAAAAAACCAAATGCTTAACATAATCAAGGCATCAACAACAATGCAGGAAAGGCAAATGTTCAGATCAATTTGTAATCTAATATTAAATTTACATTACAGGAATACAAACCCCATATAAATCCGGAGGCTATAGTGGTGCACATATAAACAACTGACCCAGTTAGGACTTCAAATATCATGCCGTATATTGACTAACAAAACTTTAAATGAATTTGCACCAAGCCTAGGCTCATCACTAACCATTAAAAAATAAATAAATAATAATGAAAAATAACTAAAAAATAATAT
>NW_017306428.1:1822827-1830548 GCF_000935625.1 Nanorana parkeri
TATATAATATATATGTGTATATATATATATATATATATATATACATATATATATATATATATATATATATATATATATATATATATATAGTATATGTATATACACATAAATACTCAGATTAGAGCTGCACCTAATGATTATTTTCATAATCGGATAGTTGCCTGATTACTTTTTCAACTAATCGATTGGTTCCATTAAGAACTCTTTCTCTCTCTCTCCCCCCAACCAACTAACCGATAATGAGAATAGTTGCCAACTATTCTCATAAACGATTATTATTGATTCAATCGATTAGTTGTTGCAGCCCTAACTCAGATACATACATGCAGACATACTCAGATACAGACATACACACACATACATAAATACATACTCTGATACATACATGCACACACACATACACACTCAGATACATACACATAGACATTTACTAATTCACATACATGCATACATACATACATACATACACACTTACCTTTCTGGACAGATAATCTCTCTGCTGGCATGGCTGGCTGTTCCTGCACCCTTCTTTTTTTTTTTTAAACAGTTTTTATTTTCCAAAAAGTAATACAGTACAGCTGTAATATAAAGTTACATTGCATTGGTACATAATAAAGATGTGGCCACAGCATTCGATAACCTGGATCATACAGTTAAGGTATCAATAGGGTTTGCTCTTAGATTCCTGGAGAACTAGAGTGAGCGGTGAAGAGCCATGTACATTGCAAAATTCAAAGTAAACTGTCCAGTAACAAACGTAAAAACTATAATAATAAACATAATAAGCGTGTTAAACGTGACCTTTGCTCCATTTTGCGATGTCCCCAGGGAAGGTCAAATTAGCCAAACAATACATTGTGAAAGCAGTAAATCGGATTATGAGAGGGGGGAGGAGAGAATGTAAGAGGCCATTGTAAATGCACAGCAGTCCATTTTCCCGTCCCACCTCCAGTGAGATACATCCCCAGTGGTAAAGTTAAAGTTATTCTTGATGTCGAGCGGTGCTAATTCCAGATGAGCGTTTAAATGCAGTGGTACCACACCCAAAGTCATCCGTAGCATAATTTACCACCCTGTGAGTGTAAGTACTGATATAAATAGCAATATCAATAATGCCCTAGGGTTTATGCAGTGGAACAGCCCCAGCGAGTTAGAGTGACAATTACAAGTGGGGAGTTCGCCTGTAATATCTAGCTGTCGAATATCGTCCTGTCAGTTTGTCCAGCAGGCGACACGTTGAGAATGCAAAAGGCATGAGCAGGTTTTCTCTCTCGGAGGGAGAGAAGGCGAAATTCATATAGGGCCGCCATCTGTCATAGAATGTGGTTACCCCTTTCTCATTTTGCAGGTTTAAGGTAGCAAAATGAGATCGTCTTGAAATCTCTTTGCAGTGGGAGGGAGAGGTGATAGCCACTCCTGTAGAACACATCTCCTGGCCACCAGTAAAGAGATGCTTACCCATTGTTTAACTGAACGGCTGAAGTAGCTGGGAGTATGTAGGGAGGAGTCTCAGTAATTAAACAAAAACAAGAGGGTCTCCTTTTGGAGTCTCTGGCCTGTCACCAAAGAGACGTAAGTTGCAACTTCGTCCCAAAAGGACTGAATCTGTCGGCATTCCCACAATGAAATAAGGAGGCGGCCTGCAGTTTGCACTTGGGGCAGGGATCTAGATAGGGAACTTCCCTAGTTTGTTTGAATTTGATTTGGAAAGCATAGTAGGCTCTGTGCATAATGTTAAGTTGCATCTCCCTCCATTGTTCATTTGACACTACTTTGCACAGCGAGCGATATCTCTGCAGTATTTTCTCAACAATGTCGTCTACCGAAATATCTTTCTCCCATTTAACTAGGTTTGATTTGGAAAGAGGGGACAGAGCTGCTTGGCGTAAGTGCGGATAAATAAAAGATATAGAATTTGTGTCGGCAGAGATAATCTTGTCCATTGGTGTTCTAAGTAATGGCTTGGAAGTGATAGGATTTAGTTTTTTAATGTGGGCCATAGTTTGCATAAAATGTAGGAAATATTTTCCTGGGATCCCGTATAAGGATTGAAATTCAGTGAATGTCAGAAGGTTATTAGGGGATGTGTTCAGAAGATCAGTGAAATGTGAAATCCCTTTTGTTTCCCACCGAGCGAAAACCTCGTTGTCCTCTCCTTGTGGGAAAGAGGGATTTCCCTTGAGCTGTAAATGTTTGGTGAAAAAAGGGTTAAATTTTAGTATCTTGTGTGTCTCCCTCCAATCGATAATGGTGTCTCGTAGGAGTATGTTGGTGCGAATGTGGGGAGGTAAGGCTGGAAAGGGGCAGTGAAGAAGGGACGGTAGTTTCCAAGGATGTACCATTTCTGATTCCAATACAAAACTGGAATAGTGTGACGAAGAACAAATCCAATCTACGGAGTGGCGAAGAAGGCAGCTCAAATTGTATAGTCTGAGGTTTGGAAAGGTCATGCCTCCTTCGTCTCTGGGCAAGGTGAGTTTTTTAAGGGATATTCTCGCTTTCTTCCCTTGCCAAATGAAATTTATGAAGGCCTTATTAAGAGCAGTTACATCTTTATGTTTCAGGAGGGAGGGTCTGTAGAGGGTATAGGAGCCTTGCAAAGGGGATCATTTTGACAAGGTGAATTCTTCCAAACAACGGCAGAGGTAGGTCCTTGTAGAAAAGTAATTATTTCTGTATTTTTTGGATGAGGGGGGCGGTAATTCAAGTTATATAGAGATGACGGTGTTTTGCCAATGTGTAGTCCAAGATATTTAATAGCTCGTTTGGCTACAGTAAAAGTTTGCAAGGGTAAGAGAGAGAGGGTGGCAGGTGAGGTGAGTGGAAGGACTTCTGTTTTAGATATGTTGATAGTGAGGCCGGAGAATTTTTGAAAGTGAGTAAAAGCATCCTGGATCAAAGGGATATCTTGAGATGGATTGGAGGAAAACAAAACTATGTCATCCGCAAAAAGCATAATTTGAAGTTGCTGTGTTTTGAAGGGAATCCCAGAGATTTGGTCATTAGTTTGGAAATATAATGATAGTGGTTCTAAGGCAATATTAAACATTATGGAGGATAGGGGGCATCCCTGTCTGGTGCCTTTTTCCAACGGAAAACTAGGTGATATAAAACCCGGGGTGAGTGCTCGGGCGCATGGGGAAGCATATAACGTTGCGATAAATGCCCGGAAAGGGCCGGAGAACCCCATTGCCTCCGGGACTCTGAGAAGCCATGAGGATTGAATACTATCAAATGCCTTCAAGTGTCAATGGAGATCAAGGCCAAAGGAGTAGTCGGGTGATTTTTCGCGTACTCTAAAGCTGTCAGTATTTTGCGAATGTTAGCCACCGCTGAACGTCCCTTAACAAAGCCAACCTGGGTCGGGATATTAATTGTGGCAGAATTTTGGCCAGTTGGTCTGCAACTATTTTGGACAGAAGTTTAGCATCAGTATTTATGAGGGATATCAGGCGATATGAGTCCGGGAGAGTGGGGTCTCTGTCTTTTTTAGGGATCACTTTAATGTATGCTTCACGCCCTGTGTTCAGGTATGAACCCCCTTGCCATATGTTGTTGAAAACCTCAAGTAGTGTAGGTGTCACCTGTTCTTGCAGAAGTTTGTAGAATTCGTATGAGTACCCGTCTGGGCCTGGGGATTTACCGCTAGCTGTAGATTTAATGGCATTCAGGATTTCCTCCTGTGTTATGTCTGCGTTAATTGTCGGGAGGGTTGTTGAGGCCAGAAAGGTATCACCTAGGTTAGTGTCAGTTGGAGTCACGGAGTACAATTTGGCGTAGAACCCCTCCAGAGTAGCATTAATTTGTTTGGGGTCAGTGGCAAGAGTGCCCGACTCTGAACGCAGGGAGGATATGTGTTATTCAAAGGACCGCGGTTTTGTCAAGTTGGCCATTAGTTTGCCTGGTTTGTTCCAGTATTTATAAAAGTGTAGTTTAGACTGGGACTGGTGGAATGTTTGTTGTTGGGGTAGACCACCATTCAAAGTTCTGTTTAGCTTTTTTCCAAATATCACCGTTCCCCAGTGAGGGGTGTAACAAGTAATCTATCTGGGCTTGGCGTAGGGAGGAGCTGGCTTTGAGGAATTGGGCTTTAGTGTGCCTCTTCGTGGCACCTACATAGGACATAATTCTACCCCTGAGGACTACTTTTGCTGTCTCCCAGAAGAGATTGGGGTTGTCAGCATGACATGCATTGAATGACTGAAATTCATGCCAGGCTTCTGACAGCATTAACTTAAAGGAGGCATCCTTATACATACATATGTCACCCCCGATCTGTCTTCGCTCGTCATCATTACTGAATTAAAATCTCCTCCCAGGAGTTTGTGAGGATTGTCGTCTCAGAAAATCCATGTAGTGATCTCCTGGAAGTATGTGGCCGTAGGTGTGTTTGGGAAATATAAGTTGTACAAGGAAAAGATTTGGTTGTGAGCTTTGACTTTCACCAGCAGCCCACAGCCCCCCGGGTCAGTGCCAGTGTGCAATACGGTGTAATTAAGAGATTTGTGAAATAGGATTGCCACCCCTGCTTTCCTTCCCACCGCTGGGGAGCTCACAACCTCACCTACCCACAATTTGCGCAGATGGTCTGCATCTTGCTGAGGGAGGTGTGTCTCCTGTAGGAGGAATATGTCAGGTTTGAATTTGTTAAGGTGGTGGAGTACCATCATACGTTTAGCGGGGGAGCGTAGGCCGGGGACTTGAGACATAGGGGCGAATTAATGAACATAAAAGGAATATACATTTCTATCAGTAAAATGGCACATCTAGGAACACATAGCACAATTTTGAGCAGGAGTACACTTATAGAGAGTAGGGAGGAATTTAGCAATATCTGAACACAGTTGTATCGAGAATATAGTTCAAGGGGTATATGATAAGAGAGTAGGGGGAGCCTCCCCCGTGGGGCAGGGGTAGCACCCCGTGATCGCATATGGAGCCTAGGGTTGATGTTTGTGGGGCCAACAGGGCCGAACATTACAAAAAAGTAAAACTGAAAAAATAAAAATAAAAACAAAGACCAAAACAAAAACCATGAACAGTCAGTACATGCAGGGGCGTCCAGAGGCTGGGTGACACCCGGAGCGGTAACCAAGTGTCACCCTGCCGAGACGCCACTGCGCATGATGGGTGTGCTCTGCTAAGCCAGGGCATACAGCCTTAACAATGAGGCGGCAGAGGCCCAGCAAGGGCGTTTATAGTTTGTAAGGGAAAGACAGCAGACCGGTGAAAAACAAAGGTGAAATAAAAATTAAAATATAAGTAAAGCTGGCCATGTAAGGTATAACCATAGAAAAATCAGCAGAGTAGCCTGTGTCACTCCTAAGGGGCGACAGAAGGGTAGTAGGTCAGCGACCGCTGAACAGTGAAAGTAATTTTTACTCACGGTTACCACGGTCCAATCTCCGGGTGATGAGGCGGGCCCTGAGTCCGGTTCGCAGTTGACGATCCAGGGCGCCTGGAAACCGAGGTCCAGTCTGTGGTGGCATGTAACAATCAAGAAGGCAGGTGAATGCGCGCTGGGGGCCTCCAGCGAGGATTAACACATGGATTGGAGGTCGGGGTCATGGGGAGACGAATCACGGTTTTTCTCGCTGGGGTGACCGGACCCGGCCTAGGAGATTTGGATTCTGCTGCAGTCGATGGCCTGTTTGCCATGTGATCCAGGAAGTTGAGCGCTTCAGCGGGGTCTTGAAAGGAGCGCTGGATGCCATCCGGAGACTGGAAACGGAGAGTGGCCGAGTAAGCTAAAGTGAACCGGACCTTCCGGTGGTAAAGAAGGGAACAGGCTTTTCCGAATGCCTTCCGTTTTTTTGTGACCTCGGCCGAGTAGTCAGCGAAAATGAGGAGGCGGTTATCATCTAGGTGGAGTCTTTTCTGGATCTGAAGGCTTGAAGCACGGGTAGTCGGTCATTGTAATCCAGGAAGCACACAGGTCGAGGTGTTTTGCGATAGGGAGTAGCAGGGCCCACTCGGTGTGCCCGCTCTACCGTGCAGGGGGCGGGAAGGTCCAGCAAATCTGGAATGTTGTGTGCGCATATAGTCGGCAGCATAGACGGGTGATACGTTGCCGGTAGGCCACTGATCCGCAGATTGTTTCGCCGGGACCTGTTCTCCAGGTCCTCAACGCGATCCAAGAGGTGTTGGATGTGTCGGTGAGCGGAATTGATTTGTGAGGAGGAGGACCCGGTACCCTCTTCCAGAAGCACGATGCGGTGTTCTGCCTCTGAGATTCTCTGGGCCTGATTCAATAGGTAGTGCCGCAAGGCTTGTATGCCTTTAGAGACCGCTTTGTGCACTACATCCTGGATGGTGGGTTTCAGTAGTTTCACCACTTCTGCCGCTATCAGGCCATGTTCGGATAACGGCGGCATGTCCTCGTCAGAGGAAGCGCTTATATCCGGTCTCTCAGAGATTTCGGCCATCTTGGAGGGTAGCGTTCGTTTGCCATGGTTAGGGGTGGCTTTGCTACGGGGTGTAGAGCGCCGCTTTGCCAAAAATGTATCCATGTGAACCAGCGGGCAGGGAGGTTATTCTACCATGGAGGCTTTCAGGGAGTTTTCGGCTTGCTGGGGTATGATTTTATATCAAGTATAGCCCTGGCTGTGCGGGAGCTCTAATCTCTGCTTCCGCTACATCAGGCGCCGGCACCCTTCTGATCTCCCCTTGCTGCCGGCAGGAAAGTGTGAGGGGGCAGCGCTGTTGAGGAGGTGGTGCTGAGGAAGGGGTGGGGAAGCCAGGCTGTGGCCTGTCTAAAGGTGGCCATACACTTTACAACCCTCGCAAGACTTTTGTCTTGCGAGGGTTGTAAAGTAATTTTAAAAACGTACGATCTGCCCATCTTGGACAGGCAGATCGTACTTGCGATCATCGCAAGCCCGCCCCCCTGAGGGGCGGGCTTCTGATGACTGCAATGCTAAATGGGCGGTGTGCGCGTGTGCACACAGGCCCTTTCGGCAGTTATCTCTCGATCATGCTAAAAACCAGCCAAAAATCGTACGATTCTGGGCTGGTTTTCCAACATGCTCGAAATACAAAAGTCGTGCGACCATACAGTAGAAACTGTCGCACACCTTCCATACACTGCACGATTATCGTACGATCGTGGGATTTCCCGCGATTCTCATACGATAATCGTGCAGTGTATGGGCACCTTAAGGCTGTCTCTGTGTACAGAAGGGTGGGGCTGACCTGAAGCAACATGTCGGGCAGCCCTAGCAGAGCTCTCAGCTGAACTCTTTCTCTGTAGTGGTTGGCACTGCAGTGTCATTGATATTAACTATGTATCAAGCACAGGCAGAAGGAGAGCTGTTAGCATAGTCAGTACGATACTAGGGAGCAAAGCTGGGGGTAAACGTTATAGTAGCACTAATAATAATAACAACCATAATGATATTATCTATTTTTTTTTAAATTATTAATGCTCTCGTGCACGCTTATTCTTCAACCCTAATACCAACGTCTTTAAACTCTAGCTCCATTAAACTTTTTTTGTGGAACCACAGACTTCAGCCTTCCTATAAGGTTTTAACATAGGTGAAACTCTGGGATTTGTGACTGCATTAGGCATACAGGCTAATTTCAGTCTGTAGAAGAATTTCCGAGGGCAATAAGATAAGTAAATGCCTTTACTACACAGAGGGGGATCTGTGACTGGAAGATCCTGAGGTCTGTACTGTACTTCTATACTGGAAACCTCATAGTTTAGTTTTCCTTCTAAT
>NW_017306428.1:1830601-1833375 GCF_000935625.1 Nanorana parkeri
GCCCCCCCCCCCCCCCCCCCCTAATAGTTGTGTGAACTGCTATGGCTATTGTTATGCTACTGCTGCACTGCCAACATGCTGCTCTGCCTGCTGCCCTCCCACGTGACTGAATGAGGTGCCGTCTGAAATAAAAGTCTAAGGTTGCCCATTGCATCATTATATGGACAGCCTAGACTGCATAGAAGCAAAGGAGGTACTGTATATGACATAATTATGAGTGGAGTATAAGACCACTGTGGATATGGATATGTCTAAACTAGCAAGAATCCATTCATGTAGAATTAGGGAAGATGGTCACAGCCAGGAATTTAGAGGTAAACAGTACATTGGCATGAACAATAACTGTGGATTTTAATGTGCAGTTTATATGCTCTACATATTCCATACAATCAGCATCACAATGCAGTCCTTTGTTATAAGACCTTGACGCTCAACAACCTGTCCCTGGGCATTTAACATTCTGCAATATATTAACAAACCATAACATTTCTAATGCTTTAACTTGCAGTTCTGTCAGCAAATTGTATATATAGCTCTATATGAAAAGGGACCAATTTACAAGCCAAATAGTTTCTTGATCCATTGCAGCAAGGGAAATATTGTTAGACAGTTAATACTTTTTTTATGTGTTTCATCCTTGTCTGCATTCTCAATGGGGTGTTGAGTGTAAAAACAACTTATAAATGATTTTCTTTCTTGGTGGGCAGACTGTAATGAGGTTTTAATTCAATAACAATTGGAATTATATTCCCTGACAGTTTACTGTAATGACATGCGGCTTACTACAGCTGGAAAGGTATCTGAAGTATGCCAGCATTGATTACATTTCTGATGTGCTCTAGGGACATGTAAGTGCACATAGAACATGAGTCAGTGGAAATAAATAGATACGTATACAACACATTTCATTGCAAGCTACAAGATACCTTTCCATTTAATATATTTTGACAAGCCTAAAGATCTGATAGGTATATCTAGAAATATTTGTATTGACTCATTGAAGAACTGGTAGTGTGCTTGGAAGAATTGAAGAAACACAGAAAATAAATAATATTATAACACCAATATAATTATGGTCTGCAGGGGTAATGCTTGAAGATGTTAGTGTGCAACACTACTTTAATCTAGTTCTTAGAGAAGAGAAATAAATGTGGCAAAGATGACAGGGATACTAAGTATTGGATTAAAGCCCATCTTTGAGCAAATATTAACCCTACTCTCATCTCTCCCTTCCTTAAGATAAGCAATATATACTCAGTCTGGATCCCTCACCATGGTCGTTTCTGGGTGTGGGGGGTCCCTAATCCAGAGCTGAAAATATGCCCTCTGGCCATTTGCGCTGACGTCACTCCTCTTCTGGATCCTAAAGCTGCCCATACACTGTAATATTTTCTTTGTTCAACAAGCAGCCTGAATAAAGAAAATACAACAGATTCCTCCATCAAAGCTTAAAGGAGAACTATGGGGTTAGGGCTTTTCCCCATAGTTCTCCTTAGGGTAACGGGAGGACACAAACTAGCGTCCTCTGAGGGACCCTAAGCTCAGTATACCATGAGCTACAGCTAGCGGTATACTGAGACGCTGCAGCTGAAGCGGATCCCAACAATTATGTCTGGATCCGCCCAGCTGTGTGAGTGACAGCCGTCTCTGCCTATCTAGAAGCAGAGCCAGCTGTACCCGCCCCCTCCCCCGTCCGTTCCGCCAGTCAGCGCTGGAGGATCGGAGCGGGGAGGGGGGAATCCAGCCACTCCCCTGTCACAGCAGAGAGCTGTGACAGGATCGAGAGGTGAGCGAACGCCGGTATGTGTTCGCTCACTTCCCGATTTACTGAGCCGACCTGTGACAGTCTCATTGTCACAGGTCGACTAGAACTATGAAGTGAGTGAAAAGCACTCACCTCATAGTTCTCCTTTAAGAGAGTTGATTGTGGAATCTCCCGCTTTCTTCACTGTATTCTGATGGCAGCCACCAGCCGCTGTCAGACTACCTGAACAGAGCTGGCAGCTCATTGGCTGCCAGCTCTGTTCATTCAAACTGGCTACTTTTATCAGCTGATCGAAGGATGCTGGCTACAAGGGTGCCGAAAGCGGCACCCACTGTGTGAATTTCGCCTGGCTCATAAAAAAACGGCCAAAATTTGCATAATGTATGGCCTGCTTTAGTGGAGGGCTTCTCTGCTAGACCGTCATTAGTAAGTGTCCAAGTTACACAGGCAGTGAAGTGGACACCTGAAGAAAGATCCTATCTGCTGTAAACATTAGGGGAGAGAAGCCTTGGGACTGGAGCATCATGTGAACAGAGCTACAGATGTGTAAAATGCCACCTGATTTCCCATATCCAGAAATACTGGAGACTTCCCAGGGCTCAGGCATGTGAACAAAACAGCAGGGAAGTGCAGTAAAGGTAAGTATCAATGAGGATATAGCATGGTGGTCTTATCAAGCAAACATGTTTTTTTCTGGATAGGCAAAGAGACGGGTTTACAGTACTTTTTGATCTTAATGACTGCACCCAGAGCCGGATATCCCACAAGGCCAATCAAGGCCCAGCCTTGGGGCAGCAGGGAGTAGAGGGGCAGCCGGGATGTGGAATTCCTATCTCCCCATGCCCGGGACATGCAGTTCCGGGTGCCAGGTGAGTAGTTTTCTACATTTATCTCTGCTTTGGGCAAGCAGAGCTAAATTTACAGCAGGGAAGCCCCTGCTTGTTTTGTACGAGTGATCCCGGCAATGTCGCCGAGATCACTTGTATGCACCCTGCAGGTCTGCCTTTCT
>NW_017306428.1:1833493-1835471 GCF_000935625.1 Nanorana parkeri
ACTCATGCTCTATTTTCTGTTGGAAACATACTGTATATTTAGTATAGTACTACATAATATTTTAATGATGTGCGTTAAAATACCTGTTTTTACAATATTATAAGTAATATTATCTGCTATCATTTAGAAGAACATTACGATGTTACCACACTATTGATTAAAGCTTTGGAACTGTCCCTGAAGGAAACACAGTAGATCAGAACTAGCTGCAAACATAGCAAAAAGACAGATATTATCCTTGTATATATTTTAATTTATGACCTTACCACTGTTTCATTTAAACTCAGAGGTCTGGAAGGGAAAGGGTTAATGTTCTCATCTAGTAGTCTCGCCAGCCTGGTGCTCATACATAAACTGACGAGTCTTTTCCCGAATTTAACACTATGATTCGTGGATTGCTATCCTTAGGTAAATCAGTTGAAATGAATTTGAGCACATCAGTAAGCTATTCTGCTGGTTGATACTTGAGCTTGGTGGCATTAGTCCGTCTGGGACAAGTATTATTATATTACTAATTATATTTAGTAACAATACTCTTACAGACCATTCCACCATTGTATTTTACATTCTAGCCATTTTTTTTCTTTGCTGCTAAAAATGTTCTGAGTTGCACAAAATTCACATTATGTCCCAGGGAGTTTCATAAAAAAAAAAAATTTATGACAGTGATGGACTAGGTCTCTCGTACCGACACTATCTAATGAAGCCACGCACTTGGGGACTAAAAGACAATTTGGTAATATATATGATTAGATGCAATTGACATTGGTCTTAGTGATAACTGCACAATACATGCAAACGTAGAAGTAGTTTATGATACACACTTAGGATGTACCTTTACATCTCTTTTCAGTTTCCAAGTTAACTGAATTATTTTTGATATAAACTGCATGTGATGGGAACACAAACACATTGGGGGGAATTTATCAAAACTGGAAAACTGGAGGAGATGAAATCTGGAGCAGCTGTGCATGGCAACCAAGCAGCTTCTCTCTACAGTTTGTTCAGTTAAGATTTGAATATGAGAGAAGCTGACTGGTTGCCATGCACAGCTGCTCCAGATTTTGTCTGCTCCAGTTTTGATAAATTCCCTTCTTCCTGCCAAACTGAGGCTGCAGTGTATTTTTTACTTTCTTTTATTAAATTACAATAGCATGTTATACTGTAAAGCAGTGCTCCCCAACCTTTTTATCGCCGCGGAACCTCCACGGTCCGCGGACCGGGGGTTGGGGACCACTGCTATAAAGGGAACGTATAGTAGTTTAGCTCATGTTTTGAATATTTATTATTATCATCAAGACTACACAAATTATGTTTTACAGGTTACTCCTTACTGCTTGTTGTTAAACGCCTAGTGTTTAGTAAGCTCAATAGCTCAATAGTTGAAATTTAAACACTCATTGGGGTTGATTTACTAACCTTTTAAACACACCACGAACGTGTATACACCTCTGTAGTGTGTTCCCTCCCAGCATGATCTATGGGAGGAATCGAAACACCTTTGTAGTGTGTACACACCCAGCAGGTGTGTTGTGCAAAGCCCTGCAATGAATTGCAGGGTAATGTGGTGTAAATTAGCTCTATGTTATGTTGCTTGCGTTGATGAATCCAGGAATGTAAATGCATGAGCTAACCATTTTTGTCTAAACTGTGAAGCAGCATTATATATGCATCATGTGCATGATTTTTCCATATATGGCATTAGTGGAAATATGCTTTTAGAGACTTTTTGGTTGATAAATACGTTTTGCTGTGTGAAAATCACACACACCTGGTGTGTGTGTGTGTTTAGGTTAGTAAATCACCCCCATTGACTCAGTAGATACTTCTCCAGTATCTCCAAAGGGCTCCATCTAAGGTTTCAATGAAAGTCAGCATGCCTGAAAGAATACAATTTATGCCGCACTCTCTTTAGAGAACCAAAGTGCTGTATGAATATTGTATATGATTATAATATATAATACAATATATACTAATA
>NW_017306428.1:1835499-1841892 GCF_000935625.1 Nanorana parkeri
AGACAATATATATATATATATATATACAGTATAACTCTTTGTAAACTATGAACAATGATTTAATTCAAGTAAATTGTGTTGTATGGAGCACACGAAACATGAAAAAAGCAGAAAATTCAAAATTATTTTACTTATCTACAAGACGGACAATCTGACATTCGTGGCATTTGTCAGTAGGGCTTATTTGTCTGACAATATTTGTATGTTGGTATATACTACTAAGAGCTGCTTTATTTAACTCAGTCCAGTTATACAAATACAGCTAGGTTGTTTCTAATAAGCACTTGTGCTGCATAACACTACCAAACTGACAATGCAGTACAGCTGCCATAAAAAGCTTGACAGAGTTTGGTAATAGCTGCCCAAATTTATTCTGGTAGCTAATACATTCCAGTACAGCATCTTGCCCAACTTCTGCTCATTTGTTTCTGCAAAATATCTAGTTCTTCCTTTTTCTTATTAGAAAGCAAGAAACTTTTAGATCCCAAGTGAGGTAGAATATCCCAGTGGCTGAGCTCAGATGTATGGGAAAAAAATCCTATGATTAAATGCGTCTTTGCTGTTGAGAAGCAAGAACATTACAACAATTGAGTTAGCTATCCTATAGTGGGAGGCTGCTGGCATGTAATAGCTTTTGATTGATGATATGGGGTTCCATGAAAGCCTCTTCATAGTAGGTGCTTACTTGCATTACTTTAACTTTGGTAAGACACCTGCCTGCAGGCTGGTAGAATGATACAGATCCATCCACTTCACTGCTATAATTGCAAATTATATTGATCATCTCAAAGCAAGCTGTGCAGGCCACCTAAAAACTAGTGCAGACTGTCTTTATTTTGTGACAAATTACATGTTCACAAAGTCACCTTAACTGCTTTCCTCTTTCACATCTGATTATACCGGTGTGCTTCATGTTCATTTAGCTGCCAAAAATTCTAACCAACCTAATTTCTGACCTATTGTATCTCTTTTCATAAGTAACCTGACAGTATTAAGGGAATAACTCTATTTTTACATTGGGTATTAGAAATAAATGGCAAGGCAAAATAAGATACTGTACCTGATTGGAAAACCTATATATAATGGAAATTATCTGATTGTTACAAATTAAAGGTCCAGTAAATTTAAAATTAACATTTTACTTTGTAAAAAGAGCCAATAATACAATTCCCTAAAATGTATGTAAACATTACATTACCTACAGAAAATGAGATATTTGTCATTAATGAAATTGGCTCGCAGGCAGTGTCAGCC
Organism: Nanorana parkeri; assembly: GCF_000935625.1. Taxonomy (NCBI): domain Eukaryota; kingdom Metazoa; phylum Chordata; class Amphibia; order Anura; family Dicroglossidae; genus Nanorana; species Nanorana parkeri. Next base: position 1,836,754 of record NW_017306428.1, read on the forward strand.
ACCAGTTATTATTATTGTTTTACAGGATTTATATAGTACCAACTGTTTACACAGTGCTTTAAAATATGAAGGGACAAGGTACAGTTAGAATAGATTTCAAGACAAGAGGGATAGGAGGGCCCTACGCTAAAGGTGAGTGGTAAATGATACAAAAGGTAATAACTGTGTAGGGATGTGTTGATGGAGAAAGAAAAAGTTTGGTTGTTAGGTGGGATAAGCTTACCTGATAAGATGAGCTTTCAGTGACCGCCTAAAGGGAGGCAAAGTAAAAGATAGCTGGACAGATGTGGGACAAATGTTCCAGAGAGGCTCTTAAGAAAGGTGAACAAGGGGGAAGGTGACAAGGAGGCTAGAAAGCAAGCGGTCTCGGGAAGAACAGAGAGGACGGTTTGGGTGATTTTTTGAGTACGAGGTTGATGATGTACCTCAGGGCAGAGTTATTCATGGCTTTGTATGTTGTCGTAAGTATTTTACATTTTATTAATTGAGCAAGTAGAAACCAGTGGAAGGATTGACAGAGAGGGGTGGTGGCTAGTGAGAGGTTGGTAAAGTGGATGAGTCTGGCAGCATTATCCAAGATAGACCGAAGAGGGCTAGTCTGTTTAGAGGTAGGCCAATGAGAAGGGTGTTGCAATAGCTGAGGCGAGAGATAACAAGTGAGTTAATTAGTAGCTTGGTGGTGTTATTGGTTAAAAAGGGGGGTATTTTGGAATTGTTACGGAAGTGAAGTTGGTATGCATTTGTGGCTGAAAGTATGGGTCAGAATCTAGGATTACACCTAGCACCATAGCATGAGGGGAGGGACTGATAGTTGTTTTATTGATCTTGATGGAAAAGTCAGGGGAGGGGGCACAGAGGGCAAGAAATAGTATCAGCCCAGTTTTACAAAGATTTAGTTTTAGAAAGTGGTGTGACATCCATACTGATATGTCAGTCAGTAAATTAATGATGCATGAGGAGACTGAAGGGGTGGGGTGAGGAGTAGAGCGATAGATATCGGTGTCATCAGCATGGAGATGGCAATTTAAGCCATTGGGGATTATCAAGTGAACAAGGAATAAAGTTTAGAGAATAGAAGGGGTCTGAGGACAGCGCCTTAGGAGAGCCCTACGGAAAGAGGAAGAGGAGAGGAGGACTTAAATGTGACCCTTGCCAGTATTCAATGTTGGAAAATATATATCCCCTCTGCAATACCTTCCTTTAAAAAAAAAACAATTCTAATAAGTTCCTGAAACAGTGTTTCACTAACTAGGCCATTTTATATTATTGCATAAGCAAGTTTATGATTTATGTTTGGTTGCCGTTTCATTTAAGCTACTCTGTCTGCTTTATAGCAGGAAATGTAAAATGCAAAGTGCAGAGCTTATATTAAGGGCACTTAGCTGGTGACTACATGTCATTTATACTATTATACAATGCTAAGGGACAGATCATTTTCTTAATATTCCAGGCACTCATTGTACAGATCATTAGAAATAATTTTGTTCTGTTTGAATAGTGTGCTATCAGGTGCACCTCAGCGTAGTTTTGCCAAAATGGCAGATTTTGCCTTGTCTTGGCATAGGCACACAAAGTCTTCAATGACTTGTTTCCATATTCATATGTCTGCTGATCATACAATATGGAAATGTACTTATAGTAAGCATTTTTTGACATGATTATGCTGCATCCAGGTTTGTCCAGACTTTACAGTATATACTGTATACAGATCATGTAAGCATATACACAAATATGATACTTGGAAACTGTAGAACGGATTTATGAAGGACTGTTTTTGTCAGACCAACCTACTAACATTCTATGAAGAGGTGAGTAGAGATCTGGATGGAGGAAGGCCAGTGTATGTGGTGCATCTGGATTTTGCCAAAGCATTGACACGGTACCACATAAACGCTTAATAGACAAGCTGCAATCTATGGGCATAGATGAAATGGTGTATACATGGATAGAGAAATGGCTACAGGAATGTATCCAGAGAGTATTGATAAATGGCCCTTTTAAAATTGGTCTAAGGTCGAAAGTGGCGTGCCCCAGGGTTCCTTGCTAGGCCCCATACTGTTTAACTTGTTTATAAATGATATTGGCGAGGGTGTCAATAGCCATGTTTCTGTGTTTGGAGATGATACTAAAATTGGGAGGGTAATAGACATGAGTTTAGACATTATAACATTACATGAGGACCTGGATAAAAAAGGGGAGTGGGCAACTACATGGCAGATGAGGTTTAATATCATTTAAATTGGCTCATGCAGCCAATTTAAGTGAGCAGCTATAAGGAGGAACGCCCAGTTTTTTAAGAGTAAACCAGCGCAGAAGTCTCTATAGAAGATGAGGTTTAATGTTGAAAAATGTAAAGTAATGCATTTTGGGGTTAAAAATAGGCAAGCAGAATACACATTAATGGGTACTCCTCTAGGGAAGTCAGAAATGTAAAAGGATTTGGGGTTCATAGTTGACTACAGATTGATCAATAGCATGCAATGCCAGGCTGTAGCAAACAAAAATTAGCAAAGTACTGTCATGCATTAAAATTTATTCTAGAGACAAAGCAATAATTTTGCTACATTATATTTGATACATTTGATATTTGATATATATTTGATACATGCAGTTCAATTTTGGTCACCAATTCACAGAAAGGATGATGTCCTTGAGCTGGAGAGAGTCCAGAGAAGAACAACGAAACTAATTAAGGGGCTGGAGGACCAAAGCTATGAGACAAGGTTGCTATATTTAAACTTGTTCACATTGGAAGTGAGGCGATTAAGAGGGGACATGATTTTGTTGAACAAAATGTTTAGTGGTGATGGCAACATGAGCAATAAACTTTTTACTGTACAGTATACTCCCCAAAAAAGACTAGAGGCCACCACCAAAATTGGTGGAGAAAAGATTTAACCACAAAGGGCGTAGAGACTTCTATTCAGTTAGAACGGTTCAGTTTTGGAACTCTCTTCCACAAGCAGTGGTATCAGGAGAGAGTATTGAATCACTAAAAAATCATTTAGCTACTTTTCTCAGAGACCTTAACATACAGGGGTACAGGTACTCTTAAAAACTAGACCACACAGGGTTATATACACACGCACGCACAAAATTCACACAGACACACAAAGGTTGAACTTGATGGACCTGTGTCTTTATTCAACCTCAAATACTATGCAACTATGTACAGGATACAGTTGTCTGGTTATTGTGAACTTAGGATATTTTATTAAAATGGAAAGTCCTATATGCATCTTTACTGCCATAAACTCTGATACAATTGGAGCATTGGAGAGTTTGAACATACAACACACAACTGAAATGCTCAGTATCAACCACCAGACAAGAGTGGTGCTAACCCTTTTGCAGTGACTCTGTGAGGAAAGAACTAGGGGCACTGTTAACGTTGTTTGATTTTTTTTTCAGCTACTGATGCCATAGCTGTCATTCTGTCCCTTCGCTAATGAGCGTGTCACTGCCCAGAACAAGAATGCAGCCAGTAAAGTCTGAACAATCTGAACAAAGTGGCTTACTTGTTACAGTTCAGTGACCCCCTAGAAAATAAAACACAATCAAGATATCAGCCTTGGAACATGCATTTTTTTTAAAAACAAGTGATCAATGGCAGCACCCATATACATATCCTCCTGAGTTTCTTCCTAATTAATGACACATGAATTACACAAATTATGTGGAAGGCTCATACATGTAAAAGAACAGGATGAAACCAACTAACCATGAAACCTATACAACATAGAAATATTGACAATAAAATTGGTCAGTAGGCAACTTAGCTAGTCAATCATGGTGTTTTAAATTAGGCAATCAAACTGAATCTGGCATAGAATATAACAAAAAACCTGTAACATCCTCACCATACTCTTATGATATCCTGGAGTGTAATTCATTATCAGTCCACAAAGTCAGGTTTTTGCTCAGGACTGATGGGCCTGCTGCGAATTTGAAGTGACATATGAAAAGAATAAGTCATGCAGTTGACAATCTGAAAAAACGTGTGTGGAGAAAATGGTCCTTGGATGTTGACAAATAGTGGGCACTCTACCTATGAGTGTCTGCTGGTTTGGTTTACACATGCACTAGCTTCCTTTCTACCATCAGTTTTTATATTCTGGGTGGATGGAATTGTATACCATGCCAATAACCAACCTTCTTTCCTCCTGATATTTTAAATGTCTTTGGTTGCCATTTCATCACTAAATGCACCATTTCTGTCTAGCCCAATACATATGCACTATAAATGATTTGCTCAAACGGTGTTGCCGGCAATTACATTATTACATGTAGAAGAAAAGAACAATTTGCAAAAAATCTCTAAAAGACCTGTGGTATATTTCAAGCCTATAGGCTATGAGGCAGAATAGCTATTTATAATAGGTTGTAGTAATAAGTTGCAATATGTGCAAGGGATCAGTAAACCCAATAAATTGCTAAATGCGGGACTTAAGAACAGCATGGCCAAATTAAATTGGTGCTATCATTTAAGATACTGTGGCCTCAATAAAAAAAGGGCAAATGTAATTTGTACTGCATAAATGGTTTTCAGTGCAAGATTTTCTATGAGCCAGAAATGACACCATGAAAGTCTATGGGGATTGACTCCTCAGGTGCAGCTTGTGGAAAGGAGATTACAGCTTCTAGTGAAGACTGTGGCATGGCTTTGGGATTCAGGTAAATACACACCTGGGGTTGGGAGTGTGGATTACTATAGGATGAGGGTAAGGCAGTAAGGCAGTAAGGCAGGTGCACCCACCCTTTAAGCCATATACCTAATTCCAATTCTATGGGTTTTTTTAAAATTACCCCAAGAGCGCAGCGACGACTCATCCAAGAGGTCAGAAAAGACCCCAAAACAACATCCAAAGAACTACAGGCCTCACTTGCCTCAGTTCAGGTCAGTGTTCATGACTCCACCATAAGAAAGACAAAACCAGCGGCGATCAAATAGTACCAAAAGAAAGCCCTATTTGGGTAAAAAAATAGGTGCCCGTGGGAAAGTCTTCCATTAGCACCCCCACAAATCAATCCATAGTTCAATGCTCTAGACAAACTGTTCCCTTGCCTATGTTTCCCCCTCCTGATCCACCTTCAAATCACCTCATTATCCAGTGCTGCTTTGTTAATGTAGGAGCCACT
>NW_017306428.1:1842064-1895139 GCF_000935625.1 Nanorana parkeri
CATGACCTTAAAAAGGCGGTTCATGCTCGAAAACCTTCCAATGTGGCTGAATTACAACAATTCTGCAAAGATGAGTGGACCAACATTCCTGCACAGCGCTGTAACAGGCTCATTGCAAGTTATCGCAAATAAAAACCTTCCTTTAAAAACTGCCTGTTGAGTTTACTTGTGTTATCTTTGACTAATATTTACATTTGTTTGATGATCTGAAACATTAAAAGTGTGACAAATGTGCAAAACAATGACAAATCAGGAAGGGGGCCAACACTTTTACACACAACTGTATATATATATATATATAAATATAAATATATATATATATATACAGTATATATATACACACATACATATATGATTATAGACAGCATTTCTATAATAAGGAGCAATGAGGATGTGAAAGTACAGTATCTTTAAACATCCAATCCACCAAACCTATTTACATCTATCAGAATAATGAAAACTATTTCCGACTGGTTATTAGATTAACGTGAGCGCTTATCACCTTGATAATTATGTCTAATAGATATCAATGATTGACATTTGCTTTCATAATATGAAAATATTCATAGTGCATAAAATGTTTAATACCTTGTCCAAAGGCACATGTTCCACTGGGCTTGGGTAATTAATACAAAAGTACAACAGATCAGCATAGGGATAGGTGAATGCTGAGTGTTCCACCTTTGGGGTTTTTTTAAACATACTTTTGTTCTAAATACATTGTAGGTGAAAATTTAAATGTGCTCAGCAGCATCTACCTGAATGATTTTCCAAAAGCAAAAAGCATGAAACCTATTTAACAGCCATCTACTCTCTGTATGCTTCACAACCATTTTTAATCTAGCAGAACAGTTTTTTCATGCATAAGCAAGCTATTTTTTGAGTATTATGTGAAATGTCCATGCATCTAAGATTCATTGTTGCTTATTTGATTATTATTTTGGACCTGAACTTAAAAGGGAAGATTTGCTATCTTATAGGGAACCTTTAAAAAATGTTAACTTAAGCAGTACCCTGAGAGATTTATTTCTTGTCTTAAATTCCTTCTAAAAATAGCAGTGAAATCTCCGTGCCTTCAGCCTTATTGCTCTTATTGCTGTATACTTGTAGTGTGAGATTATGTAAGGCAGTGCTGCTTCTGACTGCTAACCTCTCAAGATTTGGAGTGAGATTTGTTAATCTCCCTAGTGTGCTGCTCACTGTTCTCCTTGCTATGGAGGAAGCTGTTCCAGAAGGCCTGCAGTGCAAGCATCTTCTTTCTGGTGCTTCATTCATTTTCTGTCCTTCTTTCATCTCTCATGCTGCTTCTTGACCCCACCAGTCCTCAGACCACCAGTCAACAAAGGGCAACTCTGACATTACGAAGTAAAACCCTCCCAAGATGGCAGCAGTACAGAACAAAGCATGGTAAGCGTGGCAAGTCAGTGAAGGGGAAAAGATAAACTGCAGGGAGACCAAAGGCAATACTGTGGTCCTTTGCATGTTTATTTGGGGTGCAGCTTTCAAAGTTTAGGCCCTCTTTAAAGCACTAATTGTATGTAATTGATTTGGATGCATGTGGTGCGTAGACACAAGTGGATTGGTTCACTAGTCTATCTTATGAACAAATTAATCAAGACTAATTATTGCTTTTTCCTTTTTTGAAATATTAGGATTTTGAACAATAATAACCACAATAGTAACAATAAGGACAAGGTAACAATGAGAATATCAATATCAATGTGATGAGTTACCTCACTGACCAATAGGGAGACTTAGAAGATAACCTCAATACACAGTGGGGGTGATTGATGAAAACTAGAGCAGACAGAATTTGGAGCAGTTGCCCAACCAATCAGCTTCTCTCTTCAGTTTGCTCAGGTAAAATTGGAAAATGAGACAGAGGAGCTAATTGGTTGCAGTGCAAATCTTCTCTCAATTTTGTCTGCTTCAGTTTTGATAAATTCCCCACGGTATCTTTTATCAACCCTACTAACTATATAAGACCATGCGCTGAGTATGGAGGATAGGGGCAAAAGAAAAAGTCAGGGGACGGATATAACTTAAAGTATTTCTAAACCCAAAGCCATAAAAATGTAATTCCATGCAGCTTACCAGTCCTTAGATACTATAGCAGCACCCATTCTCTTTTGTAGGCTTCTTTTATATCTTTACCTAGTGGTCCTGCTAATAGCACACTTCCTGTCCTAGAGTAACAATAGTCGCTTATTGTACCCTGGTCCGGCGCTACCGCAAGGCAAGTCAGTGTGTGACTTGCCTTGAGGGTCGCCTGAGGGTGCTGAAGGGGTGAGGGCGGAAAATCCCAGTGGTAAGTGGCTGCCGCTGCAGTATGGGCCTCTGAGCTTTGACCCCATGTGAGCTGGACTGGACCCGCCCCTAGGTTCCCTCTGCTGTGCCGCTGTGTGTGACTGTGGAGTCAGTATGGCTGTACCTGCCGTCTGACAGCCATGAAATCTTTCCTCTGTGGACTCGGTAGGTGAGTGTTGTCTCTCTCCCCCCTCTGTCTCCCGATTGTAAAGTGCAGCGTGTGTTTTTTTTTTTTAAACTCTCCCTCCACCTCTGTCTCCCATTCCTGAGCTGCAATGTGTTCCTGTGTTTTTTTTTTTTCATCTCTCCCCCGTCTGTCTCCCGCTCCTAAGCCGGAATTTTTGTTTTTTTTTTAACTTTCTCTCCCCCCCTCTATCTCCAGGTCCTGAGCCGGTTTATATGTGTGTGTTTTTTTAACTCTTTCTCCTCACACTGGTCCCAAGTCACATCAGTATTAGGCCCCATTCCCACCAGTGCAATTGCGGATCAGTGCGGTTTCCCCGCTGATCCGGAAGCCACTGATTTAAAAAGGGAGATTTTGGTCATTTTGAATTGCGTTTCAGCGCTGAAACGCAATTAAAAATGCCCCAAACCGCGCTAATTAGTGCGGTTCCATTGAAAGCTGTATGGAAACCGCACTAATCAGCGATGAAAAAAAGGGTCAGGGAGCAGTTCGGATCGCACTGAGCCGTGCAGTCGCATGAACGGTCCTCATAGCAATGTATGGGATCGTTCATGTCGGCAGATCAGCGCGACCGAACCCTGGTGTCAACTCTTAATGGAGTGTGTGTCCAGTGGTGGATTAACACATCTGAGGGGTCTGGGCAGCCTGGGTGGCCTGGGCTACTTACGTGGGTATCGGCCATACCAGGGGTGGCATGGCAGAGGTGACAGGGGAGGTGGTGGAGAAGGCCGGGCCCCAGCAACGGCAGGTAAGATGAGTTGGGAGGACGTGCAGGGAAAGGGACCCTGACCAGCCCACCTGAGACACTGCAGAGCCCACCATAGAGAGTCTCGGGTGGGCTGTGCTGGATCTATGGTGTGCCCCGCAGGGTCACTCTCAGGTGGGCTGTGTGGGGTCTCAGCTATGTGTGGGGTCTATGGTGGGCTGTGCAGGATCTCAGGTGGCCTCTGCAGGGCATCAGGTAGGTCCAGAGTCCAGCGCGTTCCTGAGCCCAGAGTCCAGTTAGTATTAGTGAATAGGGAGTTCAGTTAGTGAATAGGGAGTGCGGTTAGTGAATAGGTAGTGCGGTTAGTGTTAGTGAATAGGGAGTGCGGTTAGTGTTAGTGAATAGGGAGTGCGGTTAGTGTTAGTGAATAAGGAGTGCAGCTAGTGTTAGTGAATAGTTAGTGTTAGTGAATAGGGAGTGCAGCTAGTGTTAGTGAATAGGGAGTGCAGCTAGTGTTAGTGAATAGGGAGTGCCGCTAGTGTTAGTGAATAGTTAGTGTTAGTGAATAAGGAGTGCAGCTAGTGTTAGTGAATAGGAAGTGCAGTAAGTATTAGGGAATAGGGAGTGCAGCTAGTGTTAGTGAATAAGGAGTGCAGCTAGTGTTAGTGAATAGTTAGTGTTAGTGAATAGGGAGTGCGGCTAGTGTTAGTGATTAGTTAGTGTTAGTGAATAAGGAGATCAGCTAGTGTTAGTGAATAAGGAGTGCAGCTAGTGTTAGTGAATAGGAAGTGCAGTAAGTATTAGGGAATAGGGAGTGCAGCTAGTGTTAGTGAATAGTTAGTGTTAGTGAATAAGGAGTGCAGCTAGTGTTAGTGAATAGGAAGTGCAGTAAGTATTAGGGAATAGGGAGTGCAGCTAGTGTTAGTGAATAGTTAGTGTTAGTGAATAGGGAGTGCAGTTAGTGTTAGTGAATAGGGAGTGCGGTTAGTGTTAGTGAATAGGGAGTGCGGTAAGTGTTAGTTTATGGTCCTGCTTAACATATTTTGTGGTTCTCTGTACTGTTACAATATTCTGTACTTCTTCTGTATAATGCTACATAGAATTTTGTGTTATGTTGTCACCAGGGCAGGCGCTGCTAGGCAGTGGCAAAACAACCGGGGGGCGTAAAGGGGAAGGGGGGCGCCGGCTGAAAATTGCACTTTTGGCTAAATGCCGAAAGTGCCATTTTCCTGCCATTTTCGCAGCCGTGATTTCTTTCCCCCACGCTGGGCACTGCTCTTTGTCCCAGCAGGGAGGAGAGAAAGTGACAGCCGACCGAGCGCTGCGGGAGGAGACCGCCGTGATCGGCCGGTGTCTCTCCTCCCACACCGCTCAGCCACCTAACACAGTCCGACAGAGCGGTGTGTGGGCGGAGACAGCGCTGTCACAGGAGGCTGAGCTTTCCTCCCTGCACTGCTTGCTCAGCCTCCTGTGACAGCGTGTCAGAGAGGAGAGCGAGAGCAAACACTCAGCGATCAGTGATCACTGAGTGTTTGTACATAATTGAGGATATGCTATTGTTACTGTATACTCAATTATGAATGAATGGGAAGTGATCTACATCACCTCCTGTCCACTCATAATTGTAGTTATAGTAAACAAACAATGTTCTCATGTTATAAATGAACAGGAACACTCATAGAGGATTTACCCAGTCTCAATAAGACGACACAATACTCACCTTCTAAAAAAAAGGCTGTAACACATGTACACTTTGCAAAATCATCACTTGCTTTCCTTTAGTGAAACCTTGACTACTTGAGGGCTTATTCATACAGACTTCATCTTGTCTATAAGCAGTGTGTACACAGTAATTTCCAATAAAATTGTAAAGCTTTGGACAAGCTGTAAGCAACTTTGTATAAGCCTTTAAATTAAACTTCAGGTCCAGTTAATAGAGGATAAACATAAACCTAAATGTGACTGTTGCCTGTCACCCAACACAAGCTGATAACAGGCTTCAGCAGCCTTTAATCAAGTGTGCAGCGGTTCGGTAGCTTAGTGACGCACGCTAGCATTTGGGATTTTGAAAGTGATAGTCAGCAATCCCATTTAGATTTGTGTTTAACAACTTTATAATGGATCTGTATTTTTATTTAAGCTTAAAGCATCCTGGCCTGGCCCAAAGGTTTTGGTTATAGTTGTTCCAAGGCAACTGTAAACATTGCTGCATTAGTTTTCTGTGTACATTTTTTGCAAGTACAGAAAAATACCTATTGTTTTTACCAAAATTCCAGTGTCCTTGTCAATTCCTATGTAATGGACTGATATCTAAAACCATGTTATAGCTTTCTCAGCTGTCTTTGTTGAATAATAGAATTCCTCCTTACCTATGTAATAGAGTTCAGGTAGGGAGAAGGTGTTTGTAGTCCAAATCAGGAGAACAACCTAGGGTGACAAAGTTGCTCCTCCATAGATTCAGTGAAGTGAACGAATGTTGCCACCCTAGGATAGAAAGTGTGTTAATGGCAGGATTCTTTTCACTAAGTAAAAATAAAGGAAAAAAAGCCTGACCAAAGATAACTTAAAGGGTTTTTAAACAGCCTTTTATGTCACTTTAAGGCAGCCACCGCATATAGGGCTGGTACGCTGCAATATTTTACTCACTTATATTGTTTTTAGGTTGAGATATGCTTAAGTTAATGCTATGGCCAACTATTTATTTTTGAGATATACAGTAAAAGAATACTACTATCTGAGTGTTGAGGCAATATCACATGGGCCAACTGTAGGCAAGATACACCCTCCTAATACTTTGCATGCAGAGTTGAGAAATATTGTTAGACTTTAATTTATTGCCAACTGGAGGAATTGACCTTGAATGTTAAAACAAAATAATCTGAAGGAAAATTGATATATGCATGGTGGAGTTTAATAGATATGTGTCCTCAGATAAATCCATACATGTTTGCTTCTGCTTTGGCCAGTGTTGGTACAACACACAACAATGTTTGTCATCTAACCATTAAAGGAGAAGTATTTGTTTTGTCACACAATGTTTGCTGCTGAAGTCTATCAGGGTTATTCACAAAAGGGAGAAGAGTTTGGAGAAGGCAGGAGAAGTGACCAATCTAGGACAACATAGCTGAACTGGAAAGTGAGCTGAATTGGAGAATGTTTCCAAATCAGCTATGTTGTCCTAGCTTGTTCACTTCTCCTGCCTTCTCCAAACTCTTCACCCTTTTGTGAATAATCCTGTATGAGACCAAAAAGCACTGTAATCTGCAAAAAGCAAAAAAAAGTAGCCAAACGTAATGTATCTATGTACTTTTTACAGGCATTTTTCTGCTTGCGACATAATACACAGGTGTGAACAGGGGCCATATAAATTAATGGGATTCCTTGTCTTGAGTGTTTTGTTGCTCTGACTGAGCACAATCCAAAACGAAAAATGCGACTAACTTATGCAAGTCGCACCTGCGCGGTTTTTAGTTTTGCAGATAAGATTAGTTTCTGTGGAGCAAACATTTCTGCCAACATTTTTTCTAGATTTTGGATATGATTCATCAGTTAAGCCTAACCTTCCTACATTGCCAAACACAAGCTTCAGCAGTATAAGGCAACATCTGAAAATCATTTTTTTCTTATAGTGGGTATGGGGAATTAGTATGTTTTTTCATTCAAAACAGTTTAATTGTTCAAATGAAGACAAATAAGTGCAAAAAGTATGTAATCTTGTAAAAAGATAACTCACTAAAGGTAATGGTACAATGTCATTATGAACAACAGCAGCCATTATTTGCAAAAAGGTAAAGAATTCCCCCTGCACTAGTACCTACTATTTCAGTGTTCCTGAAGCATTCCACTCCATCACTGGCTACTCCTCCCATTCCTACTATACCCTATACTTGACAATCCCTGTTTTTTACCAGGTATACATGACTCTGCATTCCAAACCTTAACGCATCGAAGGCGAACCAAAATCTCACATTTCAGCTCTGCTGCCACGTGGCCCACACTGACATGACTTCAGACCCATATATGCCACCTTGGAATTCTGGGGAACTTTACAGCTACATAATTTTTTGACCTCTTTGCCACCTCCAAGCCTGCACTCCTGACCTATGACTTCCTTTGAGAACACGTGTGCCAAACAAAGCCCCATAAGACATGTCATTTTTTTAATAGTACACTGCTTTGACCATCAAGGATGCAACACAACCCCTTCCTTACTTGCAAAAATTGGAGAGTTACTCAAAGTTCAATTTCTTAAGAAAACACAATTCAATTTTTTCCTCACAAATTGTCAATAAATAACAGCCATCAAGAAACAGAGTACAAACTTTTAATGAGGTAGTAAGGATCCAAAGTTTCCTGTATTTCTTTTTTCCATCCATCCCCAACCATTGTTAGCCCTGTTAGGAGGGGGAATGCTTTGTTCTTCATATCTTCTGGGAATGCCCCAAACTCTTTGACTTTTGGAAGAGGGTTGAAACAATAGCCTAAAAATTGTATGGACTTCCCTATACCACAAGATCTGGCATTTTTCTTCATCACAATGCCGTTCAGTGGAAAACATACAAATGCTCCCTTTTAGTGCATCTTGTGATGGGCAAGGGCATGTATCCTCACACTTTGGTGTAGGCAAAAAGAACCTACTATAGCTCAATGATTCACATGAATTAACAATAGTAAACTTGTGGAGGATCTTACCTCTATGATCAAGGGTACAGAAGAGGCCTACGGTAGAAGTGGTTCAGCTAGATAGAATATACTTTTACTACTAACTTTATCTCTACGCTGGCATCAACCTCTACCTGAACGGTATTTTAAAAGCTTTTTAAACAAATGCGGAGGCCGTTAATGTGCACTGGACATTGTGGAGTGTGTGCTTTCCATCCCTCCCGAACCTGAGCTCACCCCTAATCACATGAGTTGGTTACAATTTGAATACCAGAGTACCCCAGGTTTCAGCGTTCCAGAGGAGGAAACTGGATGTGTCATATTGACAGCGGGTGCATGTTTTCCTACTGCTAGTTTGCTTAACTAGTAGAAAGGATATTTGAAAAGTTGTTAAGGAACCAAATACAGAAATACAGTCTGAAAAATAAGGGATGTCAAAGAAATCTGGTCTCTTTTGAGGAATTAGAAAGTAGAAACATAAAAGGTGTGTTGAATTTTCTAAACTGTCACAATACTTCATAGATGCCTAGGGTTTGATTTACTAAAGGTCAATGTATGAGTCCTTTCATGGGAAAAACTTTATTGCATGAGATCACGTTTTCGTTTTTTTATGATTTATAATGATTTTGATTATGGTTCGAAAAATTGTGCCACAAAGAGCAATACTGCACACTAATTTACCTTTTATTTTAATTGAATAATACTTTGAAGTGAGTAGAAAGGATGATACAGTATGCCTTGAGGCTACCAGCCTGGCAAGCTGTTCTCTTAAAAGAACAAAATGAAAGAATTACTTACAAATCTAAAAAAATAACTAGAGTACACAGGATGAGTCCCAGGCTTGCTCTGCATTTCAGTGGTCAGAAGAAAAACCTTTTCATTGTTAAAGTAAGTTAGACCATACTTCCTCTGGCTGAGTGAGGCTTCTGAAGATTTAGCTTTCCTTTTTTATTGAACTTGGAACAATTGCAAGTAATTATTTACCACACAAACAGTGTTACTGAATGCACATTATACATTTAATACCATGATGAAAAGATTTAATAATGCATTACATCACACTGCAGGGTTTCTAGAGTGTAGTAATATAGCATCTAATAGACAAGAATGCTGACTAAAAGTAGAAATGCTATGAAAGGCCATCATGAGGCTTAAAAAGTGAGTTCAGCTATAGGGATTACATATTTAATCTAACGTATACCTATGTAATAGGTTACAATACTTTGAAACAAGCATAGAAAGGTATTGCCATCTAGCACTATAATAAGCAGAGCTTGGTATGACTGATGCAAATTCAGAATTTTACTTCAGTGAAAACAATTTATAAATATGCTACATAGTTAAATAATGTGAAATGTCAGCACAAATTCTACCCTTAGCCTGTCCCAGGTTTATTGTTTTGTCACCAACATTACAATATCGCCAATTCGCATATGCAAAGCTGTCCGTGAAACTGTACTTTGTACATACAGTACTGGACAAAGAGACAGGTTTACTTTAGGCCCCTTTCACACGACTGTGTCAGAAGAGGATGCATCAACAGATCCTCTACTGATCACAGCAGTAGTGACATCCGTTTCCGTACGTTTTTTTCCTCCATCGTGCAATGGAGGAAAAAACGGATTGGGTTATTAACGTAGGATCCGAAGGATATAGCTGTAGCTTCGGCTGATCCGGAGCCGTTCGGTTCAGTCGAACCGAAGGGCTGCTGTACGGGCTATTCACTATAGTCCGTACAGCAGCCGAAGGCAGCCAAGCTGAAAGCATATGCTTCGGCTTGAATGAGCCCAAGTGACAGCCAAAGCGAACAGACTGCTGAAGGCTGGCCGTAAACCCCGCAAATGACAGCTGGGCGGAGCCAGCCCACTTGTAATGAATGATCAGCGTCCCCAAATTACCTGGGGATGCTGATCTATCATTAATCAATAACAACAGGATGGAGACGTCACGGCCGGCTCTGCCCAGTTGTTATTCATTGGCCGATACCTGCTAGAAGACTCTAGCAGGTGCTGGCCAATAGGAAGCAGTTGGGCGGAGCTATCTGTCAGTGCTAGCTCCACCCAAATGTTTTTTTTATTATAATTTTTTTCTTTTTTAAAATATCTTTATTTCTTTTTTCATTTTACTATGGGGTCTATTCACGAAGCAGCCGAATTCGGCTATTCACTCTTTGGCTCAGCTGAGCATGTTCCGCTGACCGAAGCCAACCATACAGAGCCTTCGGCAGCTGAGTAAATAACCCTTCGAAACTGCCGGACCCCATGTGTGTCCATGAGGAATTGGAAGTAAACGGACAAGTGTCCGTTTACATCAGATTACCCCTGGTTGGCAAAATCTAGTACGGCGAAATGGATCTCTGATCCGTTAATTTTTCCGGACCTAGCCAGAGTCGGGCTAACCGTGAGTAAACGGACGCTCATCCGTTTACACACAGCTGCCCATAGACTTGCATAGAGCATGCGACTGGGTCCTGCTGAAAAACTGACAGGCGGACCCAAACAGATTGCTCATGTGAAGGGGGCCTTACAGTACAAAATGCACAAAGCCCATAATTGCCTTAATTCAACTACAACCCTAATCTGCTGCCAGCTCATCCATGAATTACCTAGTATTTTTGGGGATGACAGACATCCCAACTCTCCCGGATGCTCCGGGAGTCTCCCGCTATTAGATAGTGGCTCCCGACCGCCCGGGAGAGAAACCCTTCCTCCATTTTTTTTTTCTTTTCTGACATCGGGAGCCGCGGCCCGACCGTCAGTCAGTCAGAAAAAAAAGGCATAGAATGCATAGCTGGATTCCTATTGGCTATTGCACTTTGCAATAGCCAATAGCAAACTAGCTAATGCACCCGCCCACTGCTGCTGTCAATCAGCAGAGGGGGACCTGAAGTTTTCTATCAGGTCATCTTCTGGGGATTGAAAGCAGCAGAGGGCGGGTGCATTAGCTAGTTTGCTATTGGCTATTGCAAAGTGCACTAGCCAATAGGAATCTAGCTATGCATTCGTATGCCTTTTTTTAAATTATTCTGATGACTGCAACTGTCAGAATACTAAAAAAAAATCAGAAAAAAACCCTGCAGATAGCAAAGAAGCTATTGCTTACTGTGCTATCTGCCATCATTTCAGTGGGGTGCTCTCTCCCAGCCCCTGCTACCCCCCCCTCCGCGGATGGGGGGAGGGGGAGGGCACCTCCCTGAAATTGCTTCTTTCAGGTTGGGATCCCTGGGATGATGAAATACTTAACATCCCCTGTGCAACTTTAAAATGTGTGCCTGATTGTCCAGTTATTGAGCTCTGTCACTTGCGGGCAGTAGTTTTCTTAACTGCCAGCAGGTTTTTTTCCTTACTTAGAAAGTCAAAACTTATACAGGAATCTCAGGCAAGATGCCAATGGATCAGAGTACTGGTGTAGCCAGAGAAGTTAAGTACATGCTCAATGGACACTGTACAGTAAAGTAAACCCAGTATTTTGCTCAGCATTTCTTGTGAAAGTGGAATTCACAAGATAGCTCAGCTCCAGCATTCACAGATGCAAATTAAATGCATAATGCAAACGTGAACAAGCATAAAGCAGAAGTAAGATATAGGATGAAGATATACACTGAGTGGCCAGATTATTATGACCACCTGACATTTGTAGGCAAATTATCCATAATTAGCTATAATTTTGCGCTGAAGTTGCTAGAGGGCCAGACCATTATAAATAGGGAAGCAGGTTGTTTACCACGACAGTAGAAGTGATTTTTTTTCTGAAGATATGGGTAAACAACGCGATTTAACAGCCTTTGAACGTGGGATGATTGTTGGCGCGGAGCCATGGAGCGAGTATCAGCAAAACAGCAGAATTAGTTAAATGTTCAGGAGCAGCTGTTGTTAAAGTGTTTAAAGACTGGACTGTCAGCTGAAAATCTGGGTCTGAACGTGCGAATTGTGGCCGTCAGCGACTAGTCAATGTTAGGGCAGAACGGAGAGTGGCAAGACTGGTACAAGAAAACAGACGGGCAACAGTGCAGTGTCAGATTCCTCGCATCACCTTTCAACATCTGGTGGAGTCACGAGGCGGCCCAACAAAGTCATCTCGTGGCCCAACGAAGTACTGATGGGGTGGTCATAATAATCTGGTCACTCAGTGTAGGTCAGTAGAGAAACACCTGCCACATGCATTAAAGACTTTCATTTTTATAAACTGAATTGAAAAAGTACCATAGAATTGCTTATATAACTTGATCACATGAGCTGACAGACAAGATATTTCAAAAGATGCAGAAGAAAGGATCACTGCAGGGGTTCTAATGGGTAACACTGTCTTATGACAGTGGTAGTGATTTACTGTGTAAAACAATAATTAGGTATGACAGAGGGAGATACTATGCTCTTAATTACCTTCTGTGGGTAACCGGTGCATCATTTTACCAGTAGTCATAATTGCTACAATTACAATTGCTGCCATTTTACTGAGATGCCATCCAGATCAAGATTTATGGGGTGATTTACTAAAGGTAAATATGCTGTTCACTTTGCAAGAGAATTTGCACTTTTCAGGGGAAGTTTCCCTTAGCTTGGTGAATGAGGTGAACCTCTGCTGACACCCGCAATTCAATCTAACAAAAATACAATTAATTTTCCTTGCACATGTATTATTTGCAAAGTGAAATTTTACTACATGAAACAAACTTCAGGAAATTTCCAGTGAAAACTGCAAATTCGCTTGCAAAGTGAACAGCCTATTTGCCTTTAGTAAATCAACCCATTAGTTTTTGAAATATCAAGAATCTTGACTGCAGACCAATAATGTAAAATGTAGAACACACTGAAGAAGGATAAGGTGTGTGCTACAGTTGAAGAAAAATGATTGTATATGTTTAAGAAAAGTTTGCTCTTATGAATTAATTGTCATTAATTGTAAACGTAAATGTAATATACAAATCCGCTATACTGTGTTGAGAAGATTAATCTATATAAACTAAGAAGCAGTCCACAGAGTGAAGTGGAAACAAACCGGCAGTTTATTCAGGTGAAAGCATAAATACAACAGGTAACAGCTGCATTCCTGAGGCATTTTGCACCAAGAGATATTTGTACTGTTCTATTTAAGCTTTGATCTGAATATACCTCTGTTTTCTTGCCACAATACTCTTTGGACGGCTTCTTTGTCTGTGTCTGATGACCTGGGCAAAGCTAAGGCTATGGAAGCATAGTAGTGGGTGCATTATAGTTGGTTTTCCCTAGCTGTTTTCTTCTGAAAAGACTTGTTTAGTCATCTTGTGCAATGTAATATCCCATTAACATATTTATGCAACGAAACACATGAAAACTTTATATATGAAATAGAGTTTATTGAAGAGAATTCTATGTTTTTTTGATGTTTATCCCCCACAAGGGCACTGTATATTGCCTGTAACATAGTCTTAACCTGTAATATTTGAATAAAATAATATAGATTTAAAAAGCTCTGCCCTTTTTGTGTGATTTTTGTTTTGTCTCAGTAAAGTTTTGCTATATTTCTTCTTTTCTCTGATGGTTTCCTTTAAGTCCCAAAACAGGGTCTGCTCTATTCAGGTCCTGGTGGAAATCCAGAAGGATCCAAACTGGATACATATAGCATATGTGTCCAGTTTGACCCAAAGCAAGAGATGCCCATCCTAAAAACATTTTAGCACATCTTGGAGTTAGTCTGCAACTCCAGCTCAAGCCCGGCATTTTTAAAACTTTTGAAGGTAAGTATACAAGTATCTTCACTACATTTCATACAGTTGTATCAGCAGGCAAGAAAATACATTGCATCTCAGCAGAAGCAGCACAGCAGGCAACAGTGTGACTAAGTTATTAAGGAACTTTTAGCTCCCAAAACCTAAAGAACTTAGCAGTAGAGTGGCCTCACCATCCCACTAGGGTATGGACTTTGTAAGGCCACTGGTGAGAAGGCATGCAACATCATGTGTATGAAATCATAAAGCTAGATGTAACTTGAGTACTGAGGGAAGGTACAAAGAACTGTGGATCAAGCTGATTATAGAAGCACTAATAAAGTTCTGAGTCAGACCATGCCTATAATGTATGTGCTTGGCTTGTAATTCATATATGTTTTACTCATTAGGATGACAGGTGGCATCATATTGTGTTGGCCAGAACGTTCTTGCAATTATTGGGCATGCTATGTCCAGTGACATAATGAAGCAGGACCCTCTAATAAGTTGTTGCAAGGGCTCCAAAACAGTGAGAATGGCTAATATCTGTGCTCTCATTGGTCCGTGTACAGGACTAGAACCATCAATATATTGGTGCAAATATTTTGCAGTACTATTTTTGTGCCTACAGTATGCTAGAATTAGGAATGCACTTAGCTGCATTGGGCATTATAAGATGTTGTGTAATATTTGATGCACTGCTTCTAATTAGGGGCAGTTTTCTCGTTACCTTAGGTAAGTAGGTAGCACAGTTATAATTACTGACTTCCAAACCTACTTAACCTTGTTCAGTAGCTTGAGGAACTGTATTTCATTTATAGTATTTTACTTGGTAGGTCTCATATTTACCACTGCTGCTAAGGAGGAACAGGCAAAGTTTTTTCAGTTATATAAACATGATCTACTTGTAGTAAAGGAAAAAGTATCATAGACTGTACATTAATTTTCTGTACTCCTTCTCAGATCTCCATTTGACTCTAGAACAGGATATACTAAAGCTCTTTGCATGCCCTGTCTTCTTTTTAAACATAACAGCTAGCAGCAGGTAAGTTGATTTACAGCTGTGTGTTTTATCATTTCAAAAGTCCAGTAACATTTTATACCATTGGTATTAAAGATTTGTCCCTTTCTCATCATGGACCTTTCCTGCAGCATTTTCTGCAGAGGAAAAAAAGCCAACAGAGTGAGGCCGCTTTGTAATTGTAGAGCTAGGAATTCAGCTGCAGCTAGTGTAGCCACTGGAACCCATGAGAGAAAGGGAGTCACAATCAGTTTAGGTCGACTGACAATTTTATCCTTACAAATTGACTAATAATCACCCAGTGTGTAATGGTGTCATATTAGCTACAGAGGTAATAGTGAGAAGGTAGCATTTAGGTCTGCCTATGTGTTAAAAGACCCCAACAATAATATTTACCAGAGATTAAAAAGAAAAAAACAGGGACTTATAGATATGACACTCCAAATAATGCACTTCTGTTGTTCAGCCTGAACAATAAAGTCCAAAAGACAATACACTGACTTGATTATTGCACTTTCTTCTCTTCTTGACAATAATTTTAAGCTAACAAGTTTTTATTTGCTATGAAGAATGTCATCCAGCACAGTACAAGTCTCTGAATCCATTGTGATTTCCTGTAGATCTCTATTCAGATCAGGACAGGTCAGGTCCATGCATAACAGGACTCACGTAGAGTGTATGCTAATTTTAAAAAGAACAAGGTTTAAAAGGAGGTTGATAGTGCTTCAGTTGATAGTACCCCTGGTATTAGATCATACGCTTCTCTTTCAACTTCCTTAATAATTCCTGAGGTGTTTGGGCTGATATTCTTTGTCGATGTTCCAGTCTTTCCCTCAAGCCAGTAAGTTGTCATGTCTCCTTTGCCCTATGGAAAACAAAAGGTAAATCACATATATACAAACTGAATGAATATCTAAGGCACATGCTAGCGTAGGGTCCAGAGGTCCATCAACATACAATTATAATGCCACTTTAGACCATACCTGTTAATAAATACCCTAGAACTATTTGTCATAACTGAGCAATGTGCTTTCAACAATATGAGAAATGTAATTCTCTGATTATGGTACCTGTCAGTGTATGCTGCCATCTTACATTGATTCACATTGCGTACTGTTTGTTGTAGTTAAAATATACCTGTACTGAGAGATTTATGTAGGGCTGCCATTGTATACCTTTCATTTTGAAAATGTTAGTTATGTTGGTTCAGTGGTTTAAAATGTTTTGATTCACCAACCAGGAATCAGGGTTGAACCAGCCTAAGGCAAAAGCCAAGAGGAAGAAAAAAAATCTATTAACATGTTTTCATGTGACACAAAATTGTTAATCAGGGTTAATTAGGAAAAAAACAAAGGTGAATAAAAGGTTGAACAGAAAAAAACTTTTATTTAAACATTGTAAGGTTGCTGGAATTGACATGATAAAAATCTGCATGTAAAAGCAAAAAGGGGATTATTCGTTAAGCCAAGTGAATAGCTGAGCCGAAGTGATGTGAGCCGAATGCCGTTCGGCTATTCACTTCGATACTGTTTGGCTGTTTTCAGCTGTACATCGGCTAAAATCAGTTGTATATAGGGTAGCTTCGGTTCAGCTGAGCATGCTCAGCATGTTCGGCTGAGCTGAAGTGGAGGAGCCGTTCGACTCAGCCGATCCAACATCTGGATTGGCTGAGCCGAACCTCCGGCAGTTCACTCGTTGCTGTTCGCCATATTCTCATAGGGGCCGAATGGCAGTGAGTAAATAGCTGAATGCCGCCAAATATAAAGATGACATGTTAATAAGAGAAAAGAAAAAGAAAATGGTGTGGGATCCCCATTCCGAACCATACAAGAGCCTTTAGGTCTGGTTGGAAATTAAGTAGGGACAAATATGATAGGTGTCGACAAAAAGTAAACACACGGGTGGAGTTAGCGGTGACATCACCGCTGGCTCCACCTATTTGTTTTAAATTGGCCGGCATCTGTCATATGGGTCAGCCAAATCAAAACAACTGGGCAGAGCCAGCCGTGATGTCACAGCTGGCTCTGCCCAGTTATTGTCATTCAAGGACAGCCCAGTGTCCTCAGGTCATTTGAGGACAATGGGCTGTCCTTGAATGACAACAACTGGGCGGAGCTGTATGGGCTATTGTAAATAGTCCGTACAGCAGCCCTTACGTTCGCCTGAACCAAAGGGCTCTGGCGGCCGAAGAGAGCCGAAGGATTAGCCAAGTCTCCGGCTCTTTCGTGAATAACTCTCCTAAAAAAAAACATTGTAATGAAACTGTTACAATATATTTTTGAACAAAGTACCACTGCAGGCTGCATTTTTACTGGAGCCAAACAGATCGGCATCCAGCTATCAACATCAAAGTGCTGAGTGCTGATCATACTTGCACTGTGACAGGGTTTTGAATATATACCTGCCATCTCCTTCTCTCTTGCACCTGCCTTTGTGTCTGGGTACAGTCGGACTGGATACATTGACATAATTTCTCATTTCCCAGCCTATTTTTTTTTCAATTGACTGATTTAATATAACCATATGATAAATTATATAGTGGAAACAAATTAAAAGCAGCATCAAGACCAAAATGCATCTGTTCAAACTGAGTTGATAAAACCTGTAATAATATGTACAAGATTCCTGGTTAAGTAATGACTTGCCTTATTGAACATGCTTAATCCTATTTATTCTGTGTAATACTCAGGATTGTAACACTATTCCATGAAAACCAACAATGTAAATGTGTTATGGCATCTATGATTAACCTTTTCCCTGCAACATAATGAATATGGTGGAACACATCTGCTTCTAGCTGGCCAGGTCTATATGCCTTACATCGGCTGCATTCCCTTCAGCTATAAATTCATGGTCGCTAAAGCGACCATGAATTTACAGCAGAATATGTCCCCTAGACCAGGCCTCAAAATTTCCACTCGCCCCCTCGCAATTGGCGAGTGAAAATTTCATCGAGGAGCGCCAGCATTGCTTAATGAATAACTGTAATCAATGGCTGACATTCCTAAGAAATGGGGAAGCCATTCACAGAAAGGGAAACACCAGGGATCTGTTTAGATCCCTGATGTTTCTCCAAAGAGGATCTGTCATAATTGTTGTATATACTGTGCTTGCTGGAAAGTATCGCTTTCGAATGTCTGCCATGATCTGCTAATATGTTTTACATACCAGCACGTATGGCTAAAAGCTCAGGGGGCATTTCCCCCTCCTTTTACTTCCAAATTAAATGTAAAAAAAAAAGTAAAAATTAAATAAATAAATTAAACATAGCATTAAAATATTTGTTATTCATGAACTTGATAAAGTTTTATGTTTTACATTTAATTAGAATATTGCAAGCTCTTCTGGCTTGGCAGGTCTCGGGGCGTTGCACTTGTAGCAGTTCTTCCATTATCAAGGACCATTTTGCGTGCGCTAAAAACTATTTTAGTGTATGTTTATGAAAAATATAGTTTTGATAAACATTTGGTCAACTATTGGTCAACTATTATGGGACCAGCAAAATTAGTAGTATTTATTGTATCGGTGCATTCAGAAAATCTATGGTTTGGGGGTCTTTTACAAACACTGAAAGGAAAAAAGAATAAAAAAGTGAAAAATTGCAAAGATGGTCTGGCCACCCGAGGTGAAAAAAAGGGAGCAGGGCCAGGCAGTGAAAGGGGAAACCATTAGAGCCTAGTTTAAAAGATAATAATATTTAGTAATAAACACATTTTATATGAATACCTTAATTGATAATGTCCCACGGCATACCAGAATATAACCTCCAACTTGTTTCAGTAGTTCAGATGTACTGGAGCTGCACTGGATTTTGAGTGCTGGGAAAAACAAGAAAAATGTCTGTTGAGATACACATATATGTACTGCATTTTCCAAAATATGTTTTTTTTCCGCTTAAAATCTTTCATTTTATGCCCTATAGGAATCTGCCTGTCTCAACAACGCCATCTACCCGAGGGAGCCCTGGCTCTTCTGGCTTGGCAGGTCTCGGGGTGTTGCACTTGTAGCAGTTCTTCCATTATCAACAGTACACACATATTTTGTTGAGAAAGCAGAAATCACAGTTGAATTATATTTCACTGTGCTCATATATGGTCACTAGGGATGCACTGATACCAGTTTTTCTGTATCGAGTATGAGTATTGATATTTTTTCCAGTACTCGCCAATTCTGAGTAGCAATACTGGTGCCGTGTGCCCCGATTATCAGGAAGTTGGGCTGTGACCCATGCCCCACCTACCTTATTGCATGGGAAGCTGGTGTTCTATCAAAAGTACACCGGCATCACTTGCCGAGGCTGCCTGGCTTTCTGACCAATCAGGAAGCCAGGCGGCGGGTCATGAGGTGCCAACTGGCTTCCTGATTGGTCAGGAAGCGAGGCTGCCTAGCAACAAGTGCAGCTTCCTGATTGACTAGGAAGCCGGCTTCACTTGTTCCTAGGCAGCCTGGCTTCCTGACCAATCAGGAAGCCAGGAGGCAGATCATTATGTTCCGCCCGGCTTTCTGATTATTTAGGAAGCCAGGCTGCCTAACAGTGAGTGAAGACGGCTTCCTAGCCAATCAGGAAGCCGAGAGGCGGTCATAAACCATCGCCTGGGTTTCTAATTGGAAAGGAAGCTGGCTCCATGCTACCTCAGCACTGCCGGTCAGAAGGAGATCTACCTCTGACCGGCAGTTCTGGTACCAGAGGTAATTTCGGAACATTTGGACGAGTACAAGTACTCGCCCAAATACGTTATCAACCATTAATCAAGAGCACTGCTGTAGTCACAGTTCAATACAAGACTACTAGTTAAATTACAATGCTAGCAATAGGGGTTGCAGGATTAAACATCTATTAGCAAGAGGGTAGTGGGGAAGGAAATAAATACAGCAGCACAGGTGGCAAAAGAAACAAACATTGACTGAGAAGAGTCCCTGTATATGGCAGACCTACAGATAATATTAAAACAAATGGTGCATTTAATATATAGGTCGAGGCCAGCAACATTTGTCAAAGTATTGTAACCCTATTCATAGCCATAAGCATTTAAAATGTGCAGGCTACGCTGGGCTAACCCTGGGGTATCTGTTGTGACACTAGAAGTGAATCCCTACTTGATATACCGTAACCGGTCTACAGTACATCTAAAAGTGGCCGTAATACATCAATGAGATCTATGTGACTTGAGCTTTGTCCCCAACTTTAGGCTTAAATATTGGTATTGGTATATTTTTGAGCTTGCATATGTGTCTAGTTTGCCTGTTCAAGCACCATTCTGTCTCATTGCTATATGTAAGCTGGTCACAAATAGAGGGTCTCACCCGTGACAGGTTTTCAAAATGTACCTAATTAGTAGGCTTTAATTAGAACTCTGGGTAAGATTCTTCTTAACCCTTGCAGTGGGGCTACCCCCGCACTGCAAGGGTTAAGTGCTCGTTTTTGTCTAGGTCTAAAAATTACAAAGTCATCATTCTCCTCCAGCCTGACACCTCCTACGCTGCAGCCATAATATCTCCCTCTGTGTCCTCATGTCTTATACAAAGTGTATAGAATGTGATGACTCAGGGACCTTATACCACTGGAGCAGAGCGGGAGCGAGGCTGAAGGCCGAGGGTCCAGTCAATATAACTTTGTTATTTTTGAACCTAGGCAAAAACGAGCACTTAACCCTTGCAGTGCGGGGGTAGCCCCACTGTAAGGGTTAAGAAAATGTTTTACCCGTAGTTCTGCTTTAAAGTTTTTTCAACTAAATAACTATGCATTGCTTTTAATGCAGGGAAATCCACAGAATGTTGTATTAGTTTCTATAATGTGTTGGTGCGACTGGTGTTGGAGGCCCAGCTTTCAGAACAGACTGTCAACAGACACTTATCACTTTTTTTCCTCCACCAGTGATAACTTTGAAGTTATGTTTGGGCAAATGGTATAAGAAATGTTGTCAGGGAGGAATAAGAGCATTTTATCTTCTCACCTTTATATAACAGAATATGCTTACACCAACATTCCAGCACTAACACCACATTTGCACTGCAATTTATAATATGTAAATATTCGGTTTCTTTTATAGTTACTATTACATTATCACTATACATTTAAAAAGAAACAATTAAAGTTCCCTGGGTTTATTTGTAGTAAACCTGTAATTTCTTCTGAAAGGATGCAACTAGAAAGTAGACTTTTAATGTACCATGTCATGCATTCACAGCATTGTGTACTGTTGAAGCCTCCAGAGATATATGCTAGGAATACCCTTGCATGTGACAATGCTTGGCCATGATAACAGGATGTTCAGAAACTGATATACACAGGGGCTTGTAAAGGGAAGGGCTTGTTTGGTGTAATGCTTACTCTGTCTCCTGGAGGAATATGAGCAGATCTAAACATTGTTGGGTATTTTTTATTTAAAGCATTCCTATGAACTTGAATTAGAGTTTTTGTCCACATTATATACATCCCTCGCTGAACAGATGTAACATTTTATCTCTGTGATAGATGGTTTTCATGATGTAAGCAACATCTTTGCTGAATTACTTTTTGGGCAGAACTTTCATGGTCTAAATTATTTCCTCAGCTTGTCTTGAGGTATCTAGAACTAGAGCAAACTAGGTGAATACCAGTTAGAATGAAAATGTTAAATCTCTCTGTTGGAGTAAAGCATGCTATCTGGAACCAACTCCCTTATCATGCTAATGGTGGGATTTTATCCGGTAGTTTATAATAGTGATTCTCAACCTTTCTTTAATCATGGCATGCTTTAAAAGTAAAATGTCATAGTTTTTAAGGGGGACCCAACACAAAAACACACAAAAAATGGGTTCTCCCTGCACATCGAAGTGCTCCCTTTAAATCAACATTTCTCCCCCCTTCAAAGCAGAGTCACCGTTTCCATCAGTAACCAACTTCACATCACAAGATCCTCTTTTACATCAGAAGCCCCCCTTTCATATCAGAATTCCTATTTTATATCAGTCTCATTACCCCCTTCACATCACAGTCTCACTGCCACAAAATCAAGGTCAAGTCCAACGGTTAAAAAAGTTAATAAATGCACACATATTCATAAAAGAAAAATATGCATTTCATATATTTTCGCATTGGAGCCAGTAAAACATTGCAACTGGGATCAGTGGATCGCGAGTGCAATGCTCTGGCTCCTGTAAATTTTTCCTCCAGTCCATGTCCGTACCACGGTATGGACTTTCAGTTACACAAACCGAAGTAGGTGTCAATGGACTACAAGGGCGGTGATGTCATGTGATCATGTGACTCGGAACATGGGTATAATATGAAACATGCTATAAACATGGCAGTATGACTGCTGTAAAAAGCTATATGTATCCTCTTCAGTACTGCAGATTTGCAACTATTTTGCATTGGCTTTCTATCATCTAACACAAATGGATCATTCACTAAAGCATTTAAATAACGCAGTGGCCCCAAACTGTGAGGCACTTTTTTCCAGGTAGGCCCCCTTCCCATCTAGCTCTGAATGTCATCCATTATTTTTAAGGGTTGTTACAACTCAAGATTTACCGATTCTGTAGATTGCGTTGACTGAAAACATTTTCTCATTGTAAAGTTATTATTATGAGCATTTTTTGTGTCTGCTTTTCTGGGAGGACATGGTGATCAGCTTTCCAGAGGTATATGTCACAGTCAAGTCATATTTCTGTACTTCCAGCAGCATTCTTTGTAGCCTTACATGAGCTTTTCCAGAGTGTCTTTACAGAAACGTTTTCAATGCTTTATGGTAGAATTTATCTTTACACTAGCTCCAGAAATTACCTGGTGTAATTAATTTGTTGTATTATAAACTATAGGACTAACAGCTCTTTTTAAACCTGTGTTTCACTTTGCTTTCCACATTATAATTCATATGTTGTAGGTTCCACAACTGCCGATGTATGGCAAATATTGGCAGCAGCAAAAGAGTTAAAGACTGTGCACGTACTCGCTGCAATATTTTTGAGTTTTTGTGTGTGAAATAAATACACTATAATGCAGATTTTTTAAAAATAAAATCTGTCTGGCAAAGAAGCCTTGTCAGAGTTTTTAAACATTTTGCACGTACTCACTGCAATAGTTTGAGGGGTTATTTCAGTGAAATAAATAAACTATAATGTAATTTTTTTAAAATAATGGTTTGCTGGTTTGGGGCCTGTTGACACAGTGCCCTTTTCAGAGGGGTCTATTCACGAAGCTGCCGAAGGATCTGGCCGTAGCTTCGGCCGATCCTTCGGCTAGCTTCGGCCCCAGGACCCGTTCGGTTCAGTAGAACCGAAGGGCTGCTGTACGGGCTATTCACAATAGCCCGTAGAGCTCCCGAACATGGCCGAGCGAAAAGACACAGCAGTGTTTCTCTGCTGGGCGGCCGGGAGCGGGGGCTCCCAGAGCGCCCGGGAGAGTTTTTTTCATTCTTTTTTTTTTTACAGCAGCACAGCCGACGGACAATAGGAAACTATTGGGCGGAGCTAGCTCCGCACAATCATTTTCTATTTACTTTTTTTTACCTTTTTAAACTCGTTTTCTGTTCTGAGGGACAGAGCAGAACAGCCGAGCCAAATGTCGAACTCCTTCTGCACTTCGGGTCGGCCGAACATGCTGAGCATGTTCGGCCGGCCCGAAGCCAGCGAAGCAAGCCGATGTACGGCTGATTTCAGCCGATGTACGGCTGAAATCAAACCGTATCAGCCTGAAGTGAATAGCCGAACAGTGTTCGGCTCACTTCACTTCAGGTCGGTCATTCACTCGGCTGCCTACGGCAGCTTAGTGAATAGACCCCAGAGTGTTTTAGGACTGTGCACATACTCACTACAATATTTTGGGGGCTTGTTTCTGCGAAATAGATACACTGCAATGCAGTGGAGTCAGTACAATATTTTTTTGTGAAATTATATACTTTAATTTTGATTTCTAGATTAAAACCTGCCTAGTGTCTTACGTTTACACTGTTGCTTACTAAAGCTGTTTGCAGTACATCAAGTCTGTCAATATTTCTAGATTTTTTTCTGGGAAATAATGCACCCTAATTTTTATTTCTTACTTTTACACCTGCCTAGTTTCTCCCTCTTAAATCATGGCCTTGTACTTACATACTGTGGAGCAAATGTGCACAGTTTTCCTGGCTGTTGTCTCATTCAACATTCATTGTGTCATATTCAACTGTAATTTATTACTTTTACCATTTGTTTTAAGTAGACCATATCAGGGAGTTGTTACTGACAGCCTGGTCAAGAGCTGCCTTTTTTTATCTCAGAACCTCACTGCATCTTTTGAACAGTTACAAATTCACCACACTGTATATAAGGCCCTCTCTGACATGACACGTGCAGCATGGCAAGCTAGTACCTAAAGTGCATGAAGGGCTACCTCCAAGCAGTGGACAAGCATGGACACCCAGTAGTTTATGAATGTGATCAGTAAAACAATGTGCACCCAAACAAAAAAAAACTACACACCAGGTTGTTAAAATGCAGTCACACATTCAACTCACTGCATTGAAGGCCCTCTCTGACATGTGCAACAGGGTAGGTTTGTAACCTCAGGCACATGTAGGACAACCTTCAACTAGTAGTCCAAATAAATAACATAACATTAAAAAAATCTGTTGGCGGGAAAGAAAATGGGTGGGTCTGGACCAGTGTTTGCCTCTCAGCTCTATCAAAGGTCATGTTTTTGCGGCAAAAATAGTAGGTCAGCTTTTCACCATCACTATGAATTGTGGCACTAATGCCTGAGGGTTGGTTCAGTCTTCACAGGGGAAGGCACTGATTTAACGATTTTATATCATATTAGGCACCAATACATTTTGTGGCTTGTATGTTAATATAGTTGTTCCAATGGTAAAACTTCACAGCATAATCAATCGGCTGATTTTGTGCCTCAAGCTGCCTTCAAAACATGAATAACCAAGGAATCTACATTTCTTGGCTTTTCTTTATTATTTTTTCCAGTGCACATTGTTTTGGTTAGAGTATGATTCCACTTTGTTTAGACCTACTGATTTGCACTGAATTCCCACCATACCATGCCAGCACCTTACCTTCAACTTGTGCTTTAATTATCTCTTTGCTGATGGATACACCTTTCTCCATAACTATGTTAGGATCAGCTAGTAGTTTTCCTTTAAACACATTTTTTATTTCTAAGACAAGATCGTCAGTGTCTTTAAGCTCTCCATTTTTAGATTTTTACCTCAGATTATGCATATATAAGTAGATATATTTATGCAATGCAGAACAGGATATGTGCTGCTTCTGTGATTCACAAAAAAGATTGTTTCACTCACTGATTCTGGCAAGTTAATATGAATTCTAGAAAGACAGATGGGATGTTGACAAGTGTCATTGACAATCTTTCCCGCAGAAGATATATTAGTGGATTGCTGGATAACTTGTTTGTTTGAGGCACAGCTAGTAGTTGTGCTTTAAGAAAACAACTATACAAGACTAAACAGTCTACTATGTTACAATAACTATCATTTTAAACAGTCAGGTTTGTTTAATTAGACACGAGAAGTAATGCCTACTAGTGATGGGCTCGATGTTCAAGCCAAACGTGAGTTCGACTTGAACATCGTGTTCAAGGCCTTCTGAAGTCATAATTGGCTAAAGCCTTGCACCTGACCACAGGTCAGGTGCAAGACTTTGCCCAATCATGGCTCTCACAGTTCTCTTTGCCCTGATTGGACAAAGTCATGATGATCTGCCCAATCATGACTCTGTCACAGCTAGCTCTGGCCAATTGTTTATAAGTTGCATCTGTCAAAATTTCATTCCGCGGCGGGTGTTCGTCGCAGCGGAAGGGGCAGCAGTTGTCGCTTTTTAAAAATTATTATTTCTATTTATTTTTTATTGTTTTATTTTTTATTTCATTGAGTCATCGTTGCTGTGGACAACACTGGATGTCGTGATTGACCCATCGATGGATCCATTTAAAATTTTTTTTAAAATAAAGGATTAGTCAAAACTCCTTTGTTGTGGGTTTTTTTTTCAAATAAAGGATTTTTTATTAAAGTCTGGTGTTTTTATTTAATCTTTTATTTAACCTTTTCGTGAATGGGTAGGGGTACAAGTACCCCTTACTCATTCACAAGGGGGGGACTGCATATGGGTGCCCCTTTTTTGTGGTGCCCTGATGTGAATAAGCCCCCTGCCCTCACCCCCACAACCAACACCCCAGGGCTTGTGGGGAAGAGGCCCTTGTTTCCATCAGCACGGGGACAAGGTGCTTTTCCAGGGGCATCCCTGGAAAAGCACCCTCTCAGTGCCGAGGGCATGTGGCCTGGTATCGTAGGGGGGGCGATCACTCGTCCCCGCTCACTCGTCCCCGCTCACTCGTCCCCACCCCTTTCCCGTCATGCCAGGCCTGTGCTCGGTTCAAAGGTCTGGTTGGGAATTTTAGGGGGGACCCCATCTTTCCCGCCCCCATTTTTGGGGGTGGGGTTCCTCCTTAAAATTCCTACTAGACCTTAAAGGCCTGGTAAGACTTTAAGTGGGAACCCCACACACTTTTTAATATTTTTTTTTTTTAACATGCGATCCTTCCTAAAATTCCTACCAGACCTTAAGGGTAAGTTACGACTTTTAGGGGGAACCCCACGCTTTTTTTTTTTAATGCGGTCCCTCCTTACAATCCTACCAGACCGAAAGGGTCTGGTATTGTTTGGGAGGGGGAACCGCATGCTTTAAAAAAAAAATGTTTTTTTTTCTTTAGAAATGTCAGTTTTGCTGCAGCAGGTTTTATACATCGTAAAGATGCACCACTTTACAGGCAGTTGAAGGGGACACCCCAGGCATGATATTTAAAGGAATTTTTCATTTTTATTGTTACACTTTAAGTGATGTTAAATCACTACTCCTTTAAAAACTGTATTTTTTAAAAGTGTTTTTTTTCATTGATTCCTGTCCCACAGGGCAGTACCCAGATCCCCATACACCTTTTGTATGGCCAATAAATTGCATATAAGGCTTCAAAATGGGGACATTAGATTTTTTTGATTTGAGTTCTACCCCCATAGACTTGCATTGAGTTTGAGTTCGAATTTGAACTTTTCCCATTTTCGAAAGTTCGAATTCAAATCGAACACAAGGGTGTTCGGTTCATCACTAATGCCTCAACGTAACGTAAAATGCAATGCATGTAGCCACATTTACCTTCACTTGTTGATTCCATCCTCGAAGCTGTGTTCACTGTGTCTCCAAACAAGCAGTACCGTGGCATTTTTGTCCCAACAACTCCAGCAACTACAGGTCCTGAAATAATACATTTTTCATTACATTGTAGATAATCTTCTATTTAGTAAAGATATAGGAAACAAAAGAAAAGGGAATAAAGGGATGGATTTATCTCTGTTACTTGAGTCTACCAAAGCTTACTCTTTTAATGACAACTCCTTTTGGGATGAAAATCAACAGTAAGCCTACTAAATAAAAGGTTGTATGACCCTGATATTTTTCTGATTGTAAGCTGCACCAATACCTGCACTGGCTGTTGGGAATAAGTTTAGTTGCCAATAGTGAATATGTGCATATTCATTCACTTAGGCTGAGTGTGTCCCATCTCCACCTACAAAGAGTCTACTGAAGCATTTCCCACATCATCTATCTAGTTTACCTAGTTGAAGCTGAATTCTGGGCACAACAAATATTGGGTAAAGACTTAGTTGCATGTGCACCTATAAGTAATGTGCCCTTTGTTTTTTTCTTCTGTGGTGTGTAGAGCCTAAAATCTATCTGAATAGGTTGCATTATCACAGTCACAAGACACCCATTTCCTCTCTATGCTCCAGTCCCACAGCCTGCTTTAAACATGCTGGGAGATCGGTCAATACACATCACCCTCAGCACTCATGTAATAAGAGCACAGGAGCGTCCATGGTTTACTCGCTTCTGTCGCTTGCTGTCTAGCACTGTCCCAATACTGCCCACTCTACCTCTCACACCTGTCCCCTTCTTCTTGCCTACACTGCAGGCATAGCAGGCTAAAGGTGGTCGCAAAGAGGTAGGGGAAGGTCTGCTGCTTTGTTCAGATCTGTCAGTATCTAGACAGGCCTGGAGCATAAGAAAGAAAATAATTGTGTGGAGGGACAGCATGACAGGGGGAGAAGGGGAGCCAGGTAGAGAAGGGTTAACTTCTAGGTAAAAGAAAGGGGTAGAAGGGGGGGTTGCTTATCGGATTGGTTGAAAGTTTGGCAAGGCGGTACTTCATTGTGATCCGTGCAGAGGTGGATGGAGTATTCCAGTGGAAGAAACTGCAGTCAGACGAGTGGCAGACTTTTGGGAATTTGTGTGTGGTGGCACACAAGGTTACAAAAACCACCCGCTAACTTGCATCTGTGGCATCCCCCCCGTCCTATTGTTTTTTTTTTGTCTTTTTTACTTTTTGTTGTTTTTAGGTTCTGAATATGTTGGCTCATCATTGCAGCCTTTTGGCGGTTTGGGGTCCTTGAAGGTTGTCTGGATGCCTGGTTTATTGGAATAATGATTGGGGACCCATCCTAGGTGGGGTGTTCTTAAGGTGGTGGTCAAATGGTTTGACCACTTAGTTTTGGGCTGAAGGTGTATGCGGTCAACAGATATTTGTCTCCGAGGTGGTGTTATCGCGGCTGGGGGCCCATCGTTACTTATCTGAAGCCGTAGATGCAGGTTATCAAGTAGTTTTTGTTACCTTGGGTGCCTTCAAGGACCTGGAAACCAGTTGTTAATTGTATAGCTGTGTTATTTTGTTTAATAATATTTTGATTATTTATGTATTTATTTTGATAATGAATTAAACAAGTGGCTGCTGTGGCCCCTTTTGAACTCCATACAAGTCTAGTGTGATTTCTCGGAAAATGGGTGGGGGTCTTAGCAAGTTAAGAGGGTTACCCTTGTCATGTGTTTGCCTGGACCCTGACAGCACCAAGTGAGGCAGCAAAACAGTGGATTTTCTGCTGGCCACTTATCTCTTTCTTCTTCTCTCTCCTGACCTTCAGACTGGTGTACATGCAATGTTTATACAGTGGTGTTGTGCCTTTCTGCTTCTTCCCTGCCATACGGGTGAGGCAAGGTAAGCAAGCAGCAGCAACATTGTTGTTCCGCTGCATTGCTCTGCGATGCCAGGATAATGTAGTTGCCTGAATTCTGACTGCACTGAACAAGACAGCAGAACAGTGGTGTTCTGTCTGGCTGCTCACCTTCCCTTCCTCTCCTTAACCACTCAGTCCACTGTACTTCTGATGCGGACACATAATAAAGTTGATAATTTCTATAATGTGTTTGTCGGTGGGGAAGGGGGAATGAGCAAAAAGCAGAAAAATGATTGTTCTGCTGCCTTGCTCAGCACCATTTATTTACCTGAGCACTCAAATGATTGAAGAAACTATTGAAATATTATAAATACGAGCAAAGTGTTGCTGTGATGACAGGGGAGTTCTCTGCTCCCCTGTCACAACCCACAGTGACATCCACATCAGTTCTGATAGGGCACCCTCTATCTACAGGAAGACACATAGGGTGCCCTGCAGACCCCTGCCACAGGTTCTAGCTAATGTTCATTCCAACGGAGACCTGGGGATGAGGCCGTAGAGAATAAAAAGGGGAAAACATTTTTTTTTGCTCCATTACATGGGGTCAGAGATGGAGCTTAAGATATGTTGTGTCTGTGGCCTGGAGTTTAGCTTTAAAACTACTGTTAAACAAGAGTTTTAAAAGGCTTACTATTACGATATACAGATATTAGATATTAGCAAGCTTAGAAAATGAACTGTGCCTGCTGTAGTTCTTTGACTTTGGTAAATATCCATGCAGTGTTGTAATCAATACGTTTGGTAGAGTGGCAAAACATACCAGAATGAATTCCAGCACGGATCCTGAGCTGAGTGTTTGGCTTATGAGGGATTTGAAAAGTCTTGCACACAGCAACTAGATCTAGAGCCATGCTTGCAATTTCACTGGCATGGTAAATACCATTCTCTTGAGGCACTCCAGAAACAACCATATCTTAAAAGGAAACATATGAATTGTTTACGTAAAAACACAAGCATAGATGACATTCTAGTAAAAAATAACAGTATACAGTAATAACAACTCTATAATGTGCTCTCTGTGTAACACATTAAAGTATTTAGGTTGAAAAGAGTGCTGCAAGGAAATCTGATTTTACACATATTAAATAGGAATATTTCTGTGGTGCCACCTTTTAATAGACCTAATAATTATAAATGTTACCCATCCAACTGGATTCAAAATGACATGTGTTTAGTATATAGGAAGAATGTATAAAGGTTTTATGGGTAATGTAGGCACAACACTTTTTACATGTGTGTTTCAAAAGAAACTGGACTGTGGCATAGATAAAGATAACTTCAGATTGGTTTCCAATCCAGCAACTGTGTTACTTAGATTATGCAGAAAATGATCATATAAAATAGCAGTATAAAAAGTAATACATTCCACCACTTACAGGCATCACCTATTGTCTCTACTTTATAGACGTCATAATTGTCAATGATGTCATCAAAGGTTGTGTAGAGTTTGTTGAGGAAATCTACCACCTGGTATGGTGTACTGGTGCTGGACAGATGGGTGAACCCCACAATGTCACTGAGGAAGGAAACAAATACAGTATATTAAGCTAAAGTCAGCCTGCATTAAATATTGAATAGTGGAAAGATTCACAGTGCAGTGGAAATAAGGGAAAATATTACTATTGTAGGGACCCTGCCCTATGCTGCTTTTTAAATTTAGTGTGTTTTGTTGCTAGAGTGTAACCAGCCTGAGTTGTTATTTACCTTTGTTTTATAGGCTTTATAGTTTTTTCCTAAGCTCAGTAGGTTCATTGCTTCTGCTTGAAGGAGGTTTCAGTAATCAGAGTGGGAAGGTCAACCCATGAGTTGGGCCTTGTCTTGGTATCACCTAGACCTTTGTCAAGCCTGGAGATTCAGCATCACCTAGCCTGCCTAGAATGCCCACTCCTCCAGAATGCCTTCTACCCATCAAAGCATTCTGAAATTTGCATAACTCTAAGAGCCAGCCCATCACTTGCATTAGGTTCAAGAGCTCTTTAGAGGAGTATTGAGGTAGTGCTCCATGATGTTTTCAGGAAGCTATGTACAGCACCCTGCTAAAGACTGAGTAAATTCTTCAACTACAAATTCTGCTTCTGTCTCATCTGTATATGAAGGGGTATATCCAGTTTCTTCAAAAGTCTTTATATTTAACTTTAAGTAGTAATACATTATAATATGCAATAAATTGAGAGTTGTTTCCAGAACGAAACTGTCAACATTCAGAATTATCAGCAGGTGACAATATCTGACAACTTCTTTGTCTGTTTTTTTTTTTTTTTGTAAAATATTCCTTTTGACCTTCTACCAGTATGATGACATATATTTTAATCCACTAATCATGACTCAATGATATATTGTCTAAAGACTGACATAGTGAATATGCTATACATTTAATACATCCACACATTCCTGACACAACCAAGCATTAGTCAATTAGTGTAGTAATCCTTTTACTCTATAACAGCAAGACATCTTGGCTCATAAAAACGCATTGGCGCCTATTTATTAAAAGATTTGCATAGCTATTCATCCCACCAAACTGCATGTACATTCGTTCTGTGCAAGTAATCCAGTTGTGAGAATGGTGCAAAATCTAACGTTCTTTGGGCACTTTCTCTTCTGCTCGAATGTTCTTAAGAATATAAACAGCATAAATCATCTGGTACTTGCAAATGAAATGAGCACTAGTACATTATGAATAGTCCTTTCCGTTCCGTTCCGATAACACAGGTATTACTCTAAGTAAGTATATTAGCCACAGAAGTGCTATAAATATTAATCCTATAAAATGGTGCAGGTTATTGCCTTTGGCAGATAGAAACAAAGTTGGAAAACAGAAAAAATAAACATACTTACTGCTCTGGTGATCTGTGCAGAGTCAGTCACAATATACTAGTGCTCATTTCAAGAACATTCGAATTTGTCTCATGGTCACAACAACTGGTTAATATGCACAGAACCAAAAGTACAAGCAATTTCGCTGGACGAAAAGCTGTGCAATTTTCTAAAAATAGACCTCACAGTGTAATCTGTATTGTGGAAATAGAAACCTTTGATTTCCAGATTACACTAAAGTAGTATTTTAAATGCTGAACACGTGATGCCACGGGAGAGTGGCATCAGGTATTGACAGGGGGTAATCAGGTCGAAATTGTTATCATAGGCTGTCAGCTTGTTTTAGTTTGGTTGCCAATGTATGTAACATATGCTACCTAAAATTACTAATGCATCTGAAAAATGTATGGGTATCCTTATAGAACTTTGAAAAAAGTAATGATTCCTAGCTAAGATTTGCTATTTCATTTTTTCTGAAAAGCCATATTAGAATATCCACTTAATTCATGCAGAACTGAAGTAGAAACAGCTTTGCTTCAGCGTTTAGCACTCCACTAGATGGTCAGCTTATATCTACCTTCAAACAAACCCTCACAAGGCCACTTATTGGCTAGTTGTACATGGTCATCTGAGGCCTGCCCAAGATCCACCTGCCCTTAAGGTTCACTGGACCTGAGGTGCAGCTTGCCCACCCTGGTAATTAAATGTAGGTGTATGAATCAGAAGTGCTGGTTTCCGGGTTCAGTGAACTCTCCAGTGGTTCATTGGATCGAAGGACATTTTCAGCCCCTGAGCACCAAGCATACACAGAGGCAGACAGGGCTTGGATGGTCCTCAGAAGCTCAAGAACACCTAAAAGTACTCTTACTGGGTGCTATCACAGTGCAAAGTCATTTCTCAGCAGGGTAAGAATTGTCTTTATTACCAAAAATGAAGACCATATTAAAAATAAAAGAATGAAATGCATTTCAAAGCTTGGAAATGTTTAGTGGGTTTTCTGCGCAACATAACAGACATAAACCTTTTGGGGACTAGTTATAAAAAAAAAAGTGAGCTGACTGGAAGTATTGTTCCTCTTTATGATTCAAACTAGCAGTTTAGGCATCTGACGCCGGTCATTGGCTTAAGAGCAGTACCTTACAAAAACAGACATCATTTTGTAAAAGACAAAAGCAGTGAAAAGAGACACTATAACAGACCAGCGGAGCCTATTTACACTGTATCAAAAACTCCTCTATTGTTACAATTTACAGAATTTACAAAAGTAACTAATTTAGGGCTGCAGCTAATGATTATTTTCATAATCGATTAGTTGCCTGATTATTTTTTTCGATTAATCACTTGGTTGCATTACAAATCTCTATCTCTCTCTCTCTCTTCCCTCTCTCTGTCTCTCTTTTCTCTCTCCCCCAACTAACCGATAATGAGAATAGTTGCCAACTATTCTAATATCTGATTATGAATGATTAGTTGTAGCAGCCCTAAAGCATTAACCTCGCACCGCGCCCAGATACCCGAAATTAAAAACATAAAATTGATAATAAAAGCTGCACTAAGTGAATTAATCTGCAAAGTATCAGATACAATTGATACTAGTTGTAAAACATGTGATACAATGTGAAAAGAATAACAAACAAAACTCACGTGTGTATCATACACCTCAGTGCAAATAATACATTGCTACAAAAATGTCCATAATCATGCATCTTCAACAGTCCGTTATTATTATTATTATTATACAGGATTTATATAGTTCCAACAGTTTGTGCATCGCTTTACAATATAAGGAAGACATTACAATACAATTCAAGACAAGATGGTAAGGAGGGTAACAGTCCGTTATGAAATAGAAGATATAGAAGTGGATGGAAGGTAATGACAGTCTCCTGTGACCATCACCAGAGATATCAAATGGAATGCACCTCACCTTCAGCAGAGACCCTCCAGGGTCTGTATGCGCTGTTCCTGTGATTAAAACCAGGTAGAGGAAGCACCTGATGCCAAACACTTCCCAGTGATTTCATCCTCTCAGGTTCAAACTCCCATTGCCAGCCTCAGGAGTTTAAAGCAGTCAATTAATCCAAGTGGACCATGCATCAAAAAAAAGGGGAAACTCGTAGTACTCGTGGTTTTAAACGTATAATATATTGTATTAAAAGATACTATTCACATTCCATTGGTATGAGTCTGCACTGCGAGTTTCCACTTTTTATTTGATGCATAGTCCATTTGGATGAATTGGCTGCTTTCAATATACAGTATGAGGGTAGTTGAGTCACCATATTTTTCAAAAGTTCATCAATGTATTTTCACATGTTCTCTAAGGGACCTCCCACTGCAGATACGATTGGTTGACCCGGTGGGATGTCTTTATTTTTGTAAATTTTATGTATAATATAAATTGTTGGAATATTGAACCGTTTCGATCCACAGGAATTGATATTGTTTTTGGGATAGTAAGTCCTCTTCTTCAGCCATTTATAACATAAAGTTAAAGTCACCTTATTAAATGGATTCTCTTTTATCTATCACTAAGAACACGTCTCACTTCTGCCACATACATCTCCTCAGGTAACAATACTACATTTCCTCCCTTATCATTCATATTTATTATCAAACCATTATTATCCTTATGATTTTTTTAGTTTCTTCAATGCTTTTCTCTAATTTGCAGAGTGATTATCTCCATATTTGGTCATTCAGTCTACTGATCTCAAATCTTGTACTTAGTCCAAAAACAGACTTATATGTCTATTAATGGAAAATGAGGGCATTGTCTTAGATTTTTTCCCTAACTGGGTTAACATTTTGTCAATAGTTGGGGCCTCCATGTCCATTTCCTCCTCTATGTCCTCCTCCAATAATGTCACAAGGTCATGATAGACCTGTGAATCCAGTGGACTGATCTTTTTATCTTCTTGTGGTTCCTTAATTTTATTTTTCTGTGAATATTTTAGATAAACTTTCCGTAGAAAGAGATTTAGATCCTTGAAGATGACAAATTCATCCATACCCTATACAGGGGAGAAAGAGAGACCCTTATGCAGTAAAGTTTCATGATCCTCACTAAGCTGGAAATATGTTAATGTAATAATCTCAATTTCTTCCTCCTCCACTTGTAACTGTTCCTTTCTTACCTCCGTTCATTCCTTGTCCGTATTTTCACCTGGTTCTCCTGTTGTATTACCTGTCTTTTTGATCTCTTTTTCCTCCTCCATCATCTTTTCCTTTTTGGTCCTGCCTCACCAGAAGCACGTGCTCTTCTTAGTCTAAAAAACGTACTATCTTCTTCTGATTCTCCCCTTCACTATCACTGATTGATCTCTCATCCCTCGTTTTTTCCTTACTTTTATAAAATCTCCTTCTAGAAAAACTCCCCCTTTTTCTGAGACAAATCAAAAATATCACCCTTCTCCCAATCCACCACATCTCTTTCATCTGCTAAAGTATGAATGTTTGCTATAGTGATCAGTCAGATTCCTTGTTTTATTTTCCCGGAGAATAAAGATGGGACCTGATTCATTACACTCATTCACAGAAACACATTACACTGCACATACTAAGGCAAATAAAAGTTCTGTTGACTTGGTCCTACCTGAAAAATACAGTTGCACTGGTGTAACTTTGAGCTTGTGAATGTTTTCCTTGTCTCAGATCATCTGCAACCTGTTTTGGCAGCATACCTTTGGATAAAGAATATGTGGAAACAATACATGTTATCAAAGTCTAACGATTAGTTAATGTTATGTGTGGGGTCTATTGCCACCGTCATCTCATATATTTATTAGTTATCACATGTTAGATAATTTATTCCCCATGATTGTTTGTACCTATTCTTTTGTCAAACAAGATTAGTCAATCAAATATCTTTTTAGGTAATAACTACATAAAGGTGAGGCCATGGGTCGGCGGCATTTGCATCCTGAGCCAGGACTAGTAAGATATACTGGGCTGGGGTCCGTGAATGGACATATTTCATCATTCAGTTAGAAAGAAACCCGCACTTAGTGATACATAGTAGGCATGATATAGCTACCTGCTCCCTATTCAGACCTGTGATCACAGTATTTGGAAGTATGAAGTCTTCCAGCACCAACTTGCTTTGTTTCTTTTGGCAAACAAACAAGTAAAGTAAGCTGATGCTGAAAAATGTAAAAAGTAGGGATGCAGGATACCAAGTACCGTACTTGGTACGGGTACAAGTAAAGATACTTTTCCAGCTACTAGACAAGAGAAAAAATCAAAAGTTAGGAGGTAGCTGTTATTTTGAGGAGCATTTGCTAAAGGGCTTATGGGATTTATGCATCCCTGTTGTAATGTATGATTTGTATGATGCCCACCAATCACCATGGCACACTTTCCATCGTTCACTTTTATTTAGAACACACAAATCTGTTACTGTAATGAAAGGGCAATAGGAGGAGCTTTTACTGTATAAATTATGGCTTAAGTATTATCTTTATTAGATATTCAGAGATATGGGAATAAGTGTAAACCATTGATTGTATATCTGCATGTTATGCAACTCCCATCTTCCCAAATGTGTGACTGAGTCTTTCTGCTTCAAAAGCCTTACTTTTGTTTTGTTTGCTTATCACATCTCACATGGGTGGTTAACAGCAAACCCCTTTTAAACCCTCCAATCACGTTGTGCCCCATGTACAATTTGTAGACACTGTACAGAAAGGAGGGGATATAGGGTAATGATACCAAGCCATGTTTTCTCTTTTCCCTGGGAGACAAAAGCAATCAGTATGAACTGACATGAAGCTGACAGGTATTGTTATGTATGCTATATGTAAATATGTAACTCTACCAATACATGTATATTGTATTGATGATTGAAATGCTTCTTTTGTCCAAAAATCCTCAGAATGTGTTTATGTGAATACTCTTATAGTGATTGGAATATATTTACCAATCCACTTAGCCTAGTTAACAGCCACTTGGTTATGTTTGCATCCAGACAAAAGCTACTATTCCCCCCTGTCTACATAGTTGTCAGGATCCAGAGCACCCCCAGGTGGCGCTGGAGCCAGGTCCTGCAGTTCCTGTGCTCGCCTGCGGGTGTCTCCAGCAGCCAGTGACTGTAAGGAACCTGCAGCTCCAGTACTCACCTGCGGGTGTGCCCCAGCTGTGAGTGATCATCCCATCACCTGGTGCTTCCTGGGAGGGTATTTAGGCCCTCCCTGCAGTCAGGAAGCTGGCTCAGTATTGTGTCGCCTGCACTTGACTGCTACCTGAACCCAGCTACCTGAACCCAGCTACCTGAACCCAGCTACCTGAACCCAGCTACCTGAACCCAGCTACCTGAACCCAGCTACCTGAACCCAGCTACCTATCTGCAGACCTGTCACCGACCCGGCTTGTTACCTGACCACTCTTCTTGGATCCTGTTTCTGTACCGTGCTGCCCTCCTGTTAACGACCTGGCTTGTACCTGACCATTCTTCCTAAATCCTGTACTGTGCTGCCCTCCTGTTAACCCTCCTTGTTACTTCACTGCTAAACCTGTGGGGGTTTGAGGGGGTTAGTAGTTTTGTTTGATGGTAACAAATAAACTGTGCATAGAACCCTATCCTGTGTGGGCATATTAATTTGGTCATCCTGCGTGGGTACCTGCATGAGGTGTGAGGACGCCTGTACACGGTACCCTGACAATAGTATCTAGTAACTTAAATAAGCCTTCATTATCTTTAATGAGTTTTGCCTAACACAAACAGCACTTATGTGTCTCAGTCCAGGTGTTCACATCATTTTGTTATTTCTAGTGTTTTTTCTGCTGTTCAAACTGGATATACTATTACTAACAAAAGTAAACTTATGTTATGTATTGCAAAATAGGCACTACTAAAGGTATACCTTTATTATGACAGCTCATCCCCTCTCCAGAATGCCCTGAAAAACCCAAACTTCATGACTTGAGGAGAATGTGCACACTTATGCCTAAAAGGCAGTGAATAGTACCTACGTAAGCAAGCATTTTTATATGGGTGAGCTGCCTATCCAGACATTAGGTTTCAGTGTGTCTAATTTTCAACGGAATTTGTAGTGGTTTTGAACAGGTTTTTTCTTTGTTTGTTATGGTCATGAATAAAATATAACAAAAACGTATATTTTTTCTTTTATTCCATTAAATATGAAATATTACATAATAATATTATGTAGCCTCCTATCCAACATTTGGGTAGAGCTTTAAGGTGCCAATACACCTTACGATTATCGGCCGATTTTTGTATGCGATCGCGTTTTAGTCCGATATTCGTAAGGTTGATGGGCGGTGTACAACCGCAAATACTGTACATTCGATGGACTTTTGACTATCCAGCAGGGTAGAAAACTTTGGTCGATCGTATGATTTTCGCAAGGTTGGTGGCGTTTCCGTACGTCAAAATTTGTACGAATAACACTGCTCATGCGAAACAAAAATAAGTGCGGTCGATTACCGCAATTCGTACAGGTTTTTTTTTTTACTACAGCTGATTGAAGCTTGCAATAATTGGGGCAGGATAGGGCCACCATACGAAAATGGTACGACGATTCGACCATCGGACGAAAAGTTTTCTCAGATGATCGCAAGGTGTATGGACATCTTTAGTCTCTAGTAGCTTTTACATTATTAGTAGGACTATGTTTCAGCTGTGCTGAAAGAAGTCTATTGCTTAAAGAAATTTAATAAATAAACAAAAAAAAGAAAACAAAGGTTGTACAGTGGGCATAGAAAAGAATCACCCCACCTTTAAAATAATTACATTTTGTTGCTTTGCAGCCTGAAATTAAGACAGACACAGTTTTATCCAGCTGTATTTACTCATTGCAACTTATAACATCCAATTAAAAGATATAACACCAACGTGTCAAAAAAAAAAAAAAAAGGATCACCCCCTCCAGAGGCAGCTCTTTAATTAGGCGAGTTAGGCAGTCGCCTATGGCATCGCGCTCACAAAGGCCTTGCAGCTGCCTAACCCGCCTAGTCTAAAGCAGGGGTAGGCAGGGCTGGCGCTGTGGGCGGACAGAAAAAAAAAACACCTTCAGCTGCGGCCTGCGCTCCTACCGCCCCCCCACTCTGCTCCATTCACAGCCCAGCCTGGCTTTATTACTAATGTGGCAGTGCAGCCCCAGCAACAAGAGCAGGAGGAGAGAAAGCAAGGCAGCTAGGACAGCCCCCTCTTCCCTTGGGAGGGGGGCCTGGAGATAAAATCTTGCACCAGGGCCCTTTATTCCTTAGGTCCACCACTGCGACCAGAAATGCTGCCAGCTCACCAGCATATTGTGTCCCAGCACCCGCA
The DNA here is from genome assembly GCF_000935625.1 of Nanorana parkeri. NCBI lineage: Eukaryota > Metazoa > Chordata > Amphibia > Anura > Dicroglossidae > Nanorana > Nanorana parkeri. The sequence goes on from NW_017306428.1 coordinate 1,880,787, forward strand.
TGTAGGTCCCGCAACTCCGCACATACTGGGGGACAGGCTATCTAGTCCCCCTGCTGTGCCTGTATGTGGATTCAACACAGGCAGGCCAGCCTGTCACCTCAGCAGGTGCTGTGCTGTCCCAGTGGGTATGGCACAGCCCCGCTTACAACGCTGTTCCTCCTCTTCTGGGAACAAAAGGCATGCTCTAAGCTGCGGTCAAGCCGGAAAAGAGGGGAGCTTGTTGCTGGGGCAACCCGATGTTAAGCATCACCCTAAGCGAGACATGTAACCCAATCCGTGCTGTACCTTATTGCCGTTTACCCTTTGCTGTGCCAGGATTGCTGCCCTGTGACCCTGAACTTTATCCTTGCTGTACCTTATTGCCGTTTACACTTCACTCTCTCCCTTGGTTGTCTCTCATCACTCTGTCTCCTGGCTGTCTCCCTCGCTCATCCTCCTTGCTTTCTCTTCTGCCTGTCGCGCTCTGATCTCTCTCTTGGCTATCTCTCCTCAATCTCTCTCTTGGCTGTCTCTCCTCTCTCCTGGCTGTCTACCTTCGCTCTCTCTCCTGGCTGTCTACTCTGCTCTCTCCTGGCTGGCTACCCTCGCTCTCTCTCTGGCTTTCTCCCCTCGCTCTCTCTCCTGGCTTTCTCCCCTCGCTCTCTCTCCTGCCTTTCACCCCTCACTCTCTCTCCTGGCTTTCTCCCCTCGCTCTCTCTCCTGGCTTTCACCTCTCGCTCTCTCCTGGCTTTCCCCCCTCGCTCTCTCTCCTGGCTGTCTACCCTGCTCTCTCCTGGCTGTCTACCCTCGCTGTCTCTCCTGGCTTTCTCCCCTCGCTCTCTCTCCTGGCTTTCTCCCCTCGCTCTCTCTCCTGGCTTTCTCCCCTCGCTCTCTCTCCTGGCTTTCTCCCCTCGCTCTCTCTCCTGGCTTTCACCTCTCGCTCTCTCCTGGCTTTCACCCCTCGCTCTCTCTCCTGGCTTTCACCCCTCACTCTCTCTCCTGGCTTTCACCCATCGCTCTCTTTCCTGGCTTTCACCCCTCACTCTCCTGGCTGTCTACCCTGCTCTCTCCTGGCTGTCTACCCTCGCTGTCTCTCCTGGCTTTCTCCCCTCGCTCTCTCTCCTGGCTTTCTCCCCTCGCTCTCTCTCCTGGCTTTCACCTCTCGCTCTCTCCTGGCTTTCACCCCTCGCTCTCTCTCCTGGCTTTCACCCCTCACTCTCTCTCCTGGCTTTCACCCATCGCTCTCTTTCCTGGCTTTCACCCCTCACTCTCTCTCCTGGTTTTCTCCCCTTGCTCTCTCTCCTGGCTGTCTCCCCTCGCTTTCTCTCCTGGCTGTCTTTCTTCGCTCTTGCTGTATATTCTGCAAAAAAAACAAAATGCTGCACAGCGCTGGAGTGTTCGGGTTTCGCTTAAGAAAAGGTGGCAATCCTAATCAGCTCACTGCCCGGGTGAAACGGGACCAGGGCTGGTGCTAGCAAAAAACTGAGGATGCCGGGAAGAGGGGGGTAATGGTGTTTTGACCTGTGTAGGCAAAATCCCTGAAACGGCCCTGGGGCCCCTCTGCTGGACATCCGCCTCACTCTGCCATCACATGATCACAGATCAATTATAATTTTTTCATTATGAGTGTAAGTGGGGCTTTGTAAGCTATTCTACTTATGCCGGCCCGTTCCTGTATCCTTTGTTAGCCAATTGAGTTTTGCCTAAGGCCTCACTAAGTCTAGAGGTGCCTCTGACCCCCTCCAAAACATGACTTGTAAACTCAATCAGGTGTAGCTAATCACCTTCTCAATGCCACACAAAGCCATTTGACTTTCAACTGTGATCAGCTTTGGTCATTTTGATTGGCTCAGCATCAATATAACAGAAAAATACCTGACAGTTTTCTAACTCTTCCTCACTCTATCAACAAATATGAAAAGGCTTGGCCTGGACATACACTTCAAGTTATTAAATATATTGTTTTATTCCCATGCTGATACTATATAATGCATACTTTTAGGATGAGTAAACAAGGATACTTCAAATGAATATATTTGCACAATTTCTTTGCTTATTTTTTATTTCAGTTTCCAGCTCTCAGAAAATATATACTTTTTCTTTCTCCTTTATATTTTGTGTAATTTACAAAATTTCAAATAAATACAGATGATAGCTATTAATCACCAGTGAAGCCATAAAACTACAAATGGGTAATTAGAAGAAATGCATTAGCTTACTGTACAGTAATGTGTCTGTTTTTTGCTTTTCATGCATTAGATCTTGGGTACGTTCAGCAACTAACAGCTCCAGATGTTTACTATATTTTTCCATCTAGGAAGAAAAAGAAATGCAAATGATTAATTATGTGTTAGCATAAGCATAAAAAGTTTCCAGCCTATAGTATGTTGCAAATTTATGAATCCCAACACTGGTTGAACAGAATTAATCATAGATCACATATACGGTATGTATTCCAGCTATTTGGTTTGAGTTTTGATTTAAAGATTTCCAATTTGTAAACAAAAATGTGTTGAGGAAAATTGCCTTTACACTACCATTTAAAATCCACCACTGGAACATACTGGTTTTAATAAAGTATATTGAAAACCCTTTAAACGTAGCCTTATTTATATGTACATAATATCACTTTCATTATGGCGGCAAGAAAGCAATATCAGATCATGGCACTTAGCATTTGAAATGGAAACATAAAGCTTATTTAAGCAGTTCCAGTAAACAGAGAGGTCTAGAACCTAGCTATCGATCATTGTACACCTTGAACTAAGCAGCAAAAACACAAACTGGAGAAGCAAATTAGACATATCTTAAAACTGCACAGTAGGATGGATTGCAGATTTAAAGTGCATTAAAAGAAAGACTTCAGCCCAGGTAAGCTTGTGATGGGAATACAACATCGGCTGAAATGCATCATTCAGCATACAAGCCATTTCTTCTGCAGTTTCAAAGATGGAATAAACACATTCATTTTTAGAAGTATTATGATGTTAAGAATTTTAAAATATGTAATTAATATCTAATAGCTTTAATATAACTGTACAGGTCAGTGGTTATTTGCTATAGCCCCTAACCAATTCTAACTACAGTGGCCTTATTTAATAGGTCAGGAAGCAATATGCCAAGTGTAGTAACACACAGTTCTGATCAGTATTCAGCTTTCATTGTTTTGACTGTTCTAAATTGATAACGTTTAAAATGTACTGTGTTAACACCATCATTGTGGTTTACACTGGTATTGAAACATTATTTGTAATGTAACATAGTAGATGAGGTTAAATAAAGATGCAGATCCATCAAGTTCAACCTATGTATATGTGTGTGTGTCTGGATATACTAGGGTCTAGTAATTCCCATATCCTTGTATATTTAGTGAAATAAGAAACTCATCTAAAAGTTTCTTACATTTATTCATGGTATCAGCAGATACTACTGACTGTGGAAGCGAATTCCACAATTTTACTACTCTCACAGTGGCACTTACCATACCACCCCATACAACCCTGCACGACCATGTCTCAACGCAGGAAGGATGGCGGCACACCTTTGCAACGGAATACCCCGTCCTTGCAGCGCTACTTTTCCTCTACACAGACCAGGACCCGCAGCCGGGGACAATCCAATATGGCGCCGGATGCCGGACAGCCATCCACAACACGAGGCACAGAACGCTCGCCCTCACCTGGCAACACTGACCGACGTCCAGGCTCGCGTTCACCGCGGATGTATGAGTCCGACTCCACGGATGGGGATCACTACCAGGCCTGCAACCTGCCATCGGATATACCGCGAGAGTTCCGAGCCCTTCTACAATACCTACCTACAAAGGAGGACTTTGCGGCCCTGGTCACGAGAGTGGAGACAGCGCTCCAGCGAGACCTGCATAAAATGCGCCAAGAGGTACAGGCGGTATCCGTGGAGGTCTCCGCGGTCTCGGCATCTTGTGCAACGATGGAAGCCAGGGTCCAGCGACTCGAGCAGGCCCAATCGGGTCCTTCCTACCAGCTCGCGGCCCTCCAAATACAAATGGAGGACCTGGAAGACCGCAACCGACGCCAGAACATCCGGATCCGAGGGCTTCCTGAGGCGACCCTGCCAGCGGATCTCCATTCCTCGATACAGGCCGTCTTTGGCTCGCTGCTGCCTGATTCCACGCCGGAATCCATCTTGATTGACAGGGTGCACCGAACGGCTGGCCCTCCATCGACTGATGTTTCCCGTCCGCGAGACGTCCTGTGCCGACTCCACCGTTACACCGTGAAAGAGGAGGTTCTGCGTCAGGCCTGGCTGAAACGTCCCGTGGAGTTCGACGGGGCCCCCCTGCAGATATTGCCGGACATCTCCCGTAATACCCTCCGCCGCCGAGCCCTCATGCGGCCTCTTCTGGAAGAGATTCGGCGGGCGGGGGCCATCTACCGTTGGGGGTACCCTATACGTCTACACGTCCGCAAAGGCAGCTCCACGTTTCTGGTCCGATCCCGGGCAGATGTCCCGGCCGTATGTGAGCTCCTCGGAATCCCCACGATACAACTGCCGGACTGGTTAGCACACTTCTCGGAGGATCAGGCCGCAGCACCGAGACCTCGCAGAATCCGACGGGCCCGTCGCTCCTCCTCCAGCGAGAATCCTGCCCGACCAGTCGAAGATGCGCTGGAAGCATCGGAATCCTGAATGGGGTGAGATAGCTCCATGTATCCCCCAGCCAAACACTCCTGCTTCAGTCTGAGCTGCGGACTTGCCCTTCTTCCCTTCTGCTATATGTCCCCCTTTGGTCCCTGGAGAAACAAACCGCGGGGTCTACCCCCTCTACCTAGCCTTTAGCTCTTAAGACCTTGTCGACCCCAGCCTCACTTTGCCGGCCACCCACTCACCCCCGACATCCGAGACCCCGCTTATCCCCCGCATGGTCCCCCCTCCCCGGGGAGCAGCTTGTTTTGGATGTGGGGAATCGCTACACCGGTTCACTGTATAGGTCATTCCCCCCTGCTGGACCCTGGGTGAGGGGCTATGAGGTTTGGGCCACCGTAGTATGTCCGTTTATTATTGCCGCAAATGTGTTATACTTGTGTGCAGACGAGTTATCTCTGTAATGGTCCCGGTGTGTGGGACCGCCCGTACTTGGGGACATGATGAAGGTCCCTGACCGAGGGCTCCTGGGGGTGTCCCCGTCTTGTAAGCCCCCCTGGCGGTTGCGCCCCTGAGCCTCCTTACGGGGTTTCGGGGGGAGGGGGCTCCGGAGGGGATCACCCCTTACGCAACACCTGGTCCCGCTTGGGGGGCGGGCCCTTGCACCGGATTCCAGAGTTCAGACGTCTTGACCGCCATACCTAGGGACTGTATGTTATGGGTATTGATCATAACCTACTGATTGTGCAATGTTAATGTTACTGTTATGTACTGCTGCTGTTGTTGTGTTTAGTTTGATGAACATGTCGCGGTGCCCCCACGGAGCACCACTCTGCCTGAAGTGCAGACTCGTTTCCCCACTTAGTTTGTCCCGAAAGTGCCTGACAGGCCATTGGGACATTGAACCTCGGTTCACATCTTAGCCCCTCCCCTCCCCTTCTTCTCTTTTCTACCCTTACCCACATTTGGGTAAAACACTCCCCCCAGAGTCTAGATACGCCCTCCCTTCCTGCCCTATTCTCACCGGTGACCCTTCCCCCCCCCCACCACAATCCAGGGGATGGCAATGGCGACTGAATGAATCGCTCATTCAGGATCCTGACCTCCTACCGGAAATAGAACGAGACCTGAAGGTATATTTTGAACTGAACTCCACCCCGGACTGCTACCCATGCACGATCTGGGAAGCCCACAAGGCCTACATTAGGGGGACCCTGATAAAGTTAGGTACTAGACATAAAAAGCAAAGGCTTGAGCAGCAGGACGCACTCCTTACACAGATCCATACCTTGGAGCTACTTCATAAGCGACGACATGACCCGACCGTCCTGGCCCAACTACGGACTGCCAGGGACTCCTTGTGCTCACTGGAAATGGACAGAGCCAAAGCTAATCTTACCAGATGCCGCCGGCATTTTTATGAATTCGGGAATCAATGTAGCCATTCCCTTGCGCAAGCCCTACGTCAACAAAGAGCTCGTACCTTTGTGCCGGTAGTCAAGGCCCACTCTGGCAATACCTGCCACCTCTCGGAAGACATAGCCGCCGCGTTCCGCGATTACTACGCCACCCTTTACAATCTACCGACCCCCCAGACCGCTTCGGCAACGACAGCGCGACAACGGTTCTATCTGATCCCTTTGGCATAAGTAATGGCACGAGGCAGGGCTGCCTGCTCTCCCCTCTCATCTTTACACTGACACTCGAACCACATCCGGGGTATCTCCATGAGGTCCCACCAACATAAAGTTGCTGCATATGCAGATGACCTGCTGTTTTTTGTTTCGTCCCCGGTCACCACAATGCCAAACCTAATATCAACGTTTCGCCACTACGGCAAACTCTCCAACTTCCATATCAATTCCCAAAAATCAGAAGCCCTGAATTTGACGGTTCCCCCACGGATGTTAGCTAGTATCCAGGAGACCTTTCCTTACCAATGGTCCTCTACCTCCCTTAAATACCTAGGGGTGAGGCTACCTAGGGACCTGACGCAATTATACGGTATTAATTTCCCTCCCCTACTTCAGAAGGTCAGATCGGACCTAGTTTTGATGGGCACGACACACTGAGGAAACACCCGACGGTGGGCCCTACATGGCAGATGGCGCAGAGGGCATTTACAGAGAGGAGCCTATCCCCCTCTCCTTCGCCCATGTACCCGGTCATGGGAAACCCAGAGTTCGTCCCGGGTCTTGAGGGCGGCTTATTCCGCCGCCTCACGGCCCTGGGTCGATTTCGGGCTATGCATCTCCTACAGGGTACACAGTGGCAGTCCCTACGGGACCTCTTAATGGACACGTCACTGGGAGAACCCGGTTACTGGCGACAGCTTCAGCTCTCCCACTTCCTTTCTTCACTACCTGACCCAGCCGTGTATACCCGAGTCCCATCGGACTTTGAACGCACTTGTCTGGACGTAGGACCCTTACCTAAGACTTTACTCTTGGAGGCAGACCAGGTATCACCGCTTCCTTACATAGGACAATGGGAGAGGGAGCTGGGGGTCCAGTTCTCACAAGATGAGCAGACCAGGTTGCTGAGGCTATCCCTGAAGTCGTCAATTTGTAACAAATACCAGGAGTCTGGTTACAAGGTTCTGACCCGCTGGTATAGAACTCCCCACAGGCTTTATGTGATGTATAACGAGGTCCCTGACGTGTGTTGGAGGTGCGGATCCTCCTCTGCAGACATGCTCCATATGTTCTGGTCCTGCCCGAGACTGACTCCCTTTTGGTCACAGGTACGGAGGATTTCCCAGAAATTCACCGACCATCACATCCCTGAGGACCCAGCATTTTTCCTCCTCCACCATAATCACTTCTCCTTAAAGGGGTATTCATGCTCAGTGCTGATACATTTACCAAATGCCGCCCGTGACTGTATTCCATTGCTATGGAAACAGGAGAATCCACCCTCACTCAAACTCTGGTTCGCTAAAATTAATGACGTCCGCACCATGGAGGACCTCACAAGCTCAGTAAAGGGTACCTCATCCAAATTTGCGACCACATGGTTTTACTGGTCCGACTTCACCACAACAACTGAATACAGTACCATCATGGGATCCATCATGGGCATCATGGAAACCACACCTTGAGAAGCGCACCAGTTCGCCCTGTCACACCTTCCTCTACCCGGACCCATCCCCTCTCTTGCCGCCTGCTATAGGCCCCATTCCGCCCCAATCTCTCTTCCCCCACGTCCTTCCCCATACCTTCGGCCCCGCAGCAGAGTACACACCCGCCAAGTTGGTAATGCACAGGCTATCATGCCGCGCCTCCCCCTGGATACCGCAATACCTAGACGCTGTCTATCTTCCCGAGACACAGCGCTCAGGAACACCTGTCACATGTCACTCTAATGGATGGAATCTCGCCACCTATTCATGACCATTTAGATCGAGGTAAAAGATATAGGAACCAGTGAGGGAATTAGAGCCCAGTTATTGCGCTACCTGGCTACAGTGAATTGTCTTCTCCTCTTCATAAACATATAGCACTAATTTTCCTTAAACTGAGACCAAAGACCGGCTGCGACTTATGGTTCACTCCCCCCTCCGCCCCCCTCTTTCCCACCCTGGGCTCCTGTCCCCTTTAAGGTCACCCCCCTCTTACCTACCCCACCCCGCCTGCCCTCCCCTCCTCGAATACCCTAAACAATTCACTTGCTGTACGAATGTACACACCTTCTCCATATGCAGAACGCCTGTGGGTCCCTGATATCCCATCCCAGAAACTCCAAATACCTGCAGGCGGCTGTATTGTACAGTTATTGGAGATACTGCCTCGATAAGTGCCTTAAATGTTGTTCTGTTGTTTTTGTTCATGTAACACATATGTTCAGTGGCTGTGTCCACTATCTTTGAGCTGGGGTTTGGTTCCCCTTGTGTACACCTTTTTGTTTATGTCTATTTGTATTTGTTAAAAACTTGTTAAATAAAAGAATTTATTAAAAAAAAGAAAATAAACCAAGAACGGTCCTTCATGAAGCCTTGTTGGTTGCTACTTATTATACCTTTTTCATAGACAAATTCCTACGTATAGTCCCTTATTTTTCCTTCAAATATTTTACACACTATTGATGTGCAGCTGACTGGTCTATAGATACCAGGTGTACTTCGTTTCCCCTTTTTGTATATTGGTACCATATTTGCTGGCTAAAGGATCGTCAAAAGAAAATCCTTCACATTCTACAGTCTGCTAAGTACCCAAGTTGTTTGCTCAGGCCTGGCTGTTTTTTTGGTCTTAATCGTAAACCCAAATAAGAAGTTGTAAAGTGATAACAGCCAGCACACTGGACAGACATGGTTAATCCACAAAGATGGCTTGTACTGATAATAAGTAAATGACCATCAACGTACTCTGCCAATAATATTAGTATAAAAAATTCACTCAAAAATTGTGGGACCAGCACACAATAATCTTCCAAAGAAATTCAAACTTTATTCCACATGCATCTGTACAAAGCACAACTGCTGACAAGTTTCTACCTTACTCGGCCTTAGTCATAGCAATGCTGAAGTTTGCAAAGTTTGAATTTCTTTGGAAGATTATCGTGTGCTGGTTCCACAATTTTTGAGCCTATTACTCTGGAAGAGAGTCATCCGTGCACCGAATGTGGATTGAGGGGACGCATGATAGGGGTGAGCTGTGCGCTTCATGTTTTCAGTTAACTGTGGAGTTAACCATCCCCAGTGAGAATAACTCTCAGTCTATTGGTTTAGATTGTTGTCCCATGAACTGGAAAATCTCTGTGCAGGGTGTGGCTGAGAGTGGTATCGTCACGTCTTGGTGACAGAGAGGTAGGATCTGCGTATCATCACATATTGGTGACAATACAGTGGGCTGGGACCTGCCTCTATAGTCACATCCAGGCTGATTGATTGCAGATTCGTTTTTCCAGAAGCGCCATTTACACTCAGGGAAATGGTAAAGAAGGACCCTTTAATACCTTGATTTCTTATTCCTCCCAATCACACTAACTTTTCAAGCCTGGGTCTCCTGCCCATCCTCCGTAACCGAAGGCAATTGCCAAGTGCATATTTATATGACATCCATGAGGCTATGTGTAACATTATCAATGCCTTTTGTATCACTTGTGTCTTCCTCAAAATTGTAAGCTCTTATGAGCAGGGCCCTCCTAACCCTCTTGTATTGTACAATTGTATTGTAACTGTACTGTGTCTCACTTATATAGTGCAAACTGTTAGCACTCTATAAATCCTTTATAATATAACTCTACTACTAATCCTACAACTACTAGTACTAATTATAAAAATAATGATAATAATAAATATGTGCTCACCTATGGGTCCATATATAGGGGTCAGTGAGGATGGACAAGAGACCTGCACTTGTCCAGAATACAGATTGGAGGGTGCAGTGCTGGATGTAAAAATGGTCTGTTAAGGATCCCAAAGCACCACTTTACCAGTTCACCTAAAGTGACATTAAATTCAACCCCCCCCCTTCCATGCTGATTTAAGGACTTACCTGAAATGATGCCTCTTGATCCGATCTTCTTCCAACCTTCTTCCTTGCACTTGTTTTCAGGAGTCCCTCCAGCGCTGGTGCCAGTCTCTGATCCAGCACTGACTGCTGTGTCTTCTGTGTCCCACAGTGTCTGTTCGACCTGCACGCTCTCGGCTGCATGCATTGACTTACACTGTGTCTCTCCTCTTCTCCCGCCTGAAGATCTCTACTGCGCATGTGCCCGCCCCATAATCCTTCACGGCTGCTCGAGAATCTTCAGATCTGCAGACGGGAGCGTGCGGCGGAGACACAGCTAAGTAATCTGCAGGGAGATGAATGAGAACTGAGGGATCGGTGGTATGTTATCGCTCCGTTCCAGATTTATAGAGCTGACGTGTGGCAGCTTCAGTGTCGCATGTCGGCTCTAATTATGGGGATGAGTGTAATTCACTCTCCCCATAGTTCTCCTTTAATGAAGACTATTTTTCTTAATCGTTGCTGTGCTCAAAATATGGACACAACATCTTCATGGCATACCATCACAGGAGCAGGCACAAATTGGTATTATCAGAACTGGAGCCCCAACAGTTGCTTTTTTAACTAGTCTGCTAGTTAAATAGTTTTTCAGCAGAAGAGACATAAAGGTTTCTTCTACAAAATCTCCTAACATTTTTTTTCAAACTAAATTTCCACTTTAATACAAAAAACCTTAAAAAAAAGGTCAGAGCAGGGAAATACAGTTTATGATATAATAGATATGATTACAGGAAGCCAGTTTTAGCTCAATATTACATAGTGGAATATTGGTTAGAACCAGTGACCTGCCTTCAGTGCTGGGTGAGGCATCCCCAGCCCGCCGAAACTCCACCCCGTCCAGCAGAAGCTCCGTCCCATCCCAACGAAGCCCCACCCCAACTCACTAACCAAGCTGTGTTGGGAGGAGGAAGGGAGGAGACAGGGAGGATCCTCCCTGTCCCTCACTTGCTCGTCACTGGTGACGCATCAAGATCAATGTCCTCACTGGTTTTTTTTTCCTGTTTTTTTATTGGACAGCTTGGACCAATGGCGCTTTGCCATTGGTCCAAACCATCCACAGAGCTTATGCCTCTAACACATAGTAGAGGCTGTGACAGCTCTTCTCTCACATGATGCCATACACATGTATGGGTGCCGCCATCTTGGATGCAGCAAGATGGTGGTGCCCATACAAAACTAATATCTGCCTGAATATATTTTTCGTAAATTCGGGCATATAATAATTTGTTATTTTGGATTCGGACGAAGCGCCTAATCATCAGAAATTCGTGATTCGACAAGTTCGTCCGAATCCAAATGCACATGTCTATTGACCACTTACATGCATCAACAGCACGACGGGAGCATGCAATAGTTGTGTTTCTCTTTCATAATAATGGCATACATTTCCTAATATAAGACATTGCAGCCAGTGTGCAGAAAATGAGCTACAAACATGGCATACAGCATTTCCACTGAAATAGGTAGATTGTACATTTCTAAAGGCTAGTGATGCAATAAAGAATTATCAATGGCCAATTAACTACAGCATACAGCAGAGGATATAGTGTGCCCAGAAGTGGTAATTGGGCAGAAGTATTTCTTTTAATTAATGAGCATGTAATGGTTGCCATAACCAGAGGATTTATGAGACAGAGGTATAGTAATGAAAGTCTTGGGGCCCTAAAGTCAAGCTAGCTTCTCTAACACAGAGTTTAAAAAAATGAAGTTATACAATTCATACTCTGCCATCTGTTTTTCCCACATTTCATCAGTGTCATAAATACTACATTATTTCTGGTACATAAATGCCACAAAACAATCAACACCATCTGTGCTGTAACATCCTCTGTAAATATTGTACAGTACGTCTTTCAAATTGCCACTGAAGATATATTGCTTGAGAGAAAACGCAAAGCCCAAATTAGCCGTTAAATTGCGCAGTTAAAATATTAAGCTTTAAACTGTCTGAGGTAAATATCAGCTCAGTTTCATATGCTAGTTAGTATCTTAACTGTAAGTAATAATATACTGCAAAGCATACTATATTTGTATATAAGTAAGGGCATAAAGAAAGATTTCTTATGTATTTTACTGAGGGTAATACCAATAAAGTATATCTAAAGCTATAACTTTGGTTTTAGTTTCGGATAGAACAGGCAATGGCTAAAACCCCTTTCAGGTATTTTGCTGTCTGCATCCCATTGTGGAGATTTAACTTCACTTCCTGTCCCATAGACAGAACAAGAAGGGAGAGAAATTGGGGTCACTGGAACTGGTCACTTTCACCTTCTGTTCCAATAGAAACTCAGCATTTTTTAATCCTGTCACTTTCAGCGCTAATGACAATGATGCCCTGGACCTATGCAGATGGTGAACTACCCCAACAGCCAACATACAGGCAGGAGGAATCATTTTCTCAATATCCTCTTCCCTATTGATCCCACTGCAACATTGTAACTTTGTAGTAATTCACAAAGTGAGAGACTGCAGCGGGTGATAATCTGTGTCTGCCATTTGTGAACACAGCCATGAATTGCACAGGCAGCATAATTTACATGATTGTGTCATCACTGAGTCAGCATTTCAGTTCATGAAGTAAAAGCTGACCCTGGATGTTGCCTGAACAGAGATAGTACCATCCTTCTGGGGAGAGAAGTAGATGAAGGCATTGTGAGGCGGAGTACTCTTTGTGACTGGGAATACCTACCTAGAAGTGTTACATTTACATATTGCTTCATATGCATGTACTTACCATGAACAAATACACTTACAGGCCATTTTAATAGGTACACCTTGTTAGTACCTGGTTGGATCCCCTTTTGTCTTCAGAACTGTCTTAATTCTTTGTGGGCATAGATTCCACATGCATGTCTGCCAAATACATTGAGTTGCTGCCATGTGATTGGTTTATTAGATATTTCAGTTAACAAGTATACCTAATAAAGTGGCCAGTGAGTGTATATCTGATGCTAGGTCCACTTTAACTCTTTCACGTATGTCATATGTCAGCAGCCCTGTAAGCAGATAGCATCCAGGAGTCTGTTTACATGTGTAAAGCCAAATGTTGGCTTGAGAACTGGTTCACACCATAAACAGTGCGGTGCAGAGCGGTCAGCCTCTGGAATGCACTGTATCGCATTCCGGCAACCTTCCTGCATTTAGGGGCGGGAGGGGGCGTGCTGGTGCATTGAAGTAAATGGCACCACAGCCACGCCCCCTGCCCGCAGTGCAATCGCCAGCACCAGAACGTGTGGCACATCAGTGCTTGCGTTCCGGTCCAGTGCGATCTGCAAAAATGCAAGGACTATTTTTGCAGATCGCATTGGAATGGAATGCAGGCACTGATATGCCATGTGTTGAAGTGCGGGCAGGGGGCGTGGCAGTGGTGCCATTAACTTCAATGCACCATCAAGCCCCTTCCTGCCCCTGAACGCAGGAAGCTGGCCAGAATGCGATACAGTGCGTTCCAGAGGCTGAGCACTCTGGAAACACACTGTTTATAGTGTGAACCAGTCCTTACACTGGAAGTGATTCAAGTGGCTGTAAAGCCACCCAATCACTTTCAGGAGATGGCAAGCATACGCCCCTCCTTCCCCCATCCAACACCCCCTGCCAAGTTTCCCAGGGTCTGCTGCCCCTCTTGCAGGCCCCAGACCGGTATTGTGGGTGTTGGCAGGGTGAGGAGAAAGACCAATGAACAATAGTTCAATGATGATTTTTTCACTTCCACTTTCTGAGCTGTCATTCTGTGCTGATCAGCTTCAATAGGCTGCAAAGGTGACATTAGGGGTCTGACAGACCCTTAATGTCTCCTTAAAGAGAACATTCACCAATAAAGTGCCATCACATAGGGGGCTCACGCAATTTTGAAGCTTGACATGTTTGGTATTTATTTACTCGAAGCAACCTCATCTTTTACATTTTACCAAAACATTGGTTAATATATTGTGTTTATGTGCACTAAAAATAACATGTGTGTTTTTTTACGAAAAAAGTGGGTTTGACGGACAGTTGCGCTAATATCATGCAACATAAAAAAATGCAACTGCCACCATTTTATTCTACAGGGTCTCTGCTTCCAGAAACTACATGATTTAATTTTAAGTATTCTTCAGGCCTAAAAGGTGCATTTTAACATGTGTGCTCATTTTAGCACAGGTAGGACCGGCCAGGGGCGGACTGGGCCGGGGGGCCGGGTGGCAATTGCCCCCGGGCCTTTCCGATGCCGTCACGAACTGCCCCCGTGACCTCCGCTGCAT
>NW_017306428.1:1896515-1913186 GCF_000935625.1 Nanorana parkeri
CCTGATCCAGGGATCTACCAAAAGTGCAGCCTCCCGTCTCCCACGCTGTGAGAATATGCATACAGCGTGTGCTGGTTGCTACTTAAACCAGCACGCGCTGTGTGCAGCTTCTGAGAAGATACGCTAGTAGCGTAGCGGGACCTATGCAAAATGCGCAGCTGACCTCCTCGCTATGCTAATAGCGTATCTTCTCAGAAGCTGCACACAGTGCGCGCCGGTTTAAGTAGTAACCAGCACGCGCTGTATGCATATTCTGACAGCGTGGGAGACGGGAGGCTGCACTTGTCGGTGAATCCGGGGTTCAGGTGAGTATTTAAAAAAATGGTTTATTTTATGTTCCCGGGGATGGTCTCCTCAATCCGGGGACTGTCCCCAGAAATCGGGGATGAATGTAGGGCTGCAACAACTAATCGACTAAGCCGATTATAATCAATGATTGAAAATGTTGTCAACGTTTTCAATCATTGATTAATCAGCTTTCGATTAGTTGGCCCTGGTCACGACTCCACACGCGCCACACCTCCTCCCCGCCTCACGATTGCTGCTGCCAGACCCGCACACCCGCATCCATGCTCCACACGCCGCACCTCCTCCCCGCCTCACACTTGCCGCTGCCAGACCCGCCCGCCCACATCCACGCCCCACAAGCCGCACCGCCCCCCCGCCCGCATCCACGCTCCACAAACCGCACCTCCTCCCTGCCTCACGCTTGCCGCTGCCAGACCCACCAGCCCGTATCCACGCTCCACACGCCGCACCTAGTCACTGCCCACACCACATCCACGATCGGCACAGCGACGCAGGGAGAAGAAGTAAGGAGGAGCAGGCGTGAGGGGATGACAGCCGCCGACAGACAGGCCCGATCTCAGAAGCAAGTTGCTGGAAGACTGCTCAGTTAAGCCTGCACTTTCCCACACATGGTGGTCTATAATGTATTGCTGGGATAGTGGGATTTGTAGTCCTCTAAAGCTGATGGTACATTGCGATGTACTGTATATTATACAGAGCAATATACCATCAGCTATAGAGGACTACAAATCCCAGTAATACATTGTACACTGAATGTATAATGTATTGCTGGGATTTGTTGTACTCCCCTATAGCTGGTGGTATCCTGCATTGCGCTGTATAGAGGACTACAAAACCCTGCAATAATACATTATACAGCACAATGCGGAATACCGCCAGCTATAATGTACTATTGCTGGGATTTGTAGTCCTCTATACAGCGCAATGCAGAATACCGCCAGCTATCGAGGAATACAACAAATCCCAGCAATAGTACATTATAGCTGGCGGTATTCTGCATTCCGCTGTATAATGTACTATTGCTGGGATTTGTAGTCCTCTATAGCCGATGCCATTTTGCATTCATTGCTGTATAATTTTACACTTTCTATTTCACTATATTGCACACTACACTTTTTTTTATTTCCACCCCTCCAAGCTTGCTCCTGTGATGGACTACAATCTCAGTACAAACTAGTAGTCCCATCACTGGAGCCATTAAAAACAAAATCTGATTAACAGGGTAATCGAATTTAATAATCTGCTAACTAATCGATTTTGAAAATAATCGTTAGCTGCAGCTCTAGATAAATGGTCACCCTACACCAGGGATCCCCCACTAACCACCAGGGAGCCTCCACTGGCCACCGGGGAGCTACCACAGAGCCCCCACTAATTATTAGGGAGCCCCCACTGGCCAACACAGATCTTGCACTGACCAGTAGAGAGCCCGCACTGACCACCTGACAGTCCGCATTGGCCACCTGAGAGCCTAATTAGGGAGCCGTCTGTGCTGCACCCACACGCACCCGTGAAACTCTCTGGGCCCCTGGTGAGAGCCCGCACAGCCCACCTGAGACCCTGGAGACATCAGGCGACGAACCCAGAGCAACAGAGTATGTAGCTTCATATTATTCTGCATTGCTGTAATATGTATTGCTGGGACTTGTATTCCCCCTATAGCTGATGCTGTTCTGCATTGCTGTATAATGGTATTGCTGGGAATTGGAGTTATCTATAGCCAATGCCATTCTGCAATGCTATATAATGTATTTCTGAGATTTATAGTCCTCTATAGCTGGTGCTATTATTCTACATTGTTGTATAATGTGCTGAGATTTGTAGTCCCTTTACAGCTTGGAGTTAGTGGCAGAACTACCAGGGTCGCAGCAGTCGTACACGCGTACACAGCACTGACAAGGCATCCCTCCACTACCAATGTGCTATAATTTTCCTCAACCGATACATTTCTCTGTCGCGTCACTTCCAGGTGCGCATGTCATGAAGAAAGGGGGTCATGAAAACAGCTGATTCGGATGACTCGACCCCACTGGAAGTGACACAGTCAAGAAAATTTATAGGATCGAGAAAAATTATAGAACACTGACTTTGAAACTATCCAGCCCCTCCCACTATCCTCCCACAGCTCACAGCCCAGAAGCATGGACAGCCAGCGGCGGTCTACAGTGGTGAGAGTGCCTAAGTACCGGACATGGAGCGGAGTAAGGCCAGAACCATGAAGGGAGCCCAGTAGGAGGAGAGCACCATCCACTAGCCAGTCACCCCTTTCATCAACTTACCAGGAGTCCTCACATCTCCCGACCATTTACACTACCGTTACATGGATGGCAAAAGTGGCAGACGGGCGGGGAGAAGGTGGGGGAAGAGACAGAGTGGGAGGGGGGCCAAGTTGCTGCACCATGGGCCTCTGGGTTGTACTTGCCCCCAGGGCTAAAAGTTGCCAGTCAGCCCCTGGGACATGCACTCCTCCCTGTACTGAGTGAATATAAGTACAACATTTGTTATAGATGCCTTCTAAAGACAATCTGTGGCATAGACATGTTTTGAAGCTTCAAGAAGATAGGCCTCATCTCTGTACATAAACCATTTTAACATGTGGGCTCCTGTTTAACTCTGTAACAAAGAACATCACAACAGGAATACAACATTGAAATACATACCAGCGTCATCATCATGTCCACGGGACTGACTTTGTTCGGATTCATCTTGTAAAGCAGTTTCTTCAGTTGCTCAAATGTAGGCCTTTGTGCGAGGTTTTGGCTTCTGCACCTTCTGATCAGCTGCAGTAGAAATTAGAGAAAGAGGAAATCCAGGGTCTTTTTCATGTCAGATTTGGATCAGTTGCAGTAGCACACAGATACATTGCAGTCTCCATGTGTAGTGAAAAGCCTTTGCTGTGATATCACTGAGACAGGTCACCTTGGATTAACTTAATACACTGGCATACAGTGATCTAGGTATTAGAGGCAGCACAAGTGCTTCCCAATGGATAACAGCAGTCTTTAGTTTGCGTTAGTGAGGTCTGTAATTTTACATTTGGCAAAAACATGCACTATGTTTATGAATTGTTTTTGCTTTTAAACCAATTTTTTACTTTAGTGCTATGCTCTAGAAAGAGGATATCGTTTTTTTCCCTGTTACAATTAACCAATAGGAATGCAGAATACAAGTGGCACAGTGGACTTCGACTTCAGACTTTCTGTGTGAACAACATATAGGGGTAAATTTATTAACGTGTTTGTGACAAAATTTTTGGCGCAAATACCAATATTTTTTTTTAAGTGTTATTGCAACATATTCATGTTTGTGACTCACTGCACATGTTTTGGGACATTTCGCATAATATTTCAACTACACAGTAATTGTGTACAGCATTTACGACAGTAAAAGACCTCCAAACAGACGCACATCCTAGAAGTTCTCCTGAGCACTTCTTAAACTATAGCAAAGATGACTCATACCCTCAAGTTAGCTGAGTGCCTCAGCAGGAGCGGAACTACCGGTGGTGCAGCCCATGCAGTCTACCCAGTGCCCAAGGCTGGAGGGGCCCACTGACAGGGGAGGAGGTGGAGGAGGCTGGGGCTGGGACCCAGCAGTGCCAGTCTGGCAGCGGAGGAGGCTGGGCGGAGGAAGCCAGCAGCGGCAGGTATGAAGCTGCATGTGCAGGGAAAGGGACCACGACCAGCCCACCTGAGACCCTGCAGAGCCCACCATAGAGAGTCTCTGCGGGCTGTGCAGGATCTATGGTGGGCTGTGTGGGGTCTCAGATGGGCTCTGCAAGATCTCTGGTGGGTCCAGAGTCCAGTGCGTTGCTAAGTCCAGAGTCCAATGCATATACTGTTCTGATTACTGTATAATGTATTACTGGGATTTGTAGTCCTCCTATAGATGGTGCCATTCTGCATTAGAGTGTAAGCTCCACTGTACAGAAACTAATGTGACTGGTTAGGTGTTCTCTGTACAGCATTGTGGTATATGTCAGAGCTATATAAATGTATAAAATAGTGTGAGAATGTGGGGGGACATTAGATTGTAAGCTCCTGTGGTGCAGAGACCAGTAAGATCCGCTCCCGCCCAGGGCCCTTTATTCCTTAGGTCTGCCACTGTGCCTCAGGGCTTTTCAGCAATCATCCAGAAAGTTCCCAGCAAGCTTGCAACAGTTTAGAGACAATTTAGAGACAGAAAAATATAGAGACAGTTTTGAGACAATTCTCCTTAAGAAGGCATTTAAGAATGAGACATAAACTAAGATAATAAACCTGTCGCTATATGCACTAGAAATAAGGGATACGACAGTTTGAGAGATGCTGAGGATGCAACAACATTGATAAATTCCCCCAAAGTTTTTCCTCTGCATTTCAGATAGGATCAATAAAGCACAGAATTCTGAATGCTTCATATTGTTTGTTTTCTGTATCTGCTATCTTGTTATATATTCAAATTCGTAAAACTGAACTCTAGGCAAATATCTATGATATCTATGGGCAAAAAATAAATATGTAGTTCTATATTGAATTTCCATAAGTTCTATCCCACTCCTAAAAATGATATTGATCAGGACATTTGTAAAGTTACTTACTGAAGATGCCCATTGGATGTACTTCCTCAATGCAGTGACACAATTTCACTGAACATGCTCTTCAATGTGCCACCACTCTAACTAATCCTATTGATATCTGACATTCTATGTTCAGTAGGGATGCACCGATAAAGCGGCCGCCAAAACATATCGGCCGAAAATGGCACTTTTGGCTAAATGCCGAAAGTGCCATTTTCCTGCCGATACACCGGCGCATCCCTGCTTTCTCTCCTCCCCGCTGAATGCTGCTCTGTGTCTAAGCGGGGAGGAGAGAAAGTGTGACAGCCGGCCGAACGCTGCGGGAGGAGAGCGCTGTGAGCGGCCGGCGTCTCTCTTCCCACACCGCTCAGCCTCTTATCACAGTCCGGCAGAGCGGTGTGTGGGCGGAGACAGTCCGCACTGTCACAGGAGGCTGAGCTCTCCTCCCTGCTCCGCTCACTCAGCCTCCTGTGACAGTGTGTCAGGAAGGAGTGATCACTGAGTGTTTGTAGATAATTGAGTACATTGTATGTTGACTATATCCTCAATTATGAATGATTGGGAGTGATCTACATCACCTCCTGTTCATTCATAGTTGCAGTTATAGTAAATACACTTTGTTCTCATGTAATCAATGAACAGGAACACTCAGTATAGAGGATTCCTGTTCATTTATAATGGGGGATACAGAAAAAGAGATAGAGGACTCTGTGTTCTTAATCTCTTTTCTATTTTAAAAGGGAAATATAAGGGGTTTGTAAAAGTAAAGTAAAAATTATTTAATAAAAATGAATAAATAAATAAAAACAAATATTAACAAAATTTAAATGTTTATTAAAAAAGAAATAAAATAAAGTATTTAAAAAATTTGAAAAAATTAAAATAAAAACATTTTCGGTTTTGGGCTGACAATTTTTTATTTCGGTTTTGAAATTTCCATTTCGGTGCACCTCTAATGTTCAGTAAAAGTTATTAAACCAACTCAAGGTGTGGTGTGGATCCATAGTAGAGGTTTCTTATAGAGGAAGACAGGGAGACCCGTTAGTTCTGTTTACTGTAGATCATCCCTTTAGAGCCAGCAGTAGTGTTATCCTATATTGGGACAGCGCTGACCAGGAAGGGGGAGCGCTACATTTGATTTTGCTATTTTTTTTCTTTATTTGGAGGGTGTGTATTTATGTACAGTATACCGTATTTTGGCGCACCGGACCATAGGACGCAGGGAGGTCCGGTGCACCTTATGGAGCACTGAACAGACCGGAGCTTTATTGTTCTTTTTATTTGTGTCCTGAACTTTTTATAATGCAATTGATCATTATTTGTGTACCATTTTAAAGGTTTAATTTTACTTTTTTTTCACCGCCTATTTTTTTTTCTTCTATAAAAATGGTAAAGAAATTAGACTAATAAACAGCTGTTTTTTGCATAAGAACAGGCCCAGGGTACTTAAGTGGAGCTTCCAGAAGCCTCAGGAGCTAATAAAGTCCATTGCATCTTAAAACCATCCTATTTTTGCCTTCGCTGATGATGCTAGTGCATTTAGCCAACATGCAGACATTTTGTCAAATTATCTGCTTTTTACCAAAATATTCAGTTTTGAACATCCAGGAAGGGTTTACCTATCATGGTTAAAACCTGGGGCAGATTATTTTTAACCCCACCCCCTTCCTCCTCTATAAAGTTATTTTCAGTAGTAAACATAAAATTAAATAAATACTAATAATTGGCAGAAAAATGGAAATAGTGAAAATTTTATTTATCTGAATGTTGGTAAAAGAAAATGAAATTAAGTGTTTAATATGGAAATATAGGGATAATAAAAATGTGCTAACTAAAATAAAATTCAAACATAAAGATAATAAAGCAGCGAGCTTTGACAGGCCTACAGAGAACTACATTATAGTAATATAATACTCTAAAACACCTGTCACTTCACAATACATAGGCAAAAAATGGCTATAATGACAATACATGGACCCCAGCTAGGCAACTATATACAATACATAGTGTCAACTGTTACAATATGTAGGCTACCAAAAGGGAATCAATACAAATACAAAACAGCCAGTTGTAGCAATATATGGCTAACAAATGCACAAAGCAGACAATATGCAGGCAGCAAATGGGCAATTGTGACTATATGGGGGCAACAAACAGGCAATCGTAACTATATGGGGGTAACTCCTCAACAAACCTCCTCTTTCCGTTAAAACATTTACAAATCATCTCAGCAGAGTGAGGGAAGTACTCCTATGATTTCTCTTGACTTGTCATGTAATGCTTTTCCTGAGCTCTACATCACCTCTGTAGGGTGCCAGGGTAACGCTGTGTTCTGCATTCAATGGAAGGTGCTGTCCTAAACACAGGTTGACTGCTCACCCCATCCCCCTCGGTAAGCCACTGGGTGTGAGTACACTGTGATATTTGTAATTTTCTTTTTTTACCTATACATACACTAACATCTAACTTACAAAGGACATTAAGCATAAATCATATTTATGAGTGTTTTTAAATGTTAATGATTCATTGTCAAATATGTGCCTGAATAAGAACACATAATCGATGGAAATGTCAGGTCAGCCCTGCAGGGTGAAGGGGGATTTCCTGATTTTTTCCATTAGGAAAAAAAAATCAGGAAATATACAGTTGTATTTTAGTAATATTCAGAATGTCATTTATATTTTCTCTAGCCAGGGCACTTCCAGTCTAAATGCATAATCAGTTGATATTGAACTGATACCAATAGCTTGCATAGCATGAATAGAACATACGTAGCAGTGAGGAGCTTACTACAGGATCCAGGTAGAACAGCCCTCTAATGCATAGATGTTTAATTATTCTTAATTAAAGCCAAACTGCAAGCGAATATAAAACAAATAAAATTGTACCCCCACCTCAGCTGATGAAGAATATAATGTTGGTTTTTCAAGGGGATAATCTAAATCTATTACACAGTCCCCCAGTCTTCCTCATCACCACTTCCAGCTGTGATGACCAATCTCTCAAAAGCCCTTCTTCTTCCCAGTCTTGTCGCCCCCCCTCTCACCAACATCATCACATACAATGCAGGACCAGCGGGTCCTGCATTATACATGATGTCATAGGATTATTGACCCTGTGGGATCAGTTAAATAAAATGTACGGAAACTACTAGTTTAAAATGATGTATGAGAGTTTTTTTTACTTTTTCTGATCAAAACATTAAAACATATAATAACAATATATAGGTGTTTTTTTGTCACATTCATTTTAAATGAACCATTATTGTTTTCTCATGAAACATTTTTTTCCCCTGCTCCTTAAAAGCACCTTTTCTGCCCTCAAATTGTAATTTATAGGTATGCGTATTAGGTCCATTGTTTTTCAGCTCTGTCTGCGTACTGATCACAATAGTTCATCTACAACTGTAAGCTGTAGTATACTATGAAAATACCCACAGCCCACTGACATCCTTGAAAGGTTCCTCTTCTGATACTCTTGTTGATGCGTTTCACTCCTGCGAGAACTTACAGAGCACAAGTATCTAAATGCAATAGATGCGCTCAATTGTTAAACATACAAAGCACATGCAGCATGGGTCAGCAAACTCCAGCCCTTTAGCTGTTGTAGAACTACAAATACCATGAGGCATTGCAAGACTGACAGCAGCAACACCCAGAGGCAGATGCATGATGGGATTTGTGGTTTCACCACAGCTGGAGAACTAGAGTTTGCCTACCCCTGATATACAGTATATTAAATAAAACGGAGCAGCAGCACTGATGAGATTTTTACTTTGCTATCTCTTCCTTTCAGAAAGCTCTACATGTTAATCTGACCATACACGTTAAAAGTCCTTTAGATCTACTAACATCTATGTAATGCAAGGACCTGCATGACTTGATAAACATTGAATGCATTTTTGGTAGGCCCTTACATCACATAGTTTTCTAAATGAGATTGTATGGAGATTCTACCATTAATATGTGATTGGTATGGCTAGCTTTAGATGAATATAACTATGAAGTCTAATTTGCTAGAGTGCTGTGCCACCCTTTCCCTTTCCTAGCATGACTGCAGCTGTTGGGGATTTCAGGAGTCTGATCTCAAGACTTAGGTCAAGTGTCAGGTACAGTACTTAGGCTTGCTGTGTATAGCACATATTTTTTTTAAATCTTAATTATTTTTCAACTGGTTTAAAGACAGATGTATCTGCTTCAAAATAGGAACAAAGGATAAAAATAAATATCCTACTGCAAAAAAAGGTTACTTGTTTTATTCTTGAGTGACTCACCTCTGCATATTCTGATGGACATGGACAGGCATTATCTGCTTTACCCTTAATTAACTCTGGTAACGGAAGGCAGCAGTGCTCTGCTGAATTTGTATCTCCTTTCTAAACAATAAAGGCAGAAGTAAACATCTCAAAGACCACTATAACATTATATTTATAAGCAAATACACAAAAGTGATCACAAGCATGGAGCGACTAGATTTTTGTGTTAATTCCAAGGACTGGAATCACTAGTGATTATAAAATACTGTTGAACTTTGAGTGTGATCCATTGTGCTATGCCTCCCTGATTCTCCTTGATAGTTTGTCAATAGATTATCCTCTTCTGAATGCTGAGTGACCATGATTACTTATTATGTATATGCAGTTTTATCTTTGCATCCTGAATGTTACTTAAGCATCTCATTAAATCCTCTTAATCCTACCACTTCAAATGCTTCCTAGAGACCATATGTCATGACACATATTTTAAATTATTGATACTCGTGTTATTAGCCATGTTTATCTTTGCATTCCCCTTGTTCTATTGAGTGTCATCGTCCAATCTCAGCTATCTGATATTTATTATGTCACCTTCCTTGCAGAGATCATGTTCATTTCCTTTCATCTTTAAAACATAGTAGATTATTCCCTAACTCTGTGTGAATACATTTTATCCCTTATACTGGAAGTCTAACTAAGGTCAAAGCTCCAACTTTGGCCCAGCTAAAGTGCACCTGTAGTTTTTAAGAAAAACATATGCCATTAGGAAGGTAGGCAGAAAAGTTTCTGTCCCTGTGTTTTTCAGCTTTTTAGTGTATTTAGGGCACTGTTACCCCCGCCACCCAAACCATTCAAGCTTGAGTGCTGTCCATAGTAAGGTGAGGATGTGAAAAAAATTGCGTATGTTATGCTTAACCTTTTCAATAAAATGTAAATTAAAAGCAAATCCCGTTACCTAAGAATTACTAGCCTGATATGGACTGACGTTTTTATAGCAGGGCCCCATTCCAGACCACTGGCATTGGGTTCTTCAACCACACTAGTGCTCTAAAATGTGGTGTGCCACGATTTCTGTGTACCTTGGAAAGTATCTAAATGTGCCTCACTGATTGGTGAGGATGGTGAGTGTTTCTAAAGGACATGGTTTATTGTCATACAAGTTTTTGTTTTTTTAAATATTATATTTTCATTAAAAAAAACAACGACATTAAGAAAACAACAATCCACATCAGGGGCATGGCCCATAAAAAAATGGGAGGTGACTACAAAATTGTGGGTGGTGTGAACCTTGGTCTTTTGTACAGGTAATATTGCCACTATAACCCTAATAAGAGTGAGTCACAAGCTTGGGACTCTTGCCAGAAGACCTGTATTCTTGGTCTGGGCTTGGCACTGTTAATGCCTTTGGCAGATTGTTAAAAATCCCCACTGCTTCTACTAACAAATGCTATGGTCAGTATACTTAGTTCTAAAGTTTATACCAATAAATTGTTATGTGTGGCACTGAAAAAGCTGTACACATCTTAGTGCAAAGTGCAGATCCTTTTTTTTTCTCTACACCAAAACAACAATTAAGACAAGAAAAAAATGTTACTCATATTTTGACTTGCAGATTTTAATATTTATTTTGTTAAACATTTGTTATAATTTTCCTCTAATAATAAATACTTTATGTAAGTATTTACATAATGGACCTGTCTTTCTTTAGCTAGACTAACAATTTGGTCACATAATCTTAATATAAAACGGGTTTGTTCATGGAACAAATATCTTTTATTTGGTAGTCACTTAAAAATGAAAAAGCATCTAGCAACCTAAAATATTATTTTCTGGTGTGTGATTAAGTATGAAAGCAAGTAATGTCAATTTTAGAACTACAAAGATAAAATTAGTAAATGTCTTACCGATGAGGGGTCATTTCTGATTGCTATTTCCAGTAAAATAATAGCGTAGCTGAAAAGCACAATTTATTGACCACAACAATTATTCACAACATAAACTGTGAACACTATGCATTTTTACTCCAGCCCTTTAGCTGTTGTAGAACTACAAATACCATGAGGCATTGCAAGACTGACAGCAGCAACACCCAGAGGCAGATGCATGATGGGATTTGTGGTTTCACCACAGCTGGAGAACTAGAGTTTGCCTACCCCTGATATACAGTATATTAAATAAAACGGAGCAGCAGCACTGATGAGATTTTTACTTTGCTATCTCTTCCTTTCAGAAAGCTCTACATGTTAATCTGACCATACACGTTAAAAGTCCTTTAGATCTACTAACATCTATGTAATGCAAGGACCTGCATGACTTGATAAACATTGAATGCATTTTTGGTAGGCCCTTACATCACATAGTTTTCTAAATGAGATTGTATGGAGATTCTACCATTAATATGTGATTGGTATGGCTAGCTTTAGATGAATATAACTATGAAGTCTAATTTGCTAGAGTGCTGTGCCACCCTTTCCCTTTCCTAGCATGACTGCAGCTGTTGGGGATTTCAGGAGTCTGATCTCAAGACTTAGGTCAAGTGTCAGGTACAGTACTTAGGCTTGCTGTGTATAGCACATATTTTTTTTAAATCTTAATTATTTTTCAACTGGTTTAAAGACAGATGTATCTGCTTCAAAATAGGAACAAAGGATAAAAATAAATATCCTACTGCAAAAAAAGGTTACTTGTTTTATTCTTGAGTGACTCACCTCTGCATATTCTGATGGACATGGACAGGCATTATCTGCTTTACCCTTAATTAACTCTGGTAACGGAAGGCAGCAGTGCTCTGCTGAATTTGTATCTCCTTTCTAAACAATAAAGGCAGAAGTAAACATCTCAAAGACCACTATAACATTATATTTATAAGCAAATACACAAAAGTGATCACAAGCATGGAGCGACTAGATTTTTGTGTTAATTCCAAGGACTGGAATCACTAGTGATTATAAAATACTGTTGAACTTTGAGTGTGATCCATTGTGCTATGCCTCCCTGATTCTCCTTGATAGTTTGTCAATAGATTATCCTCTTCTGAATGCTGAGTGACCATGATTACTTATTATGTATATGCAGTTTTATCTTTGCATCCTGAATGTTACTTAAGCATCTCATTAAATCCTCTTAATCCTACCACTTCAAATGCTTCCTAGAGACCATATGTCATGACACATATTTTAAATTATTGATACTCGTGTTATTAGCCATGTTTATCTTTGCATTCCCCTTGTTCTATTGAGTGTCATCGTCCAATCTCAGCTATCTGATATTTATTATGTCACCTTCCTTGCAGAGATCATGTTCATTTCCTTTCATCTTTAAAACATAGTAGATTATTCCCTAACTCTGTGTGAATACATTTTATCCCTTATACTGGAAGTCTAACTAAGGTCAAAGCTCCAACTTTGGCCCAGCTAAAGTGCACCTGTAGTTTTTAAGAAAAACATATGCCATTAGGAAGGTAGGCAGAAAAGTTTCTGTCCCTGTGTTTTTCAGCTTTTTAGTGTATTTAGGGCACTGTTACCCCCGCCACCCAAACCATTCAAGCTTGAGTGCTGTCCATAGTAAGGTGAGGATGTGAAAAAAATTGCGTATGTTATGCTTAACCTTTTCAATAAAATGTAAATTAAAAGCAAATCCCGTTACCTAAGAATTACTAGCCTGATATGGACTGACGTTTTTATAGCAGGGCCCCATTCCAGACCACTGGCATTGGGTTCTTCAACCACACTAGTGCTCTAAAATGTGGTGTGCCACGATTTCTGTGTACCTTGGAAAGTATCTAAATGTGCCTCACTGATTGGTGAGGATGGTGAGTGTTTCTAAAGGACATGGTTTATTGTCATACAAGTTTTTGTTTTTTTAAATATTATATTTTCATTAAAAAAAACAACGACATTAAGAAAACAACAATCCACATCAGGGGCATGGCCCATAAAAAAATGGGAGGTGACTACAAAATTGTGGGTGGTGTGAACCTTGGTCTTTTGTACAGGTAATATTGCCACTATAACCCTAATAAGAGTGAGTCACAAGCTTGGGACTCTTGCCAGAAGACCTGTATTCTTGGTCTGGGCTTGGCACTGTTAATGCCTTTGGCAGATTGTTAAAAATCCCCACTGCTTCTACTAACAAATGCTATGGTCAGTATACTTAGTTCTAAAGTTTATACCAATAAATTGTTATGTGTGGCACTGAAAAAGCTGTACACATCTTAGTGCAAAGTGCAGATCCTTTTTTTTTCTCTACACCAAAACAACAATTAAGACAAGAAAAAAATGTTACTCATATTTTGACTTGCAGATTTTAATATTTATTTTGTTAAACATTTGTTATAATTTTCCTCTAATAATAAATACTTTATGTAAGTATTTACATAATGGACCTGTCTTTCTTTAGCTAGACTAACAATTTGGTCACATAATCTTAATATAAAACGGGTTTGTTCATGGAACAAATATCTTTTATTTGGTAGTCACTTAAAAATGAAAAAGCATCTAGCAACCTAAAATATTATTTTCTGGTGTGTGATTAAGTATGAAAGCAAGTAATGTCAATTTTAGAACTACAAAGATAAAATTAGTAAATGTCTTACCGATGAGGGGTCATTTCTGATTGCTATTTCCAGTAAAATAATAGCGTAGCTGAAAAGCACAATTTATTGACCACAACAATTATTCACAACATAAACTGTGAACACTATGCATTTTTCCTATGTACTTATTTAAAAAAAACATTTTGGACAGTTTTTAAAGGCAAACATTGTAATTAATAATTATTCTTCAAATAAAAAATAATACATTTCTTTTTATTAGCCACTAAGCTACATAGTGTTGCCACATACTGCTGTGCTATTGTGCAGCTTGAAAGCAGGTTGAAGTATATATCACCACCATGTTACATACCCTATTTGCATGGTTTTTGTAGTACAAATAAGATACGAAAACTAGCCATCATTATATGACATTCAATTTTCAGCTCAATGAGGCTAACAATTAGTACCTGAGTGCAACACTGTACCCTTAGATCAGCCATAGACTAGTGAATCAGTTATCAGTTTTGATATAGGAGATTTCTTGTCCCCTAGCCGATTGACACACCATCATGAAGGCTAAGTCTCTAGACAAAGAGGTGCCAGTATGCAGAATGCTTGTATATCTAAACATATATCTAGTACCTATATATGTCAGCTTCTGCAGATTTCCCTTGGCTGGATATAGATTGAACTTCAGGTGGTATGTATGCTTGAGCTGAAGTCTCTTGGTACGTATTGTACTCATCTGCAGAAACTGTTTTGCGGAAAGTGTCCAAGCCATAATCTAAAAGAAGGCAAAGAATAATGATAACATGAGTGAGTGAATTCACAATCAATGGATGCATGAATTTTGATGATTAATCAGTCGGTAATATTCATTCATTCTAGCTTTCATTTTTCATATTTGTTTGTAGTGTTAAGCTTTAATCACATGTACTGTACATATCTCGTCCCCCAACTGGAAGGCAAACATTTTAATTCTCCAAGCTCATCTGAATTTTTCAATTAGCCATAGAAGTTGTTAAATACTGTTTTTAGCTTGTTTCTTGTAGACCAATATGTACTCAGTGACCACTATATTTGGCACACAACCCCATTAAAATATATCTAAACCCATTTTTTTTCCAAATGCTATAGTAAAGGCATAGGAAGTGGATAGAGCCACTATTCGTTTTTTTGGGGGTTTTTTTGCCATCTCTGCCCTATTTGGGGAGATTGTCCTGTAGACACAACTGGAAGTGGGAGGAAATCTCATGAAAATGAACTAAATCATTGTTGTCATCGGAACAAGTCTGCTTTTGTTCTGGTGACAACTTAACATTTGGGATAATTTGTGTAACTATTAAATGTTTGTTAATGCTAGATATGGTGGTTGCCATAACCAGCTAGTTTGAGAGAAGATTATCTTTGTCTGTAGGTGATTTTACCTGCAACAGTTCACTTGCAACACAGTAAAGTACTGTCATTGATACTTTTTTTTTTTTATTTGCTGTAGCAGTTAAATTTTTAGGATCAGCTCTCAGGATTTTCCAGACAACTAAAAAGCTTGTCCTTGTTCTTGGACTGGGAAAAGGGGAACACCCTGAAAGCTTGTACAGAAAGTGTAACGGTTAGTGCAAATAAAAAAAGTATCATACTTATATATCCTATGTCTGTAGGCCTACAGTATGTAGACTTCAAGCCTCGGGGGGGTCCCCTACTTGTTAATGGCACAATGTCTAAAGAAACTATTACTACTATATGCTAACTCACAGACCCCAGAAAGTACCCTAATACACGCAATGAAAAGAAGAGCTACCCAACATTTACCAAATTTAAAACCAATTGGTTATTCATATGTAATTATTTTCCGATTTTCTTATTTCAAAATAGAAAAAAAACACTTCACTCACCTGTAATTTTACAAACCCATCGATCATCATTGACACAGTTTGTGGATTTAAGCCGTGAATGGAACATTTTATGCTGATGTAGATATGCCATTCCATTTGCTATGTCATTAGCAAAGGAAAATCTGAACACAGCAGAAAATACTTTACATTGGAGACCAGGGGGTTACGGATCGCAAGGGAGCACTGGATGGACCAAAGGAGCAGTTGATTGGGCCTCTGGTGCAATATTACATCATGCCTTATCTGACCATCTAATTTTAGGCGGTCGGTTTTTTCCGGTGAAAGGAAGATGTGTTCGTTCACAGGGAGATTGACACTTTCTACTATTAGCACTTGGATACATTGGAGTGTTTTTTGGGGTGTTTTCTTATATGGATTGTGGATCACATTGGGACTTAGTTTTCAATTGTTTAAAGACACTAATTATTGTGTGAAGCACTTTTATTGGATTTCTTCATATCCATGTATTATTAATTGGACACTTTTAACTATTTATTGCACATGAATTATTACTAATTAATTATCTGATATGCACTTTATTATGAGATTTATTTAATGATTTATATCGATTTATTGTATATTTAACACTAGGTTTGCACTTTATACATTGATATTAATCTTTGGGATATACACAACATTTTTTTATATGAATTTTTAGTGCTGTGCATTTTTGATTTAGATAACTATAAGTGGTCACACTTTGAGTACAGCAGCTTTCTATTTAAGATTAAGGTTCCAAAGCCCGAATACTACTACCTATAATGAAAACCAGAGCTACCCAATTTACCAAATTTAAATCCAATCAGTTATTAATATGTAACTATTTCCTTATTTTATTATTTCAAAATAGAAAAAAAAACCACTTCACTCACCTGTAATTTTACAAACCCATCGATCATCAATGACACAGTTTGTGGACTTAAGCCGTGAATGGAACATTTTATGCTGATGTAGATATGCCATTCCATTTGCTATGTCATTAGCAAAGGAAAACCTGAACACAGCAGAAAATACTTTACATGTTGGGTAGTTTAACATATAAGAATTTGAAAAATAATGATAATCATCACCTATACCAGAGTAGTGATCATTTTGAGATATTAATTAAATAAAAAGTGTATAT
>NW_017306428.1:1913523-2007630 GCF_000935625.1 Nanorana parkeri
TATATACACACACATAGTAATATAGTCTCAACACTAATATACAAGCAAAATAAGTTAACAATATATAACTGTAAAGATCTGCACACCTTTTGCTATGCAAAGCATTACTGTAGTGCTCCCTTTGAAGCATGGGTCATTAATGGATCCCTAAGTAAGCAACTGCAGGCTCTCTGTGGAGACAGTGGGGTGATGTGTCAACATAAAGTGCAAGGACAAGTATGTTTTGATGTATTACTCCTTTTGCTCACCTTGCTTTAATATTAGCTACTTATATTTAAATCTACCAGGTAGAGATTCACATTCAACTTATTTATGACAGTATAAACCTACATGACAATAAAAGTGATACCATGAACACTAGAAAAACACACAATGTATTTTAACAGTTTTTGTTTCCTGCCATCACTTCACATTGTTTTCTTATTTTGCACCGCTGCAGTTTTCTGCTGCAATTAGCAAGTCTACTGAAGGGAGCGCCCAGGGGGCTGCCATTTTGCTTGATTTCATTTGATACAGGTTATAACTTTTAAATTTTGATGAGGCCTGCAAAGGCTTGTGTTAGGTATAGGTAACATAAAAAAGTACTGTTAATTAAACTTATTTCAGTAACTTCAGATCACTATGATATTATATGTCCACAATGGGTGCTATAGAATAACCTATGGACGCGGAAACCAAATTCAATCCCAGACTGTCCTTTAAATCAAAGATGCAGATTGATAAATATTTACACTAGGAGCAATCACACTAAAACATTTTGCCCTAAAAGATAAACTCACCCAAATCTGCTCTAGCTTTGATAGGATGCTGCGCATACTGCTCAACAGAGTTCCTGGATATTCCTCTCTCTAATTCTATTTTGCTTTACAGTGTAAAATAAGTGGAGAATCCAATACCCCCTTCATAAAGAAAAAAATAAACATTGACACGAGCAGATGCCTGGTGATTAGATGTGTAATTATGTTGAAGCCTATATTCACTTCTCAGGTTTAAGGTGCCCATACACTGTACGATTATCGTACGATAATCGCGGGAAATCCCTCGATCGTACGATAATCGCAAAGTGTATGGAAGGCATGCGACCGTTTCTACTGTACGGTCACATGTCTTCCGTCGAACAAGCCGGCTTGAAAACCCGCCAAGAATCGTACGATTCTCTGCGAGTTAGTGGCCTGCTTGTTCGACAACTTCCAAACAGCCCGGTGTGCGCATGCGCACACTGCCTGTTTGCAGTCATCGCAAGCCCGCCCCTCATTGCAGTCATCGCAAGCCCGCCCCTCAGGAAGGCGGACTTGCGATGATCGCAAGTACGATCTGCCTGTTCAAGATGGGCAGTTCGTACAAGCTTTTAATAAGCTTACAACCATCGCAAGACAAAAGTCTTGCGATGGTTGTAAGGTGTACGGGCACCTTAACAATAGTGATAAACATGAGTTTGACCTGAACCCAAGTAATTTGCAGTTCATAAAAATGGTGACCTATGCAGCTGTTCTGGCCAATTACCAATAATGCACCTGCTGACCTCTCAGAAGGGGCAGTCATGGAGGGTATCTTTTGTCCCTGCCTACCCCCTATAAAAGTCAGGGTTACCAGCAGCCTTTTGTCAGTGTATGTTGGAGGATACATAGATATGGGCAAATTACAGAGTGTTTTCAGTCACAGATAGTTTCTGCTATGCTGCTATACAGAGCTGCAGAATAGCACTATATGCATAGTCAATCATATAAACAGTCAGTGTGTTTTGGAAAGACATGGAGTAGATAGGGAGAGATAACAGAGTATTTGCAGTGAGAGATAGTTGCTGCTATACTATACAGTTCTGCTAAAAAGAGCTATACTCAGTGCTCTATTGTGCTATATTACTGTGAAACACACTGTAGTGGGCTATTATTGTGTATCTATTCACAGCGCACAGGCCTAACAGTCTTTTCAAGGGCTACCTTTTTGTGTGTCTCAGCAACAACTTTAGTTGCTGCTTAGCTGCTGGTCACTATGCATTTTTTTGTGGTGTTTCATGGTTTTTCTTCCATGTTTTTATATTTCTTGTGTACCTTAAGTTAGGTAAATTTAAAAAAATTGGTTTAGGCCCCATTCACACCAGGGCGGAAGCATTTCAGCGCAGTTTCCACATGATTTTTGAAAGTCTGAAACACAATTAAAAGAGCCCAAAAATGCACTGATTAGCCTATTTCCATTGAAATTTATATGTAAAACACACTGATCAGCGCAAAAAAAGTAGCTAAGGGAGCATTTTGGGTGGAAGGTGGTTCAGTTCGTGCAGAGCCGTGCTCTTGCATGAACGGTCCCCATAGTAATGTATGGGATTGTTCATTTCGGCGGACTGAACTGCCCTGGTGTGAACGGGACCTTAGTGTTTTAGGTTTCATTTTGTTTGAAGAGGTATTTTTTATTATAAAAGGGTATTTTTAGGGGGTCAGCAACATGACTGATACAGGAAAGTTTGTTTTTTGTTTGTTTTTTGCAGCGCAGCACTTGTATAGTACAGTTTAGTACACAAAATCAGCACACATTGTTAAGTGCAGCAAGGACCAAATGCCTAATCCCCCTTTTGGCATAGCTGCTAATAAAGTTAGGCAATCCCCTGTATCCAATCATGTCATGCAGGGTTAAAGTGAGATAATGAGGGTCGGCACATGCAGCTATTAGGGGTGAGCAGGTTCTGCATCTGCAAATTAAAAAATGCACCTAAACCATATGATTCACTCTTCAAAATGAGGACACCATGGACTATCGGATGTGCAAGCTGGACCACTCGTGGGAGCTCACACAGTATGCTCTCATTTTTATTTCACGATAAAACCTGCCTGTTCTCTCTCTGAAAAAGCAGGCTAAATAAACTGCTTACATAGTGTGCATGGAACTTACTTTTTTTCTGTGAAATAATACACTATCATTTTGATTTCTTGATTAAAAACTGCCTTGTGACTCCCCCTGAAAGTGTAGTCTAGTTAAAGTGTCTAAATACAGGAGTCAATATAATATTTGTCTTTTTCTGTGAAATAATACATTGTCATTTTGATTTCCTAATTAAAACATGGCTGTTGTGGTGCTGGGATACTAGGACCACAACAGCTGCTTATAAAGCTGCTCTCTGTGAAAAAGTTAAAGGAAACATGGAGTTTAAAATGTCTTTTGCCATTTACAGTAACTTACGATACTGCAGTCAGTGGGGCTTACTGTTTATTGTGCATCTCAATAAAGTTGTTGT
The DNA here is from genome assembly GCF_000935625.1 of Nanorana parkeri. NCBI lineage: Eukaryota > Metazoa > Chordata > Amphibia > Anura > Dicroglossidae > Nanorana > Nanorana parkeri. The sequence goes on from NW_017306428.1 coordinate 1,916,753, forward strand.
TACACTGATCTGAGACTCATATGAAACCTAACCAACCGTTCAGTGTCTGCAACCCTCCTCTGCCGATCCCTGCACTGGCTTTCAATAGCCCAAAGGATAAAATTCAAAATATTAACAACAACTTACAAAGCCATCCACAACTCTGCCCCCGGCTATATCTCAGACCTTGTCTGAAAGTATCACCCTAACCGTCCCCTCTGCACTTCATAGTATTTGAGGTTGAATAAAGACATTAGTCCATCAAGTCCAACCTATTAGGATCTCATTCTAGGAGTACCCGTATCAGGATCCAGAGCACCCCCAGGTGGCGCTGGAGCCAGGTCCTGCAGTTCCTGTGCTCGCCTGCGGGTGTCTCCAGCAGCCAGGGACTGTAAGGAACCTGCAGCTCCAGTAAACAGTGGGAGAAAAAAGGTGCATTAGCAGCACTCTAAAAGAAAGTGGCTGCTACGCTCCCTTGATGAATGAGGAGTACAAGCCTCTGGCTGCTGACTTGTATCATTGAGGTGCTACTCCCAACAAGTTTTGTGGTGCTGAGTCATATGTGTCCTCATGCATTTGTTAGCTGAATGACTGTTATGTTTACTATGGCTAAGATGCTGCAGCCAGAGGCTGCAGACCACAATGGTGTTGTTGGCAGCAGATATTAGGGCCCACACTGCAAAGCTCTTTCTATTCACTGCCTATTCAAGTGCTTGCATACTGTCCTGACACTGGCCACTTTATTCAAAACACATAACTGAAATCTATTTTTGGAATATTCTGGGAAATAAATGGATATCCAGGTTAGGAATGGGTTTGGGGAGTGTGGGATTGTGGTTTTGAAGTGCTTTGGTGCACTCTGTTTTGACATTTTATTAAATGTTTAAGCCAATGCAGTGTGATACTGGGACATAAAGCTCAGAAACTATACTATGAAATTGTTTTGTCACTAGCCAATTTGTCCAAGGTTGATGGTTTTAGCTGTATTTTGATTTCCACCAGGCAACTCAGTCCCCTTACCCTTGTATATAATAAAAAACATGTGTTGCAGCCAAAACTACCCAATATGCCTTTTTGTAAGTTGAAATTACTTAGAATGGCATGCTGCTGCTGTATTTAGAACAAGCTAACTGCAAAAATCAGTTATTCATGCAACACCACACGCAGCTTTAAGGCATCTATGCATGTCATAGAAATGAATGGTGTTTTTCCAATGGTGCCCATGTTGGCTGGATCCGCCATACTATATAACTGACGGGGGAAAATTAATGGAACGGAAGACCCTCTCCCCACTATATTTTTTACAATTTGCCATTGGCACATGCTTCCCATGGCAGTGCCCAGCTCCCCATGCCCTCAGTTTGACAACCCCTAGACTTAAACATAGCCAAAACTGATTTTCAAGATTCATCCCCCCATGGAGATACAGTACCTTAATGAGATATTAGTAAAAATTTGCAATTTTAGGACTTTACGATGGGTTCAAAAAATGGCCCACAAAGTGAACCCAGGCTGATCTGCTCCACCCATAAACTTAATATAGACTGTAATGTACACACTGCTTAAAATGTAATTATTTTGCTCACCTGCAAACTTCCCTCTATAGCAGTGTACATAGACACACACTACATACAAGTAATTACCTGAAGCCCCAGTTCAGAGGGATATCCTCAGTCTCGAGTACATCATGCAAACTTCCTTTAGGACAATATTCTGTGATAATAGCCACATTTGGAACTTCAACACAACCACCAATAAATTTGCAAAGATTAGGATGATCAAGATCCCTACAAAGATGAGAGGTGATGCAATTTGAGTAAAAACAAAAATCAAAGTTACATTAGCAGACTTCTTGAATCATTAATGACTGAAAGACAAGCATTTATTTGGTTTATAGCTTTCTGTCAGATTCCAGCTGTGATTGGGTGCTGTGAGCAGCACAAATACTTTTCACTTCAGACACTTTCAGCACATGAAAGCCCAATGTAATGTCTGCTTCCTCCAGCTAGATAAAGAGGTCTTGTTCTAACATAAAGTTTCACAAGCAAAAATTCACCGGACACACAAAACACAGCATCACATAACACATCTAAATTATTTCTATTCTAGCACTGGAACAAAGATACTGTACATTTACCTAACTTGCTTTACTTCCCTCCGTATAGTTTTGGAAAGGTTAAATGTCTTCTTTGGGATTTTCTTAATAGCCACTATCCTGCCATCGCTAAAAAAGGAGAATAGTGATTTTCATTGTTTTTTTTTTTTTTTTTTCTGTTATACAAGCACTCAGCAGTACATTTCTTGAAGCAACTGCCAAACAGTCTCATCGCAGTCTACCATCAGATTACCTGGATAAATTTAACCTGTATCTTTATTAAATTGCTAGGATCTGGGCTTAACTTTTAATCATCAGACATCTGATGAAATAGAGATGTTCAAAAGCTTATCATATTTCCTCTGGTTGAAAAGGTATATTATCCAAACACAAAAGCCTAGAAAACTTGTAATACATTTTCACTGATACATTTAGTACAAAATATGTGACAATCTTCCCCAATACACATGTTCTATTTATTTTTGTCCCTTTTATTCTCTCTGATAGATTTTTCCAATGTCCCTTCGGTAAAAAAAAATCAATTCAGAGTCTGCTTTCACTTTATTTTCTTTTTAATTACCAGCATCTAGGTTCTTCTCCAATGGTTTATGTAAGCTCCATCACTTTCATCCCACATCTTTACTTGTTTACTATTTTTTGCCTTCAAATTTTTAATTAGTGTGTACCCACTTGCAGTTGCTGAAGCCTTGCTTAAAAGGACTTCTGAGCAATTCTAACATGGTAGATGTAGAATTTTAGAAAAAGAAAGCATTTAACTCTACAACTAGCCAGACTCTTGCTGTAAAGTAGTTTAGGAAGGTGTAGGAAGATAATTAAAAAGGTAAGTATTGGGAGAGTAAAATGTACTCTTTCCAATACTTAGAGCAGGTGTGTAACATTGTAGGTGTCACATGCCGGCTCTATAAATCGAGAGCTGAACAATCACGAACCGCTGATCGCTCAGCTCACAGTCTTCTCCCTGACTTTCAGTGGCCGCTCCCCACAGGCATTCTCCCCTCCCCTCTCTGTTTCTCCATTGTTCATTGGAGGGACAGACAGGGAGGGAGCGGGCACAGCTGGCTCTAGCTCTAGAGAGGCAGAACCAGCTGTCAATTAGCTCTAGAGAGGCAGAACCAGCTGTCAAATTTCCTGGCTGCAGCACTGTCAGCAAATAGTGGGTCAAATAGTGGGTCAAAGGAGTACATTGAACTGCTTTGACCCAAAAGAAGACTAAACCAAAAAGTTTGGTTTAGTTCTCTTTAAAAAATAAAAAATAAACTTAGAGATTACCTTTAAAATTTGAAAGTACCATCAGTCTGCTCATACTATGATCTGCCCTGCCAGCCTGCACTGACAACTATTTAGTACAGAACCTTTCCCTTAAACTTCTCAATTTTTTATATATATGATTTTTTGAGAAAAATCTAAGCATAATTTGGACTGATCAGGTATTGTAAGGAAAGTGAACAAGCAGTAGTCAAACAGTAGTGATCTAAAAATGTATTTCCACTTTTACAAAGTCAAAGTTAAGACAATTGTTATGTGTTTCCATTACCACAGCATTCATACATTTTTAAAAACATTTTTTTACCTTTTTTGCTCTCGGTTTTTAGCAGGCTTTGGGGCAGATTACAAGCTTCTCTGTACAAATTCAGTGACAGGAAACTCTGGCTGTCCCCTTAGAATGATTAGGGACACTCTGGGCTTCCTCTCATTAACATACAATGCTTCTATAGTTGTATCCCTTTGTTAGGACAGACAGTGTTCAAATCTAATTTACAACTAATAATGAGAACACCTCTCTGTACTGCCAACACAGTACAGACAGGGTTAATTATTGTAAAATAGCCTCCCCATCCTGTTGCATTCTAGAGGAAAATTCAGTTTAGAGATAAACGTTTCATTCAGAAAGAACAAATAAAATGGTAAGCAGCATTTTTTTAAATTATTTTTAAGTGAACATATAACAAATACATATTTTCAAAATTTGGTTGTAAAAGTGGAAATACACCTTAAAGTGAATGTATGTCTGAAAACAGACCAACTCATAATATGATAATACAAACATGGAAGTGCAAGCATTTAAATGTGAAAGTCACACCAAACATTTTATATTGTGTAGTAGATGAGAACAACTGACGTCATTTTGGTAGTTGGGCATACTGTCTGTGCCCAACATACCCAAAACCTCTAAATGGATTTAATCTTTTCTTTTCCTGCTTTTCTACAGCATATTTGAATCTAATTGGTGTGTCTCTTGTGTTCTGGCCCCAAAACACCAATCCACTAACAGCTTTTGCAGCTTTTATTTGCTCAGTGTCCAGAGGAGAGAGGCATAGTGTTTACAGGATACCCAAAACAGCGAGTAGGATTTTCTCGACTCACCCTCTCACAGACCTGTAGTGTATCATTAAGCTGAAATCAGCAATTGTAAAATTGTATGTGCCTTTAAGCTGGGATCGGTAATGGACTGCACAAGATTGCCTGAAGGTGCTCCCTTGTCAGCAACCTTGCTGTCTTCCGGACCCTAGTACAGGTCTGTTTCCAAACCTTGAGGCTTGGCTCTGGAACTGTTCCCTCCCCAGGCAACAGACCTAGGAGGCAAAGGGCCTCTGGACTCTTGTCAGGCAGCAGGCCTGGGAGGCTATGACAGGATCCCATACATAGGCATCCTCTCCAGGCAAAGCCTGGGAGGTGAGGATGCTTCTAGAAGGGCTCTCTGAATATGTACCTCCTTCCCAACCCACATCACTTGCAATAAATCACTCAGTAATTGACCAGGGTAAAAAATATATACCTTCTTGTTTATATCCTGGAGAACAATCCCCAGCAACAGGCAAAAGTAAACAGGCTTAGGGGAAACCCAACAAAATGCAAAAATAAAATAGCAATCTGAGCTCAGGCTGGTTACAGACTAGCTGCCCACTAAATTTGGAATAGGTAAACTCCAGGTGCACTGATTTCAAACCCATTTTATAGTGTATTTGGCATGGCAATATAGGATAAACAGGGTATAATAAATAAGGGTGAAAACAATGAGCACGTATTTCAGAGATATGTACTGTGTATGGATTTACATGTTGGAGATGTACTACGGTTTAAAAAATACATTATATGTACAGGGTGACTGACAGGAGTCGGACGTTTTTAGAACAGGTAGATTATTACAGCAACGCAGCGGCTATTTCCTCGAGAATTTAATGTTGGTCAACACGGGGCTATTCCCAGTCGCAACACGGTCCTCAGGTGGGTTGAACATTTTAGGACAACCGTACTGCAAGGACACCGAAAAACATTGCAAGGGTGAGAGAGGCACTGCTTAGGAGCCCGGGACGGTCTGCTTGAAGACATGGAAGTTAGTTAGGATTGAGTCGTGAATCAGTGAGAACCATTTTACAGAGAGATTTAAGATTCCGTCCATACAAAATGCAGGTTGTTCAACAGCTCAATGTGAGAGATTACGAGCAACAAAAAGACTTTGCTGTGCGAATGCACGTGATCTTGGTGCTCACTTATTCACGACTCAACCCTAACTCACTTGCCTGTCTTCAAGCAGACCGTCCCGGTTTCCTAACCAGTGCCTCTCTCACCCGTGCAATGTTTTCCGGATTTCTGAAATTTCTGAAATGTTCAACAAACCTGAGGACCGTGTTGCGACTGGGAACGGCTCCATGTCAACTAACATTGAACATTGATTTCAACATTGAATTCTCAACGAAATAGCCGCTGCGTTGCGGTGATAGACTCACCACAAAGCTGTCGTAAGCAAGCAAATGATGTTGTAATATCCATTGCTTCATTGTGTCTGAATTGGCATTCCTGTGGGGGGGGATAAGACACCTAGCTCGTCCCCCTCCCATCACCATTTACCGTGTACTACCTGTTCTAAAAATGTCCGACTCCCGTCGGTCACCCTGTATAAAGAATGATGACTTATTTTAAACAGAAGTGAGTGGTGTCGATGTTACCTGATGCAGAAATATATTATGTAATTCTACTGACATGAAGAATGGTTTAGAAGGCATGTGCACAATAGAATAACATGTCAGCTGTGGAAGGTGGTGATGTATGGTATAAGACATGCAGTAAATCAATTCTACAGACTTCCTGTATTTGCACTCTACTCTTCAGCATTGCGTCTAACATCTTCTGTTATTCAACTGCATATATTTTTATCATACATTAGATTTGTAACTAAAAATGCAAACAAGTATCAGCATATACTGTGGTAATTAAGCAAATTGTGCAATAATTTCACACTGATTATGAATGATCTACATTACAATAAATTATCTTTTGTTCACACACTATGATGCTGTTTAGTATATAAAAGCATAATTGTTCCCCATATGTTGCAAGAAATAATATCATAACCCCTTGTAAAGGCTCCTAAGGTCATAAAATATTTGGCATCTGAAGCTAAACAGAGCAATGTCCATTCTGTAAAAGCCATTAGAACTTTATATGCCAAATGACACATTTATGATGTTTAAAGATGAATTCCAGGAACAAAAACATTAATTTAAATATGTTCCTTAATAGTCTCAAATGATACAACTTCACTTTTTGTGCATAAAATGACTTTTCAAAATCAGATATTTCCTTTTAAAAGAGCAGTGACACCATTACTGTGCTGTACATAGCCTGTGCAGAGAGCAGAGTTGTAGGAGGGACCCAGCAGGCCCCATCCACTACAGACTGCCTGCAGAAAACTACAGGAGGGGCCAGATACATGACCCGTCACCCTGCACAAAGACAGAGAGCAGCAGTGACTGGTCTTCGTTGCAGGAAATCCCTATACAGAGACAACGTACTGCACAGATCTGTAAGAAATACACACCAAGGACACCAAGACTTAAGTAAGAATACAAATTTTTTGGAATCAGACAATATTTGTTTAGTAAGGAGTTTAGCTTTGAAATGAGATGTTCGATCATCATTATTAGGCACAGGACAGGACTCATCACACTCCCATTTTCAGAAGAAATTCACCAATACTGATACCAGTATCAGTGCCGATACTGGGCATTTTCCTGAGTACGAGTACAATTTTTAAACACAGTGGCAGCCGTAAGGTCCTGCACTTGCTGGGGACCTCTTGACAGCCTGCTGGGGACCTTGCGGTGGCTGTTTGCTGCGCCACTCTGGCCCCACATCTCCTTCTTCCCGCCGCCCACATCCAGTTGCATGGCCATGGGGAGACCTGGCATACCACTGGGGAGTCCTGCACCCGCCCACACAGCCCTAATGAGACCTGCCCGTACAGCCCTGGTGAGACCCACACAGCCCTGGTGAGACCCATACGCAGCTCTGGTGAGACCCTGCAAACAGTCCTAGTAAGACTGTGCACACAGCCCTGGTGAGCAACACACAGTATGTAGCTTCATATTATTCTGCATTGCTGTATAATGTATTGGTGGGATTTGTAGTCCTCTATAGCTGGTGGTATTCTGCACTACTATATAATGTATTGCTGGAATTTGTAGTCTCTCTACAGCTTGGAGTCAATGGCAGAACTACCAGGGTTGCAGCTGCGTCCCAGCCCTAGCACTCCTCCACTGTCCTTAAATCATTAGTCTGTATTGTTTTAGAAAAACTGTCACATAGCACTGAAAAAAAGGTATCAGTAATTGGTATCAGGGAGTACTTGAGGAAAAGTATCTGTACTCGTACTCTGTCTTGAAAAAAATGGTGTTGGTGCATCCCTAATTTTCAGTGCTAAGGGGCCTTCAAAACATGTCTCATCTATGAGATTCACCTAAATGTAATTATTTTTTTTTTTAGTTTCATAAGTTTTTTATTAATTTTTTCCAAGTATAGAAATACAGCTAGTACATACACTCCAACGTAGAGTGCATGCGCACATTAGTTCAAATGTAATTTATTAATGGGTAAGTTTACATTTTTACCATGCTTCAAGTTGCACTCGTATTTATGGTGTAACATGAAGCATGGTCAAATTGCAATCCCCTACCCCCATCCTACCCCCCATGTACCTGAATTGGGGGGTTATTCTCCCTGTTGGCTGCTGTTCTTTTTGAAAAAAATAGTGTGGCTGTGCATGGCTCTGCCCAAACAGCCATGTCATCTAAAAAACAGACCCTTTAACATGATCTGTGAATTGAGAGATTGCCAGTCCTATATCCCTGTTGCTGAATGTCCATACCTCAGAGATGACATAGACAGAAGAGAGAATCTGTAGAAGCCAGAATATTGCACCTGCAACACGCTAATCACGGTTACACTGCTTAACTGGCTCCAATGCAAAAAATAAATGAAAAAAAAAAAAAAAATTTCATTCATGAAGAGGTATGCGTTTACTTTTTTTTTTTTTTTTAAAGGTGGGCTTTACCTTTAACATTTGTTAAATGTATCAGGATTTAAAAACACAGGAGCTGCTTCTGCTGTTTAAAAATGCGAATTACCTGCTACTCAACCAGAGTATGAATGTCAGGAAAATAAGAGTAAAGTCTTAAGTCTTTATCCGCATACCTTTTTTTCAGATCAGAGTTCAGAAATGGCATTCTTCCGATTTATTTCCTTTAACAAAAAACTCCAGGAAAACTTTTTCTTAACCCTTGCAGTGAGGCCACCCTCACACTGCAAGGGTTAAAAGAGAACTATTAAGGAACCTTTTTATCCCATAGTTCTCTTCAGAGTCACCAGAGGACATAGACTAACATCCTTCCGTGACCCAAAACTCAGTATGTAGCGGGCTACTGCCCACTTTATACTGTGAACTCTGCAGCCAGGACGGATCCCAACAATACTGTTGAGATCCACCCCACAGGCTGATTGACAGTGGGCTCTGCCTATCTAGAGGCAAAGTCAGCTATGCCCGGCCCCTACCCTGCCTGTCCCTCCAGTCAACACTGGAGGATTGGAGAGGGGCAAATTCCTGTGGGGAGCGGGGACTGCTGTGCAGGGAGATGATCGGGAAGTGAGCAAGCGGCGGTATTTTTTCATGTCACACGTCGGCTGTAACGATGGGGATGTGTCACGTACCTGAGGTGAGACTGTAGTAGTGAGGAGGCCTCCCTTGCACCTCTGGAGATGGATACAGAGACCTGGCGGACACCGAGTGGCACGAGTGCCGGTGGTGTGGAGCACCGTGCAAGCCTAAATCCAAGATCCGAGCTGGGGTCAAGTTCAATCGGGCAATGAAGTACAAAAGGGCAAAGCAGAAGAATGGTCAAGTTCCAAGCCGGGGTCGGTTCCAATCAGGCAGCAAAGTACAATAGGGCAAGGCAGAAGAATGGTCAGTATATGAATCCGAGGTCAAGGGCAGGAAGCAGGCAAGAGTAGTCACTAGGGTTCCGGGTCCAAACAGATAACACAACAGCACAGGAAAAAGGAGAGACTGAAGATAATCCAGCAATTTGGCAGTGTCCAGGCTGGGCTTATATAGGGGAAGTGATGATTGAGGTTTAGGTCACTTCCTGTGCGCCTCCTTGGCGCCTTCCCGCCTTGCTGAATCGTGCCGTCTGCACATGCGCGGGTTGGCGCAAAGACGCGCCCTTGGTGCAGATTTGTTCCTGTTGGTGAGGCGACACGCCCTTGGCACATGTGCAGATGGCACTGGACTCTTACAGGATGAGTGTAATTCACTCACCTCATAGTTCTCCTTTGAGTGCTCATTTTTGTCTAGGTGCTAAAAAAACGAAGTTATACTCACCGGAAGCTCCGAGCTGGCCAGCTGTGTGCTCCCTCCAGCCGGTCTCCTCCTATGCTGTATACAGTACTATGTATAGGCATGATGATTTATGGGACCTTAGACCATTGCAAATGAGGGGAGAGACGTTACAGGGACCAGTCTAAGAACAAGACATCTCAAAACATTGGGTGAGTAAAACTTTTTTTTTTTTTTACCTAGAAAAAATGAGCAGTTAACCCTTGCAGGGTGGGGGTAACCCCACTGCAAGGGTTAATACATTTTTTTCCCTGGCTTTCTTCTTTAAGTGTGCATGTTTATAGTTAATATAGACCACAGTATAATGAAGAGATTACATAATAACATATAAATAAGTCTGACAGGAGAACATCAGATAAAAACAATATGATTATTGGACAGGAGTATAGAAAACACTGATAACTAAATGCCAGTCACTTTAAACCCATCTATTGAACAATGAGGACGTCTTATACATTATTATAACAATTAAAGTATTAATATAATATTTATACACTGCAATGATAAAAAATAATGAAGTCATGGGAATTATATACATCTAGGACTATACATTCAAATTCAAATTTGATCTGGTGCATCTTATCTGTCTATGTACCACACAACATTTATTCCTGGTGTATGCAATTATTTATATTTAAATGGATTATTCAAATAGTGTCAGGATAATTCTGCATGAAAACAAAAGGTATATCAGATTTAACAAAATTAACAACTGAGCAAGAAGAAATGGGATTTCAGTTGAATTTCTGTAGAGAATTAGAGAGTGGAAAATTAAATTGATAAGGACATACTATCTGCCAGTCTTGGTGAAGAATTGCTGTCTCGAAGTGCTGACAGCCCCTGTGCAGGAGCTCAGCGTAGTAATACAACTGCCATTGGAGGCGCTGGCAGCTTGGAGTGTACTTCCGGTAGGATTCTGAGCTGTGGAATGATCTGAAGATAAGAAATAGTGTTTCAAGATTAGCACACTAAGAGCACTTACAAAGGCAGACTATATTTTTATGACTTTCACAATGCATCTAGTGATATACTTTTTTATGTTAAATTCCCATTGCACACTAATCTACTACATCCTTTTATATATATCTATATATAGATATATCTATATCTATATATAGATATATATCTATATATAGATATAGATATATATATATTGTGTATATATAAACACACACACTGTATAGATATATATTTTTTTCCCGAGAGAACGAAAGGCCTAGGCAAGTTGTAGATACTTGGTTTGCTTAATCATATTAATAAAAATAAAAAAAGTGTCATATTCTCATGAACCTATACAGTCAGGGCCGTCTTTAACGCAGGGCAAACGGGGCAGCTGCCCAGGGCCCAATCATTGTTGTGGGGCCCAAAGCAGCTGCCCCTTCAGCCCACATAGGATAAACACATGCAGGGCTGGCAGCCTCACCTGTGTAGGCAATGGTGCTTGCACCAGCCCTGCCCCCTGTCTGTGTACACAGCATCGGTGCTCTACAGACAGAAGGCTACATACAGCAGCATAGACGTGGCTCTGGGCTCCGCCCACTATCAACTCCGCCCCTGCCCCCTGCTCTCCGTACTCTGCTCTCCTGTGTTGTCTGGGGCCCTGCTGGGAGCCCACACCCTGCCCTGAGATGTCACCCCCACTGTGTCCCCTCCTGCCTCTCCTCTCTGGACCTTCACACCAAGTAAGTGCCCAAATATGCCACAGTATATGTATGCAACAGATACATATACTGTGTGCAACACATACATATGCAGAGCAGGTTCCTGACATTGCTTCTCTAGTTCAATCTGTGCTGCTGAAGCAGGATTTAGAGTTTTTACAGAAAATGTAATTATCAAGTTCTATGTATGGCTGCAGCAAAGCTTCCTGTTCTCTCAATACTAGGGATGCACCTATCGATAATATTACAAACAGGATCTGTGCTATGGAACAACAAACCCCTAATCTGCCATGCTAAAAAACTGTATATAACACCTAAAAAACGTGAATTATAAATGTGCACTGCACTATAAAGACCAACTACATATGTAATTTAAAGGGGTTCTAAACCCTCCGTTTTTTTTGCCTATATCTACTTCTAGCAAGCAGTAGATATAGATAAAAAGTTTAAAAAAGAACAAAAAACGCTTTAACAGCGGTTTAAACTTACCTCGTTATCGCTGCGTGCTCCCGTGCCGAGAATCAGGAACTGCTCATGCGGCCGCAAAGGATCTTGGGGAGGGCGCATGCACAGTTCGGATTCTCGGCCGGGAGACGAGCAGGGACGCAAGGTAAGTCTATGGACGCGTGCACCCGCATGCAGACACCGCTGGATCGGAAGTGCCTGCAAGCAGAGAGGAGTCATCGCTGGATCGGAGAGCTGCCGCACCGCTGGAGGGACAGATGAAAACATCAGGAAAGAAGAAGATCGGAATAAGAGACATCATTTAAGGTAAGTGCTAACGTTAACATGGGGGGAGGGAAAACAACTTTTGTCTCTTTAATGATAATCTACATGTGAAATAAATACAGAAATATATAAATACGCAGAATTACCCTATGGTGAATAAATACATTATTAGGTATTTTTCCACTATATATTGTATTTATTCACCATAGGGTTATTCTGCATACTTATATATTTATATCACATGTAGATTATTATTAGATTGCATGTGTAGTTGGTCTATAAAATGCATTGCACGTTTATAATTCACTAGGGATGCTACTGCACCGATACCTGCACAGCCCGCCTGAGACCCCGTACACAGCCCTCCTGAGATCCCGTATTGTCCTCCTGAGACTCCGCACAGCTTCCCACCAGGTAGGGATGCACAGATACTTTTTGAATCCAAGTGCAGATACTTGGCATTTTCATGAGAACTACCAGAGTTGCAGTGGTTGTAGCTGGGACCTGGCTCTGGCGCTCCACCACTGTCCTGAAATCATTAGTCTGTATTGTTTTTGCAAAACTGTCACATGACAATAAACACAAATGTATCAGTACTCGTACTTGTAAGTACTCGGCAAGTACCAGTACTCGTACTCGCAAAACTGGCATCTGTGCATCCCTTTATTTATATTTATAAAAACAAAATCGTACATTAAAACAGAGATGTACAAATCCCAGGAGCTCCGTGTGCTCCTTACAAATGACAGCTGCCTCCTAATTTTTAAATTTTTCTCTAGTCTAGTCTTGGAGCTCAAAAGTATCGGTACATGTACTTGTACCGAGTACTGTACTTGGTATCTGTGCACCCCTACCACTATCCTGTCTCTCTCCTGGCTGTCTGTCCTTGCTCTTTCTCCTGGCTGTCTCTCTTTGCTCTCTCCCCTGGCTGGCTCTTCTCGCTTTCTCTCATGGCTGTCTCTCCTTGCTCTCTCTCCTGGCTGTCTCTTCTCTCTCTATTCTGGCGGTCTCTCCTCGCTCTCTCCCCTGGCTGTCTCTCCTCTCTCTCTCCTGGCTGTCTTTCCTCAATCTTTCTCCTGGCTGTCTCTCTTTGCTCTCTCCCCTGGCTGTCTCTTCTCGCTTTCTCTCATGGCTGTCTCTCCTTGCTCTCTCTTGCTGTCTCTCCTTCGCTGTCTCCCCTGGCTGTCTCTTCTCACTCTATTCTGGTGGTCTCTCCTCGCTCTCTCCCCTGGCTGTCTCTTCTTGCTCTCTTTCCTGGCTGCCTCACCCTGTTCTCTCCCCTGGCTGTCTCTCCTCTCTCTCTCCTGGCTGTCTCTTCTCTCTTTATCCTTGCTGTCTCTTTTCTCTCTCTCTCTCCTAGCTGTCTCTACTCTCTCTCCTGGCTGTCTCTCCTCTCTCTATTCTGACTGTCTCTCTCCTGGCTGTCACGCCTCACTCTCTCTTCTCTCGCTCCTGGCTGTCTCTCCCCTGTCTGTCTCTCCTCGCTCTATCCACTGTCTGTCTCTCCTCCCTCTCTCCTCCCTCTCTATCTCCTCGCCAGCTTAGGGTAACGGGAGGACGCTAGTTTGTGTCCTCCCGTTACCCCAAGGAGAACTATGGGGAAAAACACTGACCCCATAGTTCTCCTTTTAAAGACGGCCCTGTATACAGTAGGCAGTCTTGTGCAATTTGTATTTTTTTTACTAAATTATGGGTAGTCCCCCTGTGTATACCTAGTTTTACACCTCTCCCCCTAATTGCATAATTAGACAAGACATAGAAGGTTATAAGGGTTTCTGGAGGGGTGTAAATGACCGTCCAAGAGAGATATTTTAAAGGAATATACAAAATGTATTGCTAATACATGCTTGATTAATTACATACATGATTCAAAACAATCTTATTAAAAATCAAAACCCTGCAGAGGATACATTAATATATTCATTATTAACAACTCTATAATTCATTTGGTCCGACAAATGGTAAGTAATAGCTCTCAGAGCAACTATATAGTATCTAATTGACCCAGTTGGGGTCATATTTAGGAATATTAGGATATATGAACAATAGATCTAAACGTATGCATTAATGAATGTCAGATATGATGTACATATAAATGAAGAAACATTTTCTTATTAATAGATTCATCCTAAATGGGTCCCCTGATGAAGCCCATGGCGAAACGCGTCGGGGCCTAATAAGTTAAGCTATGCTTTGAAAAACTACTAATTGGTTATAATCATGAAACCACGTTTGAATACGAAAACTACCATCTGGTTATAATAATTTAACCACATCTGAATTACATTGAACAACATAATGAATTGTCGCACCAAATGAATTATAGAGTTGTTAATAATGAATATATTAATGTATCCTCTGCAGGGTTTTGATTTTTAATAAGATTGTTTTGAATCATGTATGTAATTAATCAAGCATGTATTAGCAATAAATTTTGTATATTCCTTTAAAATATCTCTCTTGGACGGTCATTTACACCCCTCCAGAAACCCTTATAACCTTCTATGTCTTGTGCAATTTGTAGTCTGACAAAGCTAGATCTGTCTTTATGCACCCTTTCCCAGGGAAGGGGCTGTAACATCCAAGCTGCTTCTATGAAAATGAACTCACTTTGGAAGAGTTGGCCCCATGCTACTTTCAAAACACAATGTTACTGGCAGTATAGCTGATTGCTTTCAGCTATACTTTCCAGCAGCACTGTTGTTTTCAGGAGGCATTGATTGGCAATAGCCATATGCAATAGCAATATGCCTAGACAAAAACTGGTGCCTCCCCTCCTGCTTGGCTGGTGCCACTACAAGCCATCACCACTATTTTGATATCTTTTATTGCCTTGATTAACAGCCATTGACAGATCACCTAGCCAGGAGGTGTTCAGTCCATCTCTCGGTCCCACACCCATCCACCATCCAGGTTATGTGCTTATTGCCTGCCTGACCCCTACTTATCTCCCATGCCCCAGCCTAGCACACAGAACTGGCAACACTTTTAAGCTAACCAGAATTAAAAGGCGCACAGACCCTGGCAGTAAGTAGTGGCATCTGTTCTTGGCCTCTCAACCTCATGCTGTCATCCTACACACCTGCTTATTGCATTCCATCCACACTGGCTTCTAATTACCTTTCACTTGTTCCACATCTTTATATCTCCTTTTCTAACGCGAGTTCTATTTTGCTTCACTAATTTTAATCCACTCTACTCCTCCATATATTCCCCCTTCATTTGCACTCTAAAAAGGTTATCCAAGCCACTATTCCCTAGACCACTCAGGTACCTTACCTCATGGCCAGACCACAAATAGCCCCATTGTCTCCCTTGCCTCCATACCCATATTACATCTACTCCTACCCCTAAACTGCTTCCTCTCAGCCCCTTATTTTCTGCCATCCTTTACCACGCAAACTTACTCATTCACAGTAAGCAACCCCCACTCTTCTCCGTGGTCCACTTTGCACGCTGCTTGTATATTGTACTTTACTTTCATATCTTTTGTTGGGCCCCAGGTACATTATTCCACTTCCAGCACCACTGAATGCAGTTGAGCTATCAGGACAAGTGGGCATCATGTATAATGTATATAATTGCTTGTATAATATATAATTGCTTATCCCAATCCCCACATTGACATCATCAGTCACACCACTGATTACCGCCCTATTCATCCTACAACCTAAACCACTCTTTACCACACAGAAGAGCACGCCATATACCATTTTATTCCAAAATAAGGCACCCCTCTACCCCACTATTAAATTGTAATTGTAATAATAATGAAGTCTGATAAACCTGATTCAGACTGTGCACAGTGTCATTATAATATTTTTCCAAAATTCACAAGTTAACTTTAAAGACAAAACAGAGGGGCTATCATAAACAGCATTTAGTGGGGGCTGGAAAACCAGAGACCTTTATATTGCCTATTGAAAATAGTTTAGTTGAAAGGTTTAAAACAATACAAATCCTGAGTCTGGTTTTCTTTTTTTTTTGTTAACCTTAGGTTCAACTGTAAGAACCCAAAATTTAGCTCCATAAATATTGATATGATAAAATGACATGCATAACAAGTGTTTACACAAATGCATAAGAGAATTACAGTTTACTACCAGGCATGACTAGACTATAATGTACTGGAGACTAATTTGTCACATTACATGTCCTAAGAGATCATACATCAGATGTATATATATTTAGTGTCTTACAAATGGTAAATTTATTCTATTCAATAATATGTTGATTGTTGAATTGAGGGAAATATTGATATAGTTAAGAAAGTGACATTAATAGAGGGTCCGCTGAAGTATAAATCACAAACTTCAACCCCTCCAACTCCTACCCCTCCTCCTCCTACCCCTCAGAACCTTTAATTGGTTATGTCATTTCTGTAAACATCCTCCTCAGGGAGTAGAAAAGATGGCTGCATCCACAGCTCGTGAAACCATGCCAGACGGCTAAGGGTCCTTCATGAGACTCGATGACCATAATACATTAATTTGGATAGAGAACCAGACTCAAGAATAGGCGAACTCTTTTTCAAATTTAATTATGTCTATTTTGTAATATCATTTTCTGAAAATATATTCTTCCAAAAAACATTTTTTCCCTTTTCTTTCATTAAAATAACAATTAAAAATAGCTAGGCTTTATCTTTAAATGCTCTGAATCAGAAATGAAAGAATCCTTGTCTCTTTGAAGAGTGCTATTTTAAACTCTATTACCTTCCTGTCTGTGGGCAGACATCACCTAAAAGTCATAATTGCTACAGGAGAAACTTGAACAGTGCTTGTTTTCATTAAAACATGTGGTGGCAGCTATTGCTTGTGTGTGTTAACCCTTTAACTGCTTTAGCCCTTTAATCCTTTAACTGCTAGTTAACATACCCCATTAATAACCAATCATGGTGTACTGGTGCTTAGAGTGTTGTCCCCCGAGCTGGAAAATCTCTGCGCAGTGTGAGTGTAGGAGTGTAATTGTCATGTTCTGATGTCAGCAGCGGATTTTGGGGAGTGCTGCCATCACAGTTATGCCCCATCCCGCCTTTGGTAAGTGTCAGGAGATTCCCCTGCTGCCCCAGAGGGAGCAGATGACAGACTTTATCAAAGTCTACCTCAACTGCTTTTATGTGACTCTATAGTGCTTACCACCAGGGTTTTAACATATGAATTTGGCTTCTCTGGAGTACACAGTGCAATATATGCTTTGTACTATAAAGGTCAAAGAGATCATACAGGTCATCCATGTGTCCTAGTTATTTATAGATGACATTTTTGAAGCAATAAATCTAAAACCACAGATCTGAGGTGTACGATATCACAGGAACAAATAAACATCTTTAGCATGGGCTATCGCTTCATGATTTTGATGACATGTCATTGTCATTCCTGTAGCCTGCTTCTTCTTATAAAGGAAAAGGATGTGTATATGTGTGCAAATGCATTGTCAATGAAAATAGATACAGGGTGCTGACTAAGATCGTTTATGGAGATACAAAAGGTCATATGCAGACTCTCAGTGTTATATATACAGAATGCATTTAAAATAAGGGCAAAAACAATCCTACATATTAACATGTTTGGACTTCATACCTTGTTTTATGTCACTGTACTTGATAATCCAACTTTCATCCCAAAACATTTTTTGCCTTTGGTATTGAAACCACTATACAAAGTAAAAAGTATAAAGAAAATGACAATTGTTACATTAAATAAAAGCGATGAAAGTAATGGCAATGGTTATCTTTCTTTTTCCAAATTTTAATGTTGTTCTTATTAGTTTAAGAGGACAAAATATTTTGTTGAGCGGGATACGAAAATAACTATTATCTAGCTACTTGGCAGTTGGGTCTATTAAAGACATAACTGCTGTAAACACCTTTGCTCCTCAGTGCTACATTTTACTATGAGACATTAAAATGTCTTCACTATTATTTAACACAAAAATGGATGAACATATACATATGAGCATGATTGACTACACTGCACAACATAGATTTTGCTTCTTGAATGCTTCTGGGTGCATCTTACAGATTGTGGGCTGATACTCATGAAAATAAAGTGTAATTTATCTTATCATGTACCATTTAAAAAAATCTACTAATTATTGATTATGTTATATGATGTTTTGTGTAGCTCATACAAGTGCAGGCACGCACAAAGGGCTGTTTGTATAATGTGTGTGGAACTTGCACAGGTTGGGCATGCCTGGAAATGCTTAGGCTTAGTGTATGCTGCTCTAGGGACAGCTTGCAATGTAGGTCTAACTTAGTTACAGCCTTGCTGTTGTAGATGTTGTAGTACAGTTGGTGACATTAGAGATGGCTCGACAATGTCGAAACAGTCATGACAGTATACACTTAAGTCTCAAATATGCACCATGACTAGACCTGTTAAGAAAGTGTATGCACTCTACTTGGTTGTAAGGTTGGTGTTCAGGACAAGGCATTGGCTCCTCACATTTGTTGTGCAAGATGTGCTCTCAATCTTAGAGCTTGGCTCACAGGAACTTGGAAGTCAATGCCATTTGCTGTCCCGATGATATGGCAAAAACAGAAGGAGAATGTAATGGACTGTTACTTCTGTCTGATTAATGTCTCCAGGTTCTCTGTTAAAAATACAAAATCAGTTGAGTACCCCAGCCATGAGAGCAGTGCCACATGATGACAGTCTGCTGGACTGAAACAACCAGATACAACGGCACTAATTTAGATTTTGAATCATGTATGTCTCGCAAGCCTCAACTCAGAGAATGATCAAGCGGTCCGGGTCAACAGCAAGTAAATAGGAGCGAGACAGGAGACAAGAGCATAGTTGGACGAAATAGATGAAGTTGCTAAAGATGTTGCAGTGCACCAACCAGAACAGTGACAATAATGCAGATTTTGAATCATGTATGTCTGGCCAGCCTTAACTCATAACAGTAAGAATGAAAGGACCTGGTCAGACACTTGAGTTTGTCATAATCAAAAGCAGAACTACTGGGTTCCAGATGGCAAGGATGGTGTTTGCTATCACCAAGTATGAAAATATCTATCTTTAAAAGCCACCAAGATGATTTAAAATGTCTCTTTGCACAGGTAGAGAACTGACGATTTCTTCACAGCTTTGGGTTGAGAGAATGACCTGCTAGAATGGCACCTTTTTATTGATTCATTCATATTAAGCATCAAGGCTGTCTTGCTACACAATGACAATGTACACCATTCAATACCACTTGACTAAGCTGCACAAATGTAGGAAACATACGAAAACATGGAACTGTTGTTGAAGCACATCCAGTAGACCTGGTGCTTGGAATGCAGCTTGGCTATACCACGCACTCTTGTTTTATCTGCAAATGGGGCAGCCAGGAAAAAAAATCACATGACATTAAAAAAGGAACCAAAAAAGGAACCAAAAGAATATGGTTCCAGGACAGAAAAATGTGGCACACAAACCACTTGTTGACCAAACAAAGATATGTTTGCCTCCACTTCACATAAAACTCAGACTGTTTAAAACTTTTGTGAAAGCAATGAACAAAAAAGGGGAAGGTTTTCATTATTTGAGAATGTTGAGATGTTTCCAAGGATAACTGATGCCAAGAGTAAGGAAGCCATTTTTGTTGGTCCACAAATAAGATACATCATCAACAACAAAGGCTGCTGTAAACAAAGCTAGCAGGGTCTTGTCCTGTATTAAAAAGGGGATGTATTGCAGGGACAAGTCTATAATTTTGCCACTTTATAGATCATTGGTTCGACCTCATCTGGAGTACGCGGTCCAGTTCTGGTCACCAGTACTAAGAAAAGATGTCCTTGAGTTGGAAAAAGTCCAGCGAAGGGCAACCAAACTAATTAGGGGTATGGAGGACCAGAGCTACGAGACGAGGCTACTAAATTTAAACATGTTCACATTAGAGGTGAGGAGATTAAGGGGGGATATGATTTCCATGTACAAAATGTTTAATGGTGGTAGCAACATTAGCGATAAACTGTTTAAAATTAACTCCGTTACAAAAACTAGAGGCCATCACCTAAAATTGATGGAAAAAAAATTCCAGCACAAGGGGCGAAGGGGGTTCTTCACAGTAAGATCAGTTAGGGTCTGGAACTCACTGCCACAGGCGGTGATTTCAGCAAATAATGTGGAATTGTTCAAGAAACTTTTGGACGATTTCTTAAGGGACCGTAATATACAGGGGTACGGGTACTCCTAGAATGAGATCCTAATAGGTTGGACTTGATGGACTAATGTCTTTATTCAACCTCAAATACTATGTAACTATGTAACTATGTAACAAGCAGTTCGAAGATTTGTTAGTGGGGCCAGAGGAAATTGCCTAGAAAGCATTCAAGGATGTAATTAAAAAAGTTTTGGGTAACTACAGAGCATCAAACTATATTTAGATGGTTGACAAATTTATTACAGCATATAAGATTATGAAGTGCAGCATGACACCGAATATGCACTTTCTGCATTCACATTTGGACTTTTTTCCTGAAAATCTAGGTGCTGTCAGAGACGAACATGATGAAAGGTTTTGCCAGTACATTGCTCATCCCTTGGCAGAGTGATCCTGAGGACTGCAACCTGGTGCCAGCAAGCAGCAAATCTCATCTCCACCATTAGGAGCACTGGGGAAAACTGGCTGCTGCTTAGACTCCACACTTCAGGTGAGTCAGCGTCACCTGCCAGGGGGTGTTGCCCTAACAGAAAGGCTCCAGTGTGAGACAGAGGGGGTGATTTACTAACCTAAACACACGCACGCACCAGGTGCGTAGAGTGTGGTTGGAATCCGGCAGGGGTCCAGACATGTGATAATTAGAGAATGGTCAGGCGGTCTGGTTCAGCAGCCAGTAAATAAGACAAGAGAGAAGACAAGAGCATAGTTGGATTCAGGCAGTGGTCAAGGCAGGCGGGCTAGCAGGAAATAGTCAGGCAGTCAAGGTCAGTAACGAGCAGTTGGTATGCAAGGCAAAAGACGAGAGCATATTCGGGTCCAGGCAGAGGTCAGGGCAGGAGACAAGCAGAGAGTGGTCAGGAGGTCCAGGTCAGCAAACATAAACAACTTCAGTATGATAGCTCTTTGCACAAGCAGAATAGCTGGTTTGAAGACACAGCACCACCCACTTCCAGAGCTGGTGCTTAAATATCCCTCTGAATCAGAGGAGACACACTCAGCATCACTTCTGGATGTTCTGGCATGTATTCTGTGGCTACTTTTACCAATACTGGCCTGGATTCTGTGAGTGCCATTAGAAGTACTGGCAGGGCTCCTGTGAGTACCATTAGAGGTACTGGCGGGACTTCTGGAAGTCCTGTCCAGGTTTCTCACAGAAGTTCGGCAAATACCGGCAGGGCAGCAGGCTGCTTTAGAACAAGAGTGACAGCAACAATTATCAATAAATAATTAAAATACCAAAGCACTCTAATGACAGACCATATCCCAGTATATTGGGTAGAAAATTTTGTGGCACAGAGAAAGAGACACTTTTGCATGCTTCTGCTACACTGTAGGCCACTAGAAAACCCAGCCATGCAACTGCATACCCAGCTAAGAGGAGAAGGAGACCCAACAAAGACATAGCTTAAGACATGAAGGACTATCTGTTGTCTGGGAGAAAGCACTAGTAGATGATGGTCCTTACTACAATAAAAACATATTTTGATGATCCCATGGGTACAGTGGATGAGACGAGGGTTGGACATTCAGGAATGAGGGTGAGGGATGGGACACTTCTGCTACTTTTATTGTTATCCTGAGTAAAGTATAACATAAAAACAACATAGTAATGCTGAACTTTGTATTTATGGGTTGCAACCCTCAGGCTCAATTTTGATTTCAGCACGGTGTGCTGCGCATTCATACGCACGGCACAATAATGTGCACATTTAAACATACACACAGTTTCCGCACATTTGCGACTACTACTAGAGCCAGAATGTGCAGAAGTCGCCCAGAATATTGCACTTGTACTTTTTTGAGCGATGTGCGTTTTCATGCCACGTGTATGACGTCTAGGTGTGAATAAGCTACATTAAAATGTATGGGTTTTTGTGTTTTGCGCATTTCTGCGCATACTATTATACATGGAAAAACGCTAATGTGTGAACAGAGCCTCATGCTGAAACAACTAAGAAACAATCTGCTGTGTTATTAAAAATGGATTTACCATAGCAGACAAAATGAAGCCTGTGATAATGATTGCCACCGGAATAGCAATGGCCATTCGAACATAATTTGGGAGCGAACATTCTCCACAGTCTACTGGGCATGTAGCACAAAATTCTTCGTCTTCACACAAACCATTGCCACACACTGGAGAATAAGAGACCAGGAAAAACAACATTATGAAAATTATGCAAATGTCTAATAAATGAATAAGTCAACTGTTTATACTCCAACATGTAGTAACCCCCCATAAATTGCTCCACATTTAAATTAAGGTTTGAGAAGAACGTAGGGACTTTTTACTTGTTTTGCATACAAGTTGGAATTCATTTTGAATATATACAACAAAACCTGAGCAATTTAATTATAGTGTAGGCAGATATAAAATACTTTGTTTAATCCGTTTCCATAAATCCAAAAAATACTTTTAATGGTAAACTCTGGTATTGCATCAACTATCTACTTGTTTACCTTAGTCCTTCTTTAATGTGCTCAAAATTGCCTTAGAGTAAACTAGTCTTAAAATGTCCCATCAATAGTGCAGAAGTCCAGCAGCTTTCAGTAAATAAAAAAGGTAACTCCTGCTTTTTCTCCTTGAGTAGGGCTACTGGTTGTGTAACTGCTCCTTGAATGCCTAGAATGCATGGATACACTAGTCTTTCCCGCCTGTGAATCCCTGTTTTCTTTAATGGGCGTTACATGGAAATGAATTATGATGAATCTAGCAGCTCACA
Organism: Nanorana parkeri; assembly: GCF_000935625.1. Classification (NCBI taxonomy): domain Eukaryota; kingdom Metazoa; phylum Chordata; class Amphibia; order Anura; family Dicroglossidae; genus Nanorana; species Nanorana parkeri. The sequence goes on from NW_017306428.1 coordinate 1,939,787, forward strand.
GCTGAGAAATATCTTGTGACCCACCCCTAATGTCCATTGGATGAATGGATTTTTTGGCCACAAAAGTAAGTAATTTAAAAATGTTTTTTGATTGCAGCTGTATATGGGGAGATAGAGTTTGTAGTTAAAAAAAACCCCAGAATGATTCTGGAGGTCAGCACTAAATTTATTTTTAAACTGTGCCTCAGTCTTAGTACTACCCTACTTTAATTTCCTCTACATCAGCATTCAGACTGGGAAAGGAAGGGAGAATAACATGAGCCATTCAGGAGCCTGCCGATTGGAGGAGTATTCTAACTCCAATTGTTGTATTAGCGATTTATCCCTTGCTGAGACCTCTATGCCTGGCCGGTATCAGCAGATATAATCACTGCGGACAATCCTTATCAGATAACTGAACTCACCAAATACCTTTCCACAAAATGCTTTATTGCATGCAGCAGGTTACAGCAGACAACAGGATACAGCAGATTAATGAATAGACGGTATTTAAAGGTCAAGGATGATAATGTTTCCAAGCTAGCATGTACATGTGGTCCTGCTATAGGCAGCCATGACACACGACTAGCTGGAGAAGAAGGGCGGTACATTACACACAAGGGGAGGGAATGCAGAAAAACATGGTGCAATAACCAAAATGCCCACACGACGGCAGTAATTAAACAGCTACTAATGGCACTGAATAAATGGCCTGAGGAAAATGAACTATGTACATTTTCACTTCGCAATAATATGGATATTAACCGTGGCTATGCATTGTGTCATATTATTTATGCAATTATTGTGACAGCACAAGGAGTGAACCGAAAGGTAACCTAATCAGTGAGTTTCTGCTCCTCTGCAGTCCAAACATAGACCAAGCTTTATTACTTTATCTACAGTGGATAAAAGTAAACGGTCAGCAACTGGCTATGGGTTTTTTCAGGGGTTTTGAGGTTAGACGGCTAAAAAAAAAACCCACATTTTTGGCAGGCAAGACAGTTTACACATATGTATTTCTATGTATATTTAGCTGTTCGCATTACACCTCAATATTACCTCAATACTGTATTAATCATATGATCAATTCAGGAGAACTGCCAGTATGCACATTTTTGAATTGCCTAGCCTATATGTGTGATCTGTAGAGAATCTCATATTTAAGAAAACTAGAATCATGACTTGTATGATTCTCTGCAGACTGGACAAATCTAAATATAATATTGAGGCAAATCAAACAATTCAGTTTGTTGAGTTTGCAAATCAATTTGTCATCTTCACTTTTTAGCAGGGGATTTGAAAACTTGAACACTATATCAAGAGCAAAGAGGGTTGCTTTAGCATACTTATCATACTTATTAATATATTTTTCTCAATGGATTGCAGTAGGGATGTCCCGATACCATTTTTTCAAGACCAAGTACAAGTGCCTTCCCTTAGGTACTTAATGGGACATGTGACATTTTTTCTAAAACAATACAGACTAATGAATTTAGGGCAGTTTCTTTATAATTATGAAGAACTATAACTCAATCCATGATTATAGTTGTCCTGATACAAAAAAAAATATTTTAACCAAATCCGTATTTGACCGTGCTAAGAAGCGCTTCTCATTGGTCAGTGTGGTCACCTGACTGCACTGACCATGAAGTGCTCACAATTTCTGAGTGAAATTCAAAATCCATAGTGCAGGGCTGCACTGGACGGCAGTATGAGGTACAGATAGTACACAGGGGTGCATAGGTACAGAGGGGGAGGTCTATTCACCAACAGGTAAGTATAGCAAGAGGGGGGGAGAGTTGGCCAGATTTAAGCAGGTAATTCCATTTTCCCAAATTAGTTGAGAAAGTGAACTTACCATTTAATGTGCATTGTGTTTGTTAGAGAGCGCTGCTGCCCCGCTACCACAATACGGCACACAGTGGAATGAGGACAGCACTCAGTGCACAAACACAATGCCCTATGCGTGCGTTTAATTGCACTTAGATGGCGGGAGGGGGCAGGTTTGGTTTTAATATTTTAACTTGTATTTATTTTATGATTTTTTATTTTTTTATTTACATTTTTGTTTTGTTTTTTACCTTTTTATCACTTTGTTTTACCTTCTTAGTACTTTTTATTTTTTTGTTTTTTATTTTGTTTTTTTTTAAATATTTTTTTACCCTTTTATCACTTTTTTATTGTAATTTTTTTATTGTGTAGTTTTATCACTTTTTTTCACTTAACTTTATTGATAACACACAGGGGATAACAAAACCCTTTGTGATATAATTTAGATGTGACAGGTTCTCTTTATGAGCCTGCCCTGCAGTACAGAAAATCCAGCACAGCATTGTGCTGGATCTTCTGTACAGCTCAGGTTGTAATAGCTGACACAGTAAGCGCTGTGAATACAGGGCTTCTGTGTCACTGATCACAGAGTAGAGTGGAGAATGGACGTTCTCCACTCTGCTCCTCACTCTCCATCCTGAACTACTTTTCTGTGGTCCCCCAGAAGAGCAGGGGAGCCCGAAAACCATGGGGGGACGGACCTTGGAGGGGAGGGCAGTAGGGGTGGGCGGACGAGCAGGCGGCTGTACAAGTCCAGGCGGATCACTTGTACTAAAGAGCAGCCCGAAGCTATTTAAAATTGTAAAGCGCCAGCATCGGCGCTATCGGGTATTATGTATGTATCGTATGTATATTATTATTATTATTATTATTACATAGTATTTATATAGCGCCAACAGTTTGCGCAGCGCTTTACAATATAAGGAAGACATTACAGTTACAATACAATTCAAGAATACAATACAATACAATTCAATATTACATATTATATACATATATACATACATATTATGTATGTATCGGGTCATTTTCACAGGCACAAGTACTCGTGAAAATGCCAAGTATCAATATGGGGACAGCTCTAGACTGCAGGGTGCAGAATCAACATTGCAAAGTATAATCTATGCAGGCACGTCATTTTGTAAATGGATATAGATTATTATATAGCACATTAATAAATATTTGCAAAGATCTGATTTTCAGTGATCTAATTCCGGCCCTCCAGCTTCAAATCCCATTAAGCATCTTTCTCTGGGAGTTATGCCTGTGGCTTTGAGAATCTTACAATGCCTCAAGGGATCTGTTATTCCACAACAGCTGGAGGGCTTGAGTTTCCACATCTTTGGTATAGGGGTTTCTTTTCTATTTTTTACCTTAGCAAAACATGGCATTCTAACACTATTTTAACACTAAACTGTCGTAAAACTGATGTGATTGGTTGATATAGGTCATTGGTTGGCAATCTCAGCACTGAGATTGTTCGTGGTGAAACTGCAAGTTTCACAAGGCACTGCAAAATGCTGACGATCACAGGTGTAATGACCAGAGGCATCATGGGATTTGTAGAGTCACCACAGCTGCAGTGCCAAGGTTGCCTACCCCTGGTATAGGTTATACAATGAATTAATCCTGACTTATCTATGACTGACAATGAAGTGGGATTTATATTTATAACGTACCTACTACAGGTAACACCAACGTTTTAGCCTCCAATGCAACTTGCATGTTGCCAACCCTAATATGAGCGATTAAGGAAGTTACACCAAGATGAAGTAAGACAACCTACAAATAAAAAGTAAAAAATAATAAGTAGAAATAGGCTTATACGTATATTCAAGTGTTTTTATGGTCTAATTTTGCAGATTGTCAAACCCTGTATCATATCAATATCGCTAATCTTAAAACTAATTGACACTTCTCTGATAAATGTAATAAAATTCAGGACAGTGATGTTATTAACTTAGCAAAATGTATTACCTGACCTGTTTTTATGTTCGGAGAGGGATTATGTAATACTATCCATTTTGCCCCGGGGCAAATGTGCACATTTTGTTGATGACTTGGGAAAACATAAACAGTTGATATAAAATTTGTAACATGTTTACAGGTATGGCTCTTAGTGAGGATATGTGTTGAAAGGCCGTGGGAAAGCAATGCTGTAGATTAGGCATGTATGCTGTGTCTTTAGTCCCCTTAAAGGCCCATTCACACTAGCCCGTCCACCGTGTTTTAGCGGACAGGCTAGTGTGCTGTGACAGGTCCAGCAGTGTGCAGGGTATCACACACTGCTAGACCTGTCACTGTTTACATTTTTATTTAACTTTATGGGTTGTGTACAATGTATACACTCCATTCGGGTCCCTGCACAGCAGCACTATGGGCCACAGTAGGCTGCTCAGGGCACATAGAAAACGATTGGTTTCCATGTGCTCTAGCGGTGACCTGCGTTTTTTTGTGCAGCAAAAGGCAGGCTGCCCTATAGTATGAATGGGCCCTAAAGGGTTCCTGTCGCAAGACCATTTATTTTAACACTACTCTGGGTTCAGAATAAGATTACATTTAACATATTTTAGCCATGCTTTTTACCTGTAACAGTCTTCCTTGTTTAGACTTTCAAAAGCTCTGAGATTGCTGCTGGGCGCCACTACCTTGGATGTGATGTTAGCAGTCCTGGCAGACACAAAGCTGTGACTCAAGTGCCACTCTGTAGTATTTCCCTTCTTTGTAGGGAGGTGAGGGGAGCAGAAGGCTTAGGCCAGCACAGAGAGTAATTACCCAGAAGAGGATAGGACCTGACAGAAACAGGGCTGTGCTAGGGCATCCTTTCTCAACCAGGGTGCCTAGGTACCCTGGGGTGACTTTTGGGTTCCTCAGCGGTGCCTCGAAACTTTCACACAGCATGTCTTTCCATGATGCAGGCAGGGGAACTGCCAGCACAATGGAAATGAATTAAGCTAATTCAGGGACAGCGGAATCCATTCAGAAAAGGATGGAAGTTCACCTCCGTTCAGGTCTACTATGCATCCTGCTGTCTGCCTTGCTGCCACAGCTGTGGCTCCTGGTGTGATAGTAGGACTCTGTTGTGGAGGGGAGAATGATAGCTCTTATGTGAAGGGGGAACCGAGGACCCTAATGTGAAGGTTAAGCACTCAGATGTGAAGGGGAAACTCTGATGTAAAAGGGGGGACTGTGATATGAAAGGGGGATTCTTATGTGAAAGAGGGGCAACTGATATGAAATGGGGTGTTCTGATGTGAAGGGGGCTCCTTATGTAAAAGGAGGGGGCTCCTAATATAAAGGGAGGCTCCTGATCTGAAGGGGGTTTCCTTATTTGAAGGAGGAACTCTGATATGAAAGGCATAAGATAAGTGCCTTGAGATTTTGCATACCCTTAAAGGGTGTTGTGACAGAAAAAAGGTTACGATACACGGTGCCAGGAAATTGACTCGTCAAATTTGCAAGCACATTGCAAGTGAATTAAAAATATTTAATTCTCAATTTGGAAAACTTGCAAGCATATAACAAAACAAAAATATAGTATATAACATATATAATACAGTGTACAATATAATACAGTATATAAAATATAACAAAAATAAGTAATACATTCTATCACAATAATAGATGATATTGTCTTGCCTAACATAGTGACATTTATCATAAATATGGATTAAATATTTAATTGGTAATATTTAATAAGTATACATTGGTAAGTATATTTGTGACAGTATTTTAGTTCCCCTAGTTACAGAAACCAAGCAGTTGCAATTGAGGTGGGACTTTCTGCAGTGAGTGTTTTATCAAAGTAATGGAGTGCACATCGAATTTGGCAGTTAGTGCTATGTGATAAAAGTGACTCTGTCACTATGATTGAAAAATTAAATGAGCCAGTCTGTAAAAAAAAGAGAAAGAAAATGAATGTTTAACTTTAGGGACAGAGATGTCCCATTAAGAAATAGTTTTTGCAGTAGGCAACTAAAATTAATTCATTCCAGACTTCTTTACAAGCCCAAAAGGAATCCAGATTGAGATGGTTTAAAGTGAATGTCAAGCCAGAAAAGTTTCTTTTTTTCTTTTTGGATGGAGTAGGGAAGGATCAGAGCGCCTGCAAGATGTAACTGCTATCCAAGGCTCTGTTGGAGAGACTTACCCTCACTTCTTGTCTCATTCACAACAGTTTTACCAGACAGGAAGTGGGGGGGGGGGGGATTTGCAACAGGGGCACAGACATAAATACAAATCCAACAGGGGCTCTAGACTTCCCCAACGCTGCTAAAAAAAAAGTATTTTATTTCTGTGTCGCTGTTGGAAAATTCCCATTTAAAATGTAGTTAGCAGGACAGGATGTAAAGGTGAAATCACTTAAACGAAACCCCAGATTGCAGAGAAAACCTGCCAGGTACACGTGACAGCATAGATTGAGAATAGATTGATAGGGTTTACTGATAGTCTGCAAACATCTGTTATGTGAAGTGGAGATACTCTGACTTGCACAGATTGGCTTACTCATCGTTACTATTCTCTAACCACATCCATAACTAAGATGTGCTCATGGTAAAATGTTTTTAAAATATTTAGTGATACCTTGGCAGTCCAGTTCCCTTGTGTAATTTTTCCAGAGGTGGATAAGGTGTGTGTGAATATTTGCCCATCATCTGGTATCCAAGGACCACATATTCCACCTTTTCCCTTTAAACACAAGCAAGTGACAAATGAATAATAAAACTTGATTAGAAAATAGTTGCATCATAAAGTAACGTGCACGTTCCTCTAAATGTTTCTGTCTTAAACAATTAAAATGTCAGCATGTCATTATATACCGCCTGGCCCAAAAAAAATAGATTAAATTACTGCACACATTGTTTTGATAAGCTTATGCAATGTCACAACATTTATTTCCACCCAGAGTTGCAAAAAAATATATATAGTGTATCTGCAGTATAAGTACCTGCATTTTTAATACAGCAGAGTTCAGAGTGGGGACTGGGACCCTATCAGATGAGTTGCATACAAATTTGCTGGAAAAGAACATGCTGATGAGGGAGCAGAATGATCTGAGGGGTAACTGTATCAGTCTCATTATGCTTTTTCACTGTCCAATCAGCAGGCAGGTGGCAGGGTGGCATCAGCGGGGTACTGCTTAGTTGTAGCAAAGAAAGTGGTGTAATTCACCTGGCCAGGGTCAAAACTAGGGTGAGCGAGGCAGACTTGTGCCACGGGCACCACTTTAGGAGAGGCACCGCCGGTAGGGTGAGCAACCAACTAGGGATGCACCGATACCAGGCATTTTCATGAGAACAAGTACTCATGAAATTCCCCGGTATCAGTGCATCCCTAGTCGGTTGCTCACCCTGCCGGTGGCGCCTACTCATAGTCATGAAAATCCCCCATTCTAATCGCTGACACTGGTGCTTTATATTTTTAACTGAAGTGGCTGTCTGAGGTCCCACACTTGCTGGGGACCTGGGCAGCCTCCCTGTCAACTACGTAGTGCCCACACATCTTCTCTTCCTTCTTGGGGAATACTGCCTCCTATGAGACCCTCCACACAGCCCTGGTGAGACTGTGTGGCTAGAAATCACTTAACTCAAGTCTCTCCTCCATGACAGATTAGACGGACCACCACCGGGAAAATAAAAGAGAGTCCAGAAGCAGCTCTTTAATTAGCAAAGCACTGGAGAATGAGGAAATTTGAAGCCTCCCCTTTGCAGTGGATAAGGAAGCGCCCAGAAGTGTGGTGTGGGGCAGTGACATGTGGTACCTCTTGCTCTGGGTGAGGCATTCCCCAGCCTCGCCCCCAGCACATTCCACTGGACAAACCCCCACTGGATGAAGCCCCGCCCCATGGGGGGTGAAGCTCTGCCCACTGCTGGACGAAGCCCCATCCCCAAGCTAGTGTAAAGGAGTAGGGGGGAGACAGGGAGGAGCCTTCCTGTCCCTCACTTGCTCCTCACTACTGAGGCGCTCCGTCCATGTCAGGTTACACAGCGGGGAGGATTTTCCTGCTGTGTAACCTGTTACATGGGGATCTGAATGGAGAAAAAGCTGTCAGCTTCAGACATGAAGCTGACAGCTTTTTCCTCCTTAATTCTAGGTGAGGCTCTGCCTCAACTCCCTCCCCTGACCGCACGTCCCTGGTGTGGGGGCAGAGGGGAGAACTTCTCCCGGGTGGGGGGAGCAACTCTAAGTCTTTGCCCTGGGTGACGGAATGTCTAGCTTCGCCATTGCACCTGGCTGTGCTGTGTAATGCGGCTGTGTTAATTTCATGACTTAATACACAGAAATACAAATACTTTTGCAGGGAGAACAGCTCTTATGTGTGTATTTAATTGTGTATTTAGTTGTTTACCTGGAGTTCAACTTTAAATACATACTTTTCATTTGACACAGAGGTTCAGTCAGGTACATGTTTCATAAGCGTAAACCATGCAATCAGGCTTTTGAAAAATAAAATAAAATTGCAAATGCCATTTTATGATAAATGACATAAATAAAAAATGTACATAATGATACAACATAAGCTTACGTTTGTAAGTAACGCTATAGGGTATAAATAAACAGTGTATATGCCAGTGCGTCTCTAGCATAGTGCTACGCCAGGTGTTGGCCTATTTTTACCAATCCACTCCATCATGTAGCAAGGTCTGTATACTTACCATGAAGGAAAGGGGACAGGAGTGGATGTTAGCATGATGGACACAGCAGTTTTCTCCATTTGCATCTTTCCAGTTGGTTGGACACTCTTGTTCCTCACAGAACCTTTTAGCAGACTCAGCATCTCTAAAGCATACACATAAAGAAATCATCCACATGATCACCTCATTATACGGTGCACTTTTAGCATTATTTGATTTCACATTTCTGCCTTACAAATAAAGGAAATCTTTCACTGCAAACAAAACAAAGCCCCCTGAGATTTCTTTTTACTTGCATCAACATTATTTTAATCAAGAGTGGGTTACTAATAATAGTTATATTGATACTGTACTTATAGAAAATTATATTTTGCATATCATGCCTGAGAAAGAAAGCCGATGTTCTTACATTCCCAGTCTACTGAGTTGCCAATAAATGGTATTATTGTAACTATACCATTTTTAGTAAATGTATTATAGTCATTGATGTTTTCTCTGAAGTTAAAGTGACACAAAACTCAGAAGTTAAAAATGCATTTAACTATTCACAAAGATGCACCTTAATTGTGTATCACTCAACTGTAGATTCCCAAATCATCTCTGAATCGGTGCTGACACTATCCTTCCTTCTGGAAGGTGGCTACTCCCGTGATGGTCTACAATCTCATATTAGTAAAAAAAAAAAAACATGAGATTGTAGTCCATCTTGGGAGTGAGTTTGGAGCGGTGGCTACTTGACAACATACACAGGGATCATGGGGAACAAAAGTAGCCACCCTCCAGAAGGAAGGACAGTGTCATTTTAAAGTAGACCTTTCAGATTCCTGACATGTCACAATATACAAAAACAGTATAATTTTTCAAAAAATCTTCAGGTTTGATTAATATCCCACAATATAGCCCAGTGGTTAGCACTTCTGCCTTACAGCACTGGTGGCCCCTGGTTCAGGTTTCCATGTTCTTCCTGTTCTTGTGTGGGTTTCTTCCAGTTTCCTCTCATACTCCAAAGACATGCTTTAAGGTAATTGCCTCCTGTCTAAATTGTCCCTGTTTGTATGTAAGATATGGATCTTAGATTGTAAGCTAGTTGATGGCAGTAGATTGTTGGCGCTATATAAATACCTGTAATAAATAAATAACTATTTTGCTGCCAGAGCATGTCATGACATATTTTAGGCTTGAAGATTAATTAAAAACCCCTGGAATTTTCTGAAAGCAGAGACCCTGGAGAATTAAATGATGGCAGTTGCAATTTGTTTTGTCACATGATATTAGTGAAATTGTTTATCAAACCCAAATTTTCAGTAAAAAACGCATTAACATTCATTTTAGTGCACACAAACATAATATACAGTGTGAAAATATTTATTTGATTATTTTGTAAGTTTGCCCACTTTCAAAGAAATGAAAGGTCAATATTTTTTATAATAGGTGTATTTTAAATGATAGAGACAGAGGGGTCTATTCACAAAGCTGCCGAGGGCAGCCGAGTGAATGACCGATCAGAAGTGAAGTGAGTCGAACACTGTTCGGCTATTCACTTCAGGCTGGTACGGCTGATTATGAGACGAAGTATGGGTGCTGAAGTGAACAACGACTTCAATTTGTCGAAGGCTTCTTGAGCTTGCAGGTTCCAACAGTATTGCGTCTTTGGACTGGTCAGTAGGGAGAGGGGTTTGACTACCATAGAGAAGTTTTTTACAAACTTTCTATAGAAGTTGGCGAACCCCAGAAACCTTCGTAGTGCCTTTCTATTTTTTGGTTGAGGCCATTTTAGGATGCATTCAACTTTCGCCTGATCCATTTCAATTCCTTTGGGGGATACTATGTACCCTAAGAACGGGATAGTATCCACCTCAAAGGTACACTTCTCTAACTTAGCGTAGAGCTTGTGTACCCTGAGTCAAGGCGGTTCCTCTACGGCTTATGATGGGGAAGCTGGCAGCTCTTTCTCCCCTTCGTTCTCGCAGACGTCTGTCCAGGGTGACCGCACGTTGGATGAGACCCTCCAGTGTAGTGGGTAACTCGGATCTTGCCAGTTCATCTTTTAGGGAGTCGGAGAGGCCGAGGCGGAATTGGCTCCTTAAACCAACCTCATTCCATTCCGTCTCCCTTGCCCATCTTTGAAATTCAGCTACGTACTCTTCGACGGCCCTGCGCCCTTGCTTCAGATTTCTGAGAGCGCCTTCGGCAGTCAGTTGCTTACTGGCGTCTTGGTAAAGCAGATCCATGGCCCCTATGAACTCCTCAAGAGAGTCCAGGATGGGATCATCCGTCTCTAGATAAGTATTTGCCCAGGATCTCGGTTCACCCTTCAGGTAGGAGATGAGAGTTCTTACTTTTACACGATCATTTGGGTATGTCCGGGGTTTAAGATCAAACATAATCTTGCATGAGTTGATGAAATCCCTGTATTGGGTTCTATCTCCTGAAAATCTCTCTGGAGAGCAGACAGTGGGTTCTGGGTTATCTCTGGCCCTGCCAGCTCCCTCCCGTTGGTCCTCTAGGCGATTACGCAATCTGTGGTTCTCGATTTGTAGGTCTGCTACCTTGGTAGTGAGGTCTTCAAGGCGGTTATTAACGTTGAACAGGTGGGCGGCCAACTCCGCTGGATCCATTACGGGTTCTAGTATTATGTAACGATCGGATTATACCGAGGGATCTCAGCTGCGGAGAGTATGGTAATACCTGGTTTAGATTTGGCTCAGCCCAAGGGTTCACTTCACACTCTGTATGGGTTGGAGTGATGGTGGAACCCTCTAATACATCATATGCCAATCTATGGGTACCCTAAGGCAGTTCAGACTTTAGGAAGATAAGTAACCTGAACAGAGGGGAGTGGAACTGTTTATCACTTTAGTTCAGGAGTTATGTTACCCACTAATGCACTATGAAAGGATTCAGAATATGAGCTGAAGTCCTGCAGTACCTCTATATCACCACATACAGTTAGGCAGACTAGAATGGCAGTATAACATACACAGTCACTTCAAATCCCCAGACGACACATTCAATGATAGATTGAATCAGGCAGGGTTACTTGCGATTGGAAGAGGAGACTCCCACTGGATGTTCCCAGTTAGCTGCACATCAAGTGCCAGAAATGGACGGGTGCACCCAGCAGGAGGGAGATCCAGCATAAGCGAGGTACTTCCTGAACATCCGCCTCTAGATAAGTATTTGCCCAGGATCTCGGTTCACCCTTCAGGTAGGAGATGAGAGTTCTTACTTTTACACGATCATTTGGGTATGTCCGGGGTTTAAGATCAAACATAATCTTACATGAGTTGATGAAATCCCTGTATTGGGTTCTATCTCCTGAAAATCTCTCTGGAGAGCAGACAGTGGGTTCTGGGTTATCTCTGGCCCTGCCAGCTCCCTCCCGTTGGTCCTCTAGGCGATTACGCAATCTGTGGTTCTCAATTTGTAGGTCTGCTACCTTGGTAGTGAGGTCTTCAAGGCGGTTATTAACGTTGAACAGGTGGGCGGCCAACTCCGCTGGATCCATTTCGGGTTCTAGTATTATGTAACGATCGGATTATACCGAGGGATCTCAGCTGCGGAGAGTATGGTAATACCTGGTTTAGATTTGGCTCAGCCCAAGGGTTCACTTCACACTCTGTATGGGTTGGAGTGATGGTGGAACCCTCTAATACATCATATGCCAATCTATGGGTACCCTAGGCAGTTTCAGACTTTAGGAGAATAAGTAACCTCAACAGAGGGGAGTGGACTGTTTAGCACTTTAGTTAAGGAGTTATGTTACCCACTAATGAGCTATGAAAGGATTCAGAATATGAGTTGAAGTCCTGCAGTACCTCTAACTCACCACATACAGTTAGGCAGACTAGAATGGCAGTATAACATAAACAGTCACTTCAAATCCCCAGACGACACATTCAATGATAGATTGAATCAGGCAGGGTTACTTGCGATTGGAAGAGGAGACTCCCACTGGATGTTCCCAGTTAGCTGCACATCAAGTGCCAGAAATGGACGGGTGCACCCGGCAGGAGGGAGATCCAGCATAAGCGAGGTACTTCCTGACGTGATTGCACGGTTCAGTCCTGGTGGGTGAAGGTCCTTGTGAGGGGGTTCGTTAGAGAGTTGCAATGGCCCGACGCTAACAATACTAGAACGCCGAGGCATTGCAACTCGTGCTGTTTTAAGGGCTCTGAGTGATAATGTGAGCGGAGTCACGAGCGGCGGCCGCGTCTCCTAGTGACGTCATGCCGCAGCATCGAGAGGCCGGCCCGCGGCCCAAAACGGCGTATACGAGAGATCCCGTTACAGGAAGGGACCTTGTGTGACCCCAAAACATTGATTGTATATGCATGAGACACTATGTAAATAAATCTGTACTGATTATTCTCACTACTTTGGAGTTCTGGGGACTTTTCTTCTGCATTCTGCATGTAGGGGTGAGGGTTTGGCGTTTTTTTATATGTTATTATAATTTTTTTTACTTAACTTTGTTGCTGTTTCTCAGGGGCTTATAGCAAGAAGGACCCTAGACCCTTCTTTAGCCATACACTTCCACATCTCTTATCACCACTAACAGAATTATAACCATGCTGAAAAAAAAAGAATTATATGAATACCTGTGTGGCAGAATGCCCTTTCTTATTGCAAACTGATAAAATTCATCAGACGCTGAAACAGAGTAGGTGACATCAAAGTGTTCTCCGATGTATGCCCTCCCAGGAGGCCTATGCACCCATGCCATCTCGAGACCTGAAGAACATATTACATAAACCAAATATACATTAAGAGATGTATCAGTAACTGCTGCATGTTTTATGCACAGATATCTAATCTCTGTTTCTTGATAACAGCCTTCTAGTGCAAATGGTCAGTACATTAAAGTAGATCTACACCCTAGCTGACATCTAGTTTGTCAATGCAATAGGGTTTGGGCACTATGTTCAGGTTTCACAAATTTTTTCAATTGTCCAGTGAACTTTTGCTCAGTTCATTCATCACTAAGCACAACTACTATTGTGAGACAGTTATCACCCCATAACAGGAAGTGCCTGAACAAATGAAGGGATCATGCAGTATTATTTGTATGAAAGGGACAGATTTAAAAAAAAATGAAAACAACTTTTGAAATGACATTAAAATGTTACAGCATATATGGTATTTAAGTGATCAGGGTTTGACTATAATAAAGAATCAATAAATAAACGTAGTTAATATACTTACCTTACCCCATCTTCCATTCTGCAAAGGGTGAGGGTGACGTTGTCAACCTTCTGACAAGATTCCAGGGAAAATCATGTGAGATAAGCTCTGAAGCTCCAGGCACAGTACAGGAGGTTCTACTCATGAGATTTAGGGTACTTTCCTAGGATCTTGTTGGAAGGATGTTGTCTTCACCCTTAACGAGGCGCCACAGACTGAAATGGGGGTAAGGTATGTATTTTAACTAACATTTTCTACTCGCAGTTTTTTTTTCCTAGTGCAGCATTTTGGCATGGAAGTCAGGGCCCTCTGGAAATAGGGACTTTCTATAATAGGATGACAACACTCTGTCCCTATCTCCCAATTGTGCTCTTGTTGTCACATGGTGGCCCAGTATTTCGATGAAGACAACAAGTGGCCCTTTGATCACACAAAACCTTGGCATGGCCTATGGTTGACACCACCAGGAATCCCACCATGAGAAATGCCATGCAGCCATTGCTGGAGTGCATGTATGTAGACAGGAATTGACTGCAAAGAGGTGACAGGAGATAAACAGCACTGAGAACAAAGGATGAAAGAAAAAGGTGTAAACAAGGGTTTATTAAAAAACAGTAAAGGGGACATACATTGGGTATTAAGTCATGGCTTCAAATTGTGCCAACATTGCTAGAATTGTTATACTGTATGACTCCAAATCTAAAGATTCATCTACAGTTGCAAATAATATATCATATGTCCAACCCAACAAAAAACACCAAATAAATGATCACACCATCCTATCATAAAGACATACTGGAGTTGGTTTACTAAAAGCAAATAGGCTGTTCACTTTCAAGGCAATTTATATTTTACAATAGATCTGAATATATAGAATGAGGTGAAGCTTTGTTGACTACCATCAACCAGTCGTGTTGGCACTTTGGGGTAAATAAATTAATTTTGCTTTGCAGTTTGGGCACTCTGGCTCAAAAACATTCGCCATCACTGCTCTAAGCTAATGGGAAATTCCCTTTGCAAAGTGCAAATTCCCTTGCAACGTGATAAGCCTATTTTCTCAGCTACATTTAATTAATAAAGAAGAGACATCAATTCCTGCCTCAAAGAGACTACAACAAACAGAGCACATAATGCAGCAAGCTCTCAGACGGAATTAAGAAATATTGGCGCAGGCATAAGCCACTGCCACTCTTCTACGGAGTACTGGAGGAGGTCAGGCTCCCAAGCAACCCCCTCCCCCCACTTTCCTGCTCAGCTTAGAGGAAGGGGGTTTGGAGGAGCTTTTCAATGCCTATATGCAAGCTTTGCCCATGAAGTGCACTCACTATCCAGACAAAGAGAGGCATGTGAGGTGTCTGTCAGGTTTTCAGCAATCAGTTTACATCTCATTCGCCAGGCCCAATCTGGCAAGGATCTGCGGCTGTGTTCTATATTGAAAACTGCTGCAATCTCTTAATTAGGCACAGAGCACGCGCCAGTCTCAATTTCAGAAATAGAAACTAGCATGGGTGATACACATAGACTTGAAACAAGTCTATCTGCTTTGTCAATGTGTTGCACACCACAAGCTCTAGAGTAGCACTGCGGCAGTATGAAGCCCAACCGCTTCTTAATTACGCATCTGTTTAGAGTGAAAATATGCCTCATCTCCAGTGATAAATCTGTCTTAGACTGTTGCAAATCTGATGCAGATGGCTGGGCAGGAATACAGGTGCAGGGTCACAAATACATGCTAAAACTGTTGCAGAGACTTTGCTAAGTGAGTGACAGCATGATTTGTGTGTGTCCAACTATTTTGCAAATGTGCATGATACATGTGCCCCTGTGTCTCTTCCTAATACTAGCTGTACCTCCCAAAACAGGACTTCTCCACGTAGAAATAAAAAAACAAACAAAAAACACTTATGCAGTGAAGTCTTTTACATTAAAAAAACTGTCAGAATCAGGGTGGTACATAGACTTTATCCACCACCACTCTGCTGATCAGCCATCTGTCACAACTGAAACACTTTTGCTTAGACCTTAGCACCTTTTTAATATTATTTACATCAATTTTTGGGGCATATCTAGAAAATCTTTGAAAAGACTTTACATTCCCCTTAATTGCTGTCCAACATGGCATTTTACCGTTTGTTAGAACTGCTATTAATATACCTTCCAATGTGGTTTAAACTCAGTCGAAGAGCATGGATTTCTTTAGCTTGACCAAAATATCTCTCAAGACTTGAAACAATAAAAATCAATAGAAACCTAAAAAGAAAGTTCATCTGCAGTTACCATTTATTGTTTTCTCCCAAACGTGTGTTATTGTGAAATCGATTGATCTATGGGACATAAGTATGTACTGTTAAATGTACCCATATCCAGCTATATATTATTTCTTATCGGTGAGGCTATTTATAAAATTGGTCAAACCTATCACATTAGGCAGCAATCCATTCAGCAGAAGAATGTGTTTGTCTCCTAGCACTTAAATAGTCTTATATTCATGTGTATCCTTTGCATATGCAATATAAATAGGCTTTAAAGAATGGTACTAGCTTATCTCTTTATTGATAGCAGAGGTCAATGGAGAATAGGATAAATTCACATCCTGTTTAAATGTTTCACTATTACTGGCATCCTAAGTTTATCTACTGACATTTTTCCTGCTCCCATGGGGGTAACATAAGCATATGACATAACACATATCTTAATTATTTACCTACAGCTGCATTAGCTTTCTTGAATTGTAAGGTGCGCTTGATGACATGTGCAATTAAGAGCAAAATAATCTAAAGTGATTCTCCGAAGATGGTTAAATACCAGTTGGCAGAGGTAACCAAGAACTTCAGATGATGCCTAATTCCTGTTTTAATTGGAGGTTCTGGTTAAGCCATTGTGCTGAAAGAACTCTGACCGTATATGTATGTAGCCTGCTTGTGGGGATGTGCAATAGTGTCAGACATAGGCACAGCCTATTACATTATATATGTATATATATATATATATATATACATACATACATATATACTTGGTGTGGCTGAAACATCTTCAAAAATCCTAACTAAGTCCATCTGAATGTGCACAACTACTACTTAGCTATACCATGGCCTGGTTAAATTAAAATCTTTACAGAAATGTTTTTCAATTGGTTTCTGAGGCCGGACTAAACCTGCATGACACTTCTTGCATTTAAAATTAATGAGCTTCTGAAGCTAAGCAGTAGCATTAAACTTTCTTTAACTCTCAAGGGTTTAGCAAAACTGGTAAGAGTTGGCTGCAGGGCTTTAAGCCAGATACTCCTGCCTCAGCACCAGAGAGGCATGGGGTGAGGCCTTCCAACTTCTTTATAAATCTAGCATTCAGGAAGACAGGGGTTCTGCGGTGAATGGAAAGACATGGATATTTACTGGGACTGAAGTCTGCAGCAACAAACATTGGAAGCCAAGGACTGTCTTTGGGAATCAGGGACTAATGACAACTGCAGATGATTTACAGATTGTATTATTAGCTAAAAATAAACTATAGCATATAAACTATATGCTAATTTTGTATCATTAAAGCTTAACACCTTTGCTCTGATCGTGGGTCTATCCAAGCCAATTAAATTGTATACCTGGCAGGAAGGTGACATTGTTCTGATGATCTATTTCATCCATCATGCCAGGACTTTCAGTTCACTCTTGTTCCTGCTATCAACTGATGCAGAAAAAAACATTTGATGGGGCTGCTTTTCAGTGCAAGTACTAGTTAGTCACAAAAATGATGCATTGGGTACATGCCCAGTACTGCATCCTTCTGCCTGGGTTCAGTCAATGCTGTCCTATCACCATCAATTTCTGTATGCATTGATACACGGCAGGGTTGCTTTTTATCATATTTAGGATTTTCCTGAAAAGCTTTCTCTTTATTAGAAGAAACAACCCCGATATGAAAGATTACGAATCAGCTAGCCACATATGCAGATGACATCCGATTTTATATTACACAGCTGCATACTACTCTACTAGCACATATGCAGGAATATCAAACGTTTGAAACCTGCAACATTAGTGTTCCTAGTCATAAATCTGTGACTAGGTAAAAAGATGTGACTATATAAAGTGGTTTTATGCTTATATATTATAATTATTATACTTTTTCTACTTAATTTATAATGGCCAGGACTAAACAAATATTTTTTTTTGGCCCTACCCCAGGCTGCCCTCCCTGCAGGGCTCGGCCATGTCACTCTTGGCCACTAGGCAGAGTCAGGGCTCACTCTGTGCAACGGCTCCTCTGTGTGCCGTCTTCGTCATCTTCTCGGCCAACCAATTGGACAGGCTGCTGTACCCAGCTCACAATCCGATTGGAGGAGGGACAAAAGGGGGCAGGAAGGTCCAGCCAATAGAAGGAGAGAGGCTGAAAGACTGGCCAATCATTGCTCTCTTATGCAAGGTAGGCATGTAGGCATGCAATAGCCAATAGCAAACTAGCTATTGTACCCGCCCTCTGCTGCTGTCAATCAGTAGTGGTGGACCTGATGGAGAACTGCAGCAGAGGGCGGGTGCAATGCTAGTTTGCTATTGGCTATTGCAAATTGAAATAGCCAAAAGGAATCTAGCAATGCATTCCTATGGCCAAAATGTTTTTTTTTTTCTATTCTGACACGGCTCCATGTCAGAATAAAGAAACCGAAGTGGTCCTGGGGCCGAAGCTAGCCGAAGGATCGCCGAAGCTATGGCTAGATCCTTCGGCTGCTTCGTGAATAGACCCCATATAGTGATTGCGACAGGTGGATGAGAAGAATCTCTATCATTTAAGATTCAGCTCACATACATTTACTCAACACCTAAAACATCAGGATACGTTTTTGTTAAATAGAATACTATATAGGGAGTATAAGTTTGTCCAACCAAAAGCATTGCAAAACACAGAGAAAGCGAAAAGAGAATGGTGCTAGAGAACAGGACACATTAAACTAGAAGGGAAAGGACACAGAGTGGGGAACAGGAGCAGACAAAATATGGAGCAGATTTGCAAAGCAACCAATCACCTTCTCTGTCTCATTTGCAAATCTTACTTGAGCAAACTGAAGAGAAATGCTGATTGGTTGCCATGGGCAACTGCTCCAGATTCTGTCTTTCAGATTCTGAGAGTCAATGTAATTAACCCTTTCGCTGCCAAGGACGTATGGCATATGGACCTACAAAAGTGCTTCCAGCTGGCCAGCTCAGTATGCCGTACGGACCTGGCATTTACAGTTCTACTATATGGATACTGAAGAAGTGCAAAAAAGGAAACAGCGAGGGGGACAGATAGATACACAAAAAGAAACAGAGCAACCTGTTATACACGACTGGACTTTAAGCAAAAACTGTAATCTTTTACTGATTCTTTCAATATACGTATGAGACATAATATTGATAGCGTTGTTTTTATGAATAGTTTATACATATTTATATACAAAAGAGCAGTCATTATACTCATTACATATGCAGGCTCTGCTTCCTGCGTAGTAGTTAGCATGCACGCCTTTACGGAGGTTTTAGGCTACAGAAGGCAACAAAAAGATACCTTTTGTTACAATAACAATAATAATAATAATAATCCCTGATTCACGTGAAGTTTTAATTTTAATGATTATTGCCATTTAATTCCCTCTTTTGGGCTCTATGCCATCTCTTATCCCTGAATGTGGAAGGCAGATATTGCAACAGATACAGTGTAAATATATAATTATCATGCAGATCATGTAGGAATCATAGATATTTGTAATATCAACATATTGTAGCACAACCAATAGAACGTAGTGCATATTGTAACATCTCACTTTTATTAGAGAGCAGATCATATGCTCTGCCTAGCTTCATTGTGCAGCATCAGCATCTCTTGCTCCATCATGCATATTGCAGCCTTACCTCCACAATCTATCATATTTACTTCATCAGGCTTCTCCAGAGGCCAGCAGTCATACTCTGTGTTATCCAAGTCATGCCAGCTTTCAGTTACTTCCAATGTAAAGAGCTAAAGTGGAAATAAATGCCTCTATTAAATCAGAAGAAAAATCTAGACAAAATATGTTTCTCTGGATATTATCCACAAATTAAACATTTGCAGATACATCAGATTTCAGCGTTCCCTTAGGTATATTACTGCGAGATTTGTTGTAGTAATCTGTGTTTTCACTAACTTCAAGCTCTAGAAAAACTGTTACATTTCACATTAAATTAGGTTGGTTTTTTTTAATGAATCAGGATACATTGAATAAATGAAAGAAGTTTTGCCAATTAACTTGTATATCCTGTACATAAAAACATTTATACATACAGACAAGTAGTTGGTGCACGGAACAATAATATGTATATATACCTACCATTAAACTGCCAATTAGATGCAACAGAAAAAGAAATGATTTGAAGCCTTTCATAGTAGAACAGATTATTACATCCCAGATTCTAGATATTTACTTTGGGATCCTGGGGGAGCTCTTTAGTAATGATGCTGTGCCTGAGATACAAAGCCAGATGTGATGCTGTTCTTGCTCTTGCTGCTCTAATTTCTCCCTTAGGACTGGCTATTGGATGGTACAAAAAAGAAAGTTGGATGTGCTCAGCTGTAAAATCAATTACTTTCAAAGAAGTACATTTCATTGTATCATTCAACATGAGCGCCATCTAGAGGATATAAACTGAAATGCAGTGTTCATGGAAAGGAACAGACTATTTTATTAGTTTTGAACAGGGTAGAAGATGGTTAGAACTAACAGGTTTTTGTTGCTGTCTTTGACTAAAGGTGGGGAGATTTATTTTGTGATAACAGGACAAAAAAAAAAGAGTGGAATAGGGTCATCCGGCAGGACAACACAATCAGCAATAAAACCTGACTGAGGTTCTAATACAAACAAACAATGCTAAATGGGTCTTTCAAGGTGTCATCTTCAGAATGTAAAGGGACACAACCAAACATATAATGACACATAAATCACATGTTTTAAATTTATTGAAATGACATCCCATTTTAAAAGTACATATAACACATACACATGTAAAAGTATCCATTCACGTTAAGAACATATCCAGATAACAGACAATGTTAGATATACCACACAACACATCTCCCTGGACCTCATACAGATACAGTGAGGGGAATTTATGAAAACTGGAGCAGACAAAATCTGGCGTAGCTGTGCATGGAAACCAATCAGCATCCACCTTTCATTTTCAAAGCTTAACTGAACAGACTGAATAGAGAAGCCGACTGGTTGCCATAGGCACCTGTTCTCTTCCATTATATATATAATCAACTCAATACACTATGTATCATGAATTGCCTCATGACAGTACATTTAACATATTCATTAATAATCATACTAATCATTAGGTCACATATAATTGTGTAATTGGTCCAGCCTTCTACGCATTTCGCCGAAGCTTCTTCTAGAAGATCGGAGGCAGTCATTTTCTGGAAACTTAGTGGTGAATAAGTCCACATATCTGGGGAGCATCCCTCGTCGCCTAGGAGACAGAGAGGGTGGAGAATATATAAGGGCGACAAGGCAGGAGCAGCATGGTGCCCATCCACGTGTACCTATATGTAATCAAAGTAAATCACACACTTGGAACCAGCTTCTCCTACCCGAGCCAGCCATGTTTTTCCCGCGGCACCATCACACGCTGCCTAAAGCTATCAGCATTTGACATACTGTATGTGGCCTGGGCTTCTGAGGTTCTAATCTTTCCCTACTGATTTTGTGGCCGTCTCTGCCACCATTGGAGAGCTTTCACATCACCCCCTGTCCCTCTGACTCCCTGCCACAGAACCAGGAAGTAGGAGTATATTTCCCTAGTGGGGACACCAATGGTAATAGAAGATGCAACCCTACCCCTCTCTATCCTAAATAAAAAAAGGTTTTGACTCAAGTTGGGCTTTCAAAAAGGTCACTCTCCAGAGCTATGATCCTTATGTTTGCTCCACTACTTAGTAAGTCACTTACTAGGTACTTTTATATTTATTTTGGTATCTTGACACTATACTGTCTGCATACTTATCCGAGGTTCTTGACTGAATAAATAGCATTGATGACAAAGACAGCCCTACAGCCTACCCTGTCAGTAATGACAGCTCCCACATTTATATCTAAACATATTTATTTTATGCACAATACTATAGCAAGCTATACATGCTTCGAATTTGGTCTGGTTCCTACTGAACTGGCCGAAATATGATGTGTGGGTGCCACTGTCGGCGCACATCATACCTCAATCAGCTGATCAAAGTAGCAGATCAGAAAATTCTCAGCAGAATAGACTTACCAGCTCCGTTCATGTATTCTGACAACAGCAGGTGGCTCAAATACAAAGGAAACAGCGTAAGTATTGATGGAAGTATTGATGGAAGATTCAGTTTTTTTTCATTCAGCCTGCAGGTTGAACAAAAAAAATAGAATTGTGTATACCCATTTTAATAAGCCATATACACAACTTCCAGTAACCTATTTAGGCAAAAGCCACATACACAGAAGTAGACAGTATAAAAAAAAAATTATACTTTTTAAAAATGGGACAGCTCAAGGTATTTAGTAAGGGGCATGGTGATTATTTTTAGGGTTCTAATTTTTGCCACAACGTTTTGGAAAATAAAGTAAATTAACTTTTTTTCACAAAGTTGTTATTTGAATAAGATATTTCTCACAGAGCATGGGCATACTTAGAATTGCACCCCAAAACACATTGTGCTTCCTTTCTGGCAATATTATCAGGGCCGTCTTTACCGCAGGGCAAAAGGAGCAACTGCCCTGGGCCCCATAATTTAGAGGGGCCCACAGCAGCTGGCCCTTTCACCCACAGCGGCAGGCAGAAAAGCAGCAGCACCGCTGGTGGCAGAGGTGGACTAAGCCAGTGGACTGCCGGTGTGTTGACAGCCAAGGCCAGCATCGGTAGAGAGGAGGAGCTGAGCGGCCGGACGATGGAGGAGCCCCCACCGATTAGAGAGTGCTGGGAGCAGATGGAGCTGTGCTAATCTCTGACCATTGAATGCTGCTCCAGAGACCAGAGCACCTGGCCGGCAGAGGATAAAGAGGTGCACAGCACAACTTGTTTGGACTTTTAGAGATTTTTTATAATATTTCTTTGTGTTATATGAATTAGCAATTATCACATAGCACTTTAGATAGAGTTTGCATAGCCCCACAATAAACATTAGTTCTTTGACAACTATTGATGTATGTTTACATTTAAAGTGCTGGTAGGCTTTAGTTTATAATAGGGGATTGATACACTGCCGCAGAAGTATTATACAGATTCCGTTGAATTTAACAATCACAAAAAAATATTGTGTGTGTGTACCGTGACGTCACTGTACTCCTCCCCCTTCCCTTCGTTACCTGATGGAGCCGCTTGGGCCGGTGAGTACACATCCCAACTCTCCCGGCCGCCCGGGAGAGAAACACTTTTTACCGGAAAGGTTTAATCTGCTCAATTGAGCAGATTAAACCTTTCTCTGCGACCTTTTTTTTTTTCTTTCTTTTCTGACATCGGGAGCATCAGCCTGACCGTCAGTCAGAAAAGAAAAAAAAGGCATAAGAATGCATAGCTAGATTCCTATTGGCTATTACACTTTACAATAAGATGGCACCTCCCTGAAATGAGAGGGACACTGCCCTGAAATTGTTTATTTCAGGTTGGGGTCCCTGGCATTGGCCTTTACACATACAGCACAGCAATAAAGTAATAAAATGAACTAGGATCACACTAATCCAGCACGTTATTATTCTGAGTTGCCCCACTCAAGCGGCGGCCATATTGAGTGGGGCACGTGAGATTAATAACGTGCTGGATTAGTGTGATCCTTGTTCATTTTATTACTTCATTGCTGTGCTGTATGTGTATAGGCCAATGTAGTTGGATCTGCATGTGCGTTATAATTAATCGAAATTAATCGATTCATCGATTTAAAAAAAATTTGATTAATCGAACAGGAAAATTTTAATCATTACCAGCCCTCATATATATAGTTCATCTGTACAATTGACATTACAGGAACTTTCTGTTTTGACTAGAGGGTTGGGGTTCTCTCCCACAGCATGATTGGATTCTTTTTGTCTGAAATGAATGGTCAACAGGGCTGAAAACATTGTTAGTACTTGCTACTATGCTACTTGCACACAAGTTACAATATGTAAAAAAAAACAAGTTATAAAAATATTTGAAACTGAAAAAGTGTGGCACCTATATAATTTGCACTGGTGAAGGTGTTTATTAAGAATGTAGAGAAATACATTGATAGATTATTACAGGGTATGCCAACAGATTATACTCCAAACAATTTAACTAAAAGTAGCATTGCGATCCTTGTCTGCAAGGCAAGACATCATCATGAAGCCTGCAGTCACGGATGGCTCTATAGTAGTTATGGAAAGGGATTTTGATGAAAAGCAGATTGTGAGACAACTTTTGGTTGAGAAATTATATTAAAAAAATGAAAGGCTAATACAATTTTTGAGATACAAATGAAGAATGAATAGGTGTTTTTTTGATTAAGGAGCATGCTTTCGCTCCAGCTATAGTTATGTACTGTCCAAGGTACATAAAGATCCAAAACAGACAGTAGTCCCCCAGCGTTGACTTGGTTTATCACCATTCTAGAAGTTATACGATAGGGTGGTGACTCCCTTGATTAGTAGTGTACGTTCTTAAGGGACACTGGTGACTTTTTGGGTAAAATTAAATATATAAGGGACCCAGGTGATGTGATTTAGGTCCTGGGACATTTCAACTTTATATACATTGATCGATCATCCTTTAGGAATAGAGAATACAGTATTGGAAAGAACAGAGAAATATACAGCAATTCAAAAACAGTTCATTGTCGATATACTGCATTTGAGTTTAGAAAGTAATTATTTTTTGCTTAGGACTGATATTATTTAGAATTGTGGGGAGTTGTAATGGGTTCCAATGCAGCTGTGCCTAATGCTAAGGCATTTATAATTCTGGGTGGAGGAGAGATTAATCTACCCCCATCCTTTTTTGAGAAATATTGCCGTATGCAGGGTCATTTCGTAGAGGACATGTTTGCCATTTGGTGTGGCAGCATGTTGGCTTTGCAATAATTATATGATGAGTTGAATTTGATTGTGGCAGACTTACAGTTTAATATGCAATTTAGTACAGAACCTTTTCTTTATACTATGATATCTGTTTGTAATGGTAAATTGAACAGTGACTTGTATATAAAACCAATGGCTAGAAACAATAGCCATCATCCACCCAGCATCTTTAGACCTATCCCCAGGGCACAGTTTAGGAGAGTAGCTAGGATAGTGAGTGATCTAGAGGAATGTACAGAAGGACTGAAGGAGAGAAATCGTAGTCAGAAATGTAACCACTTGCTGCCCAGAGACATTTCTTACTATTTGCACACGCATGATAAAATCTGAATTTTTGTCTAGAAAACAGCTTCAGACCCCCCCCAAATAATGATATATTTTCTGAAAGCAGAGGCCCTGTAGAATAACAAAAATGCTAGTTGCAATTTTTTATGTTGCATGGTATTTGAACAAATGTTTATAAAACCAGTATTTTTTGGATAAAATACACAAAAATTAGGGCTGCAGCTAACGATTATTTTCATAATCGATTAGTTACCCCATAATTTTTCAACTAATCGATTGGTTGTATTAAAAAAATCTCTCTCTCTCTCCTGAACCAACTTATCGATGATGAGAATAGTTGCCAGCTATTCTCATAATTGATTATTATCGCCTTAATCGATTAGTTGTTGCAGCCCTAACTTTGGATAAATAGATACCAAACATGTCAAGCCTTAAAATTGTGTTTGCCTGTGAAACCGCAAAAAACTACAATACCCAAAATTTACCATAGGGGACACTTTAAAAGCTTGTACTGCTCATCATTTTAGCATTAACTGTGATTGATGGCCCTAGAATTATCACTCCGATGTTTGTGGCGATATGCAACACGTGTAGCACAATTTTTATTTTTGGCGATGTGTGTTTACATATGAATGTGCGTGAAAAAAGAAAAAAAATTATTTGCATTGTTTTCATTTTTTTATGATACTTTTATAATTTTATATTTTAAACACTTTTTTTAATACTAACTTTATTGCTATCATATAGGAGGATAATAATCCCCCCATGTAATAGCAAATAGGCTGTGACAGGTCCTCTTTATGGAGACTTCAGTGGCCCTCATGTCACGTAGGGACCGCAAAGAAGCTGAGGAAGCAGAGATCTGCTTCCCCAGCTTCTTCTCCTGGCTCTAAGGGCTGGAGAATGTAAACAGTGACAACGGAAGTGATGTAATACACATCACTTCCAGGTCTAGTGATCGGAGGAGAGATCAGTGTGTGGAAGCCTGCTGATCTCTCCGATCATTGCGGAGAGACTTGCTGTGCCAGTCTTTGGCCCGCACGGGGGGTTAGTGGAGTCTGGGGGACAGCGGAGCCCAGGGAAGCCGGTGGCGGCAGATGGGGGGAGCACATTTCCGCCAAACGGTACAAACGATCCGGTGGCTGTATAGATGCCAGATCACTTGTATCTTAACAGCCATCACCCGCTGTTTAAAATGAGACCAAGAGCAGCTGTGTTCTTGATATCACCACTTATGTAGCCGGTCATATATGTATGGCCACCCACAGCAAGTGGTTAACAGCATATGCATTGCTATATGACGTTTAGCTTCTCTCAAAGGTAATTGTGATGATCCTTTGGCAATGGCTTACTGAGTGCGTCCACAGTCTAACATGGAACTTGACGTATTCATTGTGAGTTCCACTTCTTGTTCTGACTCCTGTGCGGCTTCACTTTGCTCAGCTTCTTTTGCTGGTTCAATGGAGGAATTCACTTCACAAATTCCCAGGATCATTGTTTCTGGTGATGGATTCTCATAAAAAATAAACGCTGCTACTTATTGTCAGTCTTTGGGTTTTGGATTTTATATCCTTTACTTTGTTCACTATAGCCCACCAGAATACCTTCTATGGCTGTGTTCTCTAACTTGGATTGCTTCTCCTTTGGAATGTATGCGTAAGCTTTACATCCAAATACTCTGATGTGTCCTAGGCTAGGCTTTGACCCATGCCACATTTCAAATGGGGTGCTTTCAACAGCTTTTGATGGTTGTCTGTTCTGTAGGTATGTTGCAGTCATGACTGCTTCTCCCCAGTACTTCCTAGGCAGGTTGGCGTCTGACAGCATCCATCTGGCCAATTCTATAAGAGTGCGATTTTTCCATTCTGCTACACCATTTTGTTCAGGAGTGTATGGTGTGGTGGTCTGGTGTACTAAACCTTGTTTCTTCAAATATGATTCCACTTGCTTACTGATGTATTCCCCTCTATTGTCGGTGCAAATAATTCCTTGTTTCTGTTGGAATTTGTTGCTGGACATGGCTACAAACTCTTTAAGTTTTTCGGAAGTTTAATTCTTGTGCTTCATAAGATAAGTTGTTGTGTACCTGGAATAATCATCAATGAAAGTCAGTAGATCAATGTTCCCACCTGATGCAGGAGTTTTCATTTGTCCGCATATGTCACGGTGTATGAGCTCCATGGGGTGGGTGGTCTTTCTTTGTGTGGTCTGTGGAAGTGGGGTACGTGTGGCCTTTGCTTCCATACAGCATTTCCATGCCCCAAGAATTTGGCAGGGCAGTACAGTTATATCTTCTGATAAGACTCTCTTTATAATGTATTTTATAGGTTCTGGGTTTCAGTGCCCTAGTGGTCTGTGTTATAGATGGATACATTTGTTGTGTGGATTATGAGTGGCTGTCTTGACTTGTTTGTCTGCAGTGATGAGTCTGTATCATTCATCCAATTTTCCTTTTACTAAAGGCAATCAGGCTATTCACTAGTGATGACCTCGGGATTGGACCAGGTTCTGAGCTCTTCCAAATCCTGAAGGAGTTACTCACGATCATGGAAGGAAGCTCCATCCACGCTGCCCAATCAGCTGTGGGTGGGAAATTCCCGCCAACAAAGGGGTGGGGTGCTGTGATGTCATTGACCTTATATGGCTACATGACTATATTAGGCAGATTATTTTTACCTTATATGGCCATGTGGCCATATAAGGCAAATTAAGTCAGTACAAGCATCCCATCCCTTTGGTTATGGTCAGGTGTGAGGTGGGGAATGCCCTGAATTGCAGCTGATTGGGCAGGAGGCCCATGGCACTTCTGTGTTTGAATGAGCTCAGGTTCGGATCGGGTTTGGTCCAAACCAGAGCTCATCCCTACTAATCACTGTGCAAGATAATTTTCCCTTGGTTAAGTGAATTTGCTGAAGCTCTGCTGACTTCTATCACCCAATCATGTGCAAGTAAAAATACTGTATTTTTTTTTTTCATTTTCCTTGCATGTGATTGGGTATTCTTAGTGTAGCCACACTGCTACACTAAATTTAGCTGCTGCAAACTGTAGTAAGTATGATCCTGATTTGATAGTCTGCACTTATTGTTTTCTTCTAACCCACCTGTTATTGTTTGCATACCTGCTGCTGGGTGTAACCTTGAGCATCCAATGTGGTGCTATAAGTGTCTGTGTCTCCATAACCAATCACTAGGAAGTTCATGGCCAGTGGTGCATGCTGGTGGAGGACATAAATATTCAGGCTGACCAGGTGAGAGTCTCTTTCCCCCCTGGGCCTCCTGTCTGGGGTTGCTGTGGTTTTTCTGACCCTTCTAAGTCTGCTGCCTAGGAAGGGAAGCCATGTGCTCAGACTGAGATCTGGGTCTGAGCATCAGTCAGTGAAGCTGAGGATGGAGATGACAGAGAGCAACTTCAGCTAGTATGGGGAGCCTGAAAAGCTGATCTTCTGCTGCATCATGGTGATCTTCCCAATACCGGAACTTCTGGTCAGAAGGAGATTTCCTCTGACCAGCAGTACCGCAAAGGAACATGGAGCTGGCTTATGGCCAATCAGAAAGCCAGCTGGCAGGTAATGACTCGCCGCCCGGCTTCCTGATTGGCTAGGAAGCCGGCTCCATGCTGTTTGGCCGGCTTGTTGCTTCCCGGCCAATCAGCATCAAGCCGACCAAACAGCGTCCCGTGACTTCCTGATTGGCCGGGAAACCGGCTCGCTGCTGATTGGCCGAGAAAGCCGGCTACCCGGCCAATCAGCATCGAGGCGGCCAAACAGCATGGAGCCGGCCTTTTGGGCAATCAAGAAGTCAGACGGCAGGTAATGACAGGCTGCTCGGCTTCCTGATTGCCCGGGAAGCCAGTACTGTTAGCCGGAGTACCGGTATCGGTACTCGGTATCGGCCAGTACTGAAAGGAAGATGACACACTACAGTACTATTATATACCGAGCTTATTATTATAAAAAATATGTCACATGTAAGAGATAGGGCATATTATATGATGTCCTATATACTTGTCTTCACTGTATTATATCTGATTGTATGGTTCTGTTGTGATATGTTTGATGATGTCCTACCAATGTTCCAGCATATGTTAATTTCAAATTGTAACAACCAGACATCTATTGCTTCCACTTTCTTCTGTCAAAACGAATACATTTACCTTTTAAAAATTAAAATGTTACATACATACACAGTAACGTTGCACTTTTGATACCTAGAGCAGAAGAAGAGCTGTGGGAGATATCACAGTACAGTAACAGTTGTAAACCTGCTGCCTACAAATGACATTCACAGCAAGCTCACTGCAAGCTCAGTGTGAGTCAGCACTCTTACTCCTCTTCCGTATTGGTAATTGTGTGACAGAAGCAGGCCAGAGGTTACAAAGTCATTGCACAGCCAGTGTTGTCATTTGTTCAGTAAATTGCTTCACTGCAGCAGGAAGTCACTGGGGTCAATTAACTAAAGGCAAAGAGGTTGTTCAATTCACAGCAAAATCTTCCCATAGCTTGGTAAACGTGGTGAAAATTCCCTTTGCAAATAATACCCAATCACGAGCCAAAAAAAAAATAGAGCTTCACCTTATTCACTGAAAAAGACAAATATGCTGTGCTATAGAACAAGTTGGAGACAAAAAAGAAGGAAATGTCAAAAGAGGAAAAACTGGATTGACTGCAAGCTGCTGGAACTCAGGCTAAGAAACCCCAAACGTTGATTAGTGAAATAGTACAGCGCTATGAGTCTCCCATTATATTAATGTGTTTAAACTAAAATGTGCGTCAATCTCTACATTTATTTTCTGTGCAAAATTTCACATACAATTTCACTCACTGACACACTGGATATATGAAGGTGGTTACAGAATTTTTATTTATTTATTTATATAATTGATTTATGGTGTAGAGATTGACGCACATTTTAGTTTAAACACATTAATTAATATAACGGGAGACTCATAGCGCTGTACTATTTCACTAATCACCTTATTCACTAATCTAATGAAAATTTCCCTGCGAAGTGAACAGCCTAGCTGCCTTTAGTAAATCAACCCCACTGTGTCATAGTTACATAGTTACATAGTTACTGCGTCAGGCAACAAAACAGTATTTTGTTACATACCTGGCAATCTCAGATTTTCCTGAGATACTTTGTCTCTAGAAATGTCTGTGTTTGTGAGAGTTTATAGTTTTCAATAAAAAGCTCTTCTACTACAATGGTAATTTCATTAATATATTGCTATTTTTGAACCGGAGCTCTAGGCAGAAATAAAAGACACAAATTAATGCAGCTCTGTGACCATTAATACAGGGGTAGGCCACCTTGGCACTCCAGCTGTTGTGGAACTACAAGTCCCATGAGGCATTGCAGGACTCTGATAGCCACAGGCATGATTCCCTGATGCAGAGGCTAGATGGGATTTGTCGTTTCACCACAGCTGGAATGCCCAGGTTGCCTATTCCCGGATAAATACATCATTAAATTTATTTTTAAATACAAGCAATTTATTTTTAAATACAAGCAGTATAAGTAATAATTTGACCTGTAGCAGCCTCTTGCATTATCTGTATAGAAGGGTTGGAGTTTGAGAGGAAAAAGCAGCATGACAAGTAGTATGACGATAGGAGGAGAAAGCAGAGTGACTGAGAGATGAGCTCATCACTGTGCTGCTTTTCCTTTCATTGTCCCATCACAGGCTTGGGCAGGGGGACGCAGCCTCAGAAGAAGTGGGTTGAATGGTGCTGGCCATCAGGCTGAGGACATCTAGCAGCAGAAGAAATGTTCTGCAGGGGAACTCTCAAGCTTGAAGCTGAATATTGCAGCCAACAATTTTTTTATTTGATGCAGCGCATTATGGCCACAAAATGTAGCCGAAGAGCATAGGAAATTCCTATGTTCCTTGGCTTCATCCAGTGGCCATATTGAACTGCAAATGTAAAACTCCGACATTCTCCAAGCTGTTCACTTTGTGAACGTTTTATGCATACGTCCCTAAGAACTGAATTGGGTACCCCCAGATTATATTAAGGCAACCTACATTAACAAATGGCTATGCAAATATCTACATAATTTGTGTTATCATAATACAGATACAACCATGTTATTACATATTTTGCTTATTAACTTCCAGTATACTCCGCAGTATTTTACAGAACAATGAACTATTCACATCCATTTGTATTCACAGTGCTCTCTGCACAATTTTATCTGGATCATTGATGAACATGCATGTTCGTGCACTGTCATTGTCATCAATAGGCCCCATAACCTGCATTTATGCATCCAAAAACAGACAATGTATGTTAACACATTGCACAAATCTAAACTTGCACAATTCAAACAAACAATTGTTAAAGTGACACTAACCTCAGGAGTCAAATCTTAAAAATACATTCAAGTACCTGAACTATTAACAAAAATGTATCTTATTTGTGTATCACTCGGCTGTAGATCCTCCAATCATCTCTGAATTGGTGCTGACACTGTTCTTCCTTCTGGAGGGTGGCTACTTTTGTTCCCCATGGACCACTCCAAGCTCACTCCTGTGATTGACTACATTCTCACGTTAAGTTTACCAATTTGTATTGAAATTGTAGTCCATCACGGGAGTGAGCTTGGGAGTGAGTCCATGGGGAACAAAAGTAGCCAGCGTTGGGTGATGTCATTCACAGAACGAGCGGTGGCAGTATCAGCCACCGGCATGTTCTGCGCATGCCCGCCGCCATCTTGGAGGCGGGGTGCATGACATCACATAATGTTACGCGTGCACAGAATTGGGTGATGTGATTTGCCGAATGAGCAGTGGTATTAACGGCCACTGGCGTGTTTTGCACATTTTCAGGTGCCGCCATCTTGGTGTATATCTTGGAAGACACTAACATGGCGGGTGCCGATCTGTGGTTGATTTGTGCGATATACCCGATTCGGAGGCTCGTTGCAGCCGATGTACGGCTGATTTTTGCCGATCTTTAGTGTAAAGAAGAACAGAGTCCTGGAAGTGATGGTTTGGCCCCCACAAAGTCCTGATCTCAACATCATCAAGTCTGTCTGGGATTACATAAAAAGACAAAAGAATTTGAGGCACCTTACATCCACAGAAGATCTGTGGTTAGTTCTCCAAGATTTTTGGAACAACCTACCTGCCGGGTTCCTTGAAAAAGTGTGTGCAAGTGTACCTAGAAGAAGGCAAAGGGTGGTGACACCAAATATTGATTTGATTTGGATTCCTCTTCTGTTCATTTACTTTCCATTTTGTTAAAGTTGACCTTTGCTAAAAATCACATCAGCGTGCACCTCTGCATGCTGATTTCAAATCATATTACATGCATTAGTTAACCAAACTTGTTTTTCATTTACTTACACATAGAGTTCATCCACTTCCTGGTCCACTTTGGCACAAATGATGTAATTGTGCCCAAGGGGTGCATCCTGGGAATGTTACATCGGTAGAGCATTGCTGGGAAATCTCATCTATAATCTCATGCGATCTCAGTGTCCTAGTCACATGTGCCAGAGTTCAAGGAAGTAATAGGAACCCTAGTAATCTGCCCTTCATTAACATGGTCACTGTCAGAAGACTGGGGAAGAAAAGAGAAATAAGGTATACAAAGAATACAAAGACATCAATTACATGGAAGTATGTGTTTGGAGATTGTCATTACTAAACATATCTAAAGGTGTGTGTTGTTGTTGTTGTTGTTATGTTAAAGATATGGGTTCTCCTTTAATTGATAAAAATAATCTATTAATTAAGCTTCCAGTCCCTGGTATTAGGACACAATGCTAGTCAGGTCATATTTAGAAGATATTTCAACACTAGGCAAGGATGGTGATAGGATCTTCAGATTAAAATATTATATTTACTGGATTAACCGAATATAAATTTTACATCTTAAACATGATTAAGACTATGATTTGCATTTAATTCAACGGTGAAACAGGTTGTAACGTATTGAACATGTGTTTTCTGTCAGTGTATTAAATCAAAATATTTGAGACATGAAAGTAGAAGTATAGACTTTTTTTTTTAGTTTTGGATAGAGTGAGGGAGAATTATGAACCCCGTCAGCTTATTTTTTTGCCATCTGTGTCCCATTGGGGATATTTCTCTTCCCATCCTGTCCCATAGCCACAACAGGGACTTAAAGTAAATCCCTCCTAAGGGTAGAAGGGTCAGCAGGGTCATCGGAACCAGTGTCCCCATTGGAAGAATTCCCATCTATTCATGTTTTCACTACAACACAACATTTAGAATTTTCTTTCACTTTCAGTAATAACAGTCAGCAGAAAAAATAGAGAGGGCAAATTTCCCTAACGGGGAGCAATATAAACCTGACCAGTGTTCTAAACCCACTCTACCCTATCCAAAACTAATTGCTTTACACAGTATCACACTGCCTGATAAAGAGACCCTGTGTGGCCCGAAAAAGTTGCACTTCCACTTGTGATATGTTTGTTATGAGATGCTAATAAAGGCATTTTATTCACAAATAAGATGGTGACTTTTTCCTCAGTGTTGTTTTATACCATGTCTCTGTGGATATAGCCATCTACGTAGAAGTAAGCCTTTGCTTCCTCATATCGGAGCTGCCCCCCTAGTGACTGGTGATCTAATGAGTGGAAGTTTAATATTCTAGAAGCAGCAGGAGAAGTGAATGAAGCAAAAATACACAGAATTAAGGTAGAAGAAGCAGGGAGATCTTTGCACTGCAGGTCATCAGGTACAGCTTCCTCTCTAGCAAGGAGAACAGTGATCAGCACCATAGGGCCATCACCAAATATCATGAAACTTGCCGTCAGCAGCAGCAGAGCCTTAGATAATCTCACAGTACAGATGTACAGCTATCAGACTTCAGAACAGGAATGCCTAGGCACAGGAGATGCACTGCTATTTTAAGGAGGAATTCAAGAAAAACTACTTTTTGATCGTATTACCATTTCTAGCTGTTCCCTTTAAGACGACACTTCTTGAGTTCAGATCCACTTTACTGAGACAGTTCTGAACACAGAGTTAAAGCTCTTGCTAAGAATCAGTTCAAATATTGTAGCTCCAGCCTACAGCTATTAAATGTTAATGTTATTTACAATATTCTTATCAACACTACCATGGCTGTATGAGTAACACACACAATATTCACTTTCAAAACAATAACCTGCAAAACACTTTCTCAGTGGAAGATATACAATATTTCCAATGAGATGTGTATCTTATCAGCTACATATACTGTATATTGCTAGATGTGCCTTTATTAAACATTAGAATACAGAAATCGTATTTCTTTTTTAGCCTAGCAAAACCAGTAGTCTATTTGCAAACTATAGAGTTATAAATTGCATTCAGGTTAATTCCGACTCCACTTTGGTTTTTCATACAAGGCTGGGTGGATTGCTTTAACTTCTCCTTTCTGTCCCTCTATCCCACATGTCTGTGTCTGTCTCATAAGAGAAGTCAGAGAGAAAAGAAGGGGAGGAGAGATAGTTGAGTGATAGGTATTTATAAGTGCAAAGTCTTAACACACAGAAGAAAAGTCTCATGCTGATGAGTACAGGAATATCTCCATCCAGCAAAAAGAAATCCCACAGTCAGGTAACTATTGTCCCACATTGTACACTAGGAATCGAAGCTTTAACGCGTTGGGGAATTGATAATTGATTATTATTTCAGGCAAAAACTTGACAAACATCTTACCTGCACATATTCAGCAATGGGAAAATGTACATAAGCAAGCAACTTTTTAACCTTATTTTTTTGTTTTGTTTTGTATGTGTATTTTTCAAAATTCTTCCCACAACAGTGACATTACTTACATGAATGTACTCTTACTTTTGAAGAAACATGTTTTATTAACACGCATGGATACACATTTGTGCAGGCTTTGGATAACGAGGTCAATTAGCAGGTATTTTCTTCCAAGCATCATTAAAATTAAATAAGGAGGTCATTAAAACCTTGAAAATGTATTTTGAATTTATTACACCAACCAAACCAAAATGAGGCACCCAAGCAGCAGAGGGTTTTTAACTTATTCCACAAAAAATATTTATTATTATGGATAATTGGGCCATTTATTACATTTCCAGTACTCCTCTAGTACTAGATTTACTGTAAAGTCTACAGAGTACAAGGAACTAGTCTCAAGTTGAGAATCCTTGATCAAAATATTGTTTGAGTATTCATGTCAATATTTAATTCATGTAAAAGGCATCTGCATTTGATTTGGTATTCAGAAGGAACGAGAATTAGATATTTGATGATTCTATACTCCTTTATGAAATCAGCCTCTTTTTATAAGGAGTGAACTGGTGTGGGGGGCTGAGGGGTGTTTTCCACACAAGATAGTACAAATAATATTTGTTGGACTGGTGTGGGGGGCTGAGGGGTGTTTTCCACACAAGATAGTACAAATAATATTTGTTGGACTGATGACCCTCAGGCTCTGTTCACACCTAAGCATCAGTGTTTCATGGTTTTTCTTTTAGCATTGTTCATGCATCGTGCATTTTTCAAAACATTTTTCCTGTGTTTTTGTGCTGTCCTCCATTTTGTTTCCCAGTGGGTTTTTTTTTTTTGCAAAGAGGAGAGCTGGTTCTTGCACACCAAATGTGCAACAAAATGCTTCAGAAACTCTAGAAAATGCCTGAGTAGCACGTTTACAGGTACTCCCATTGAAGTCTATGGGGCCTAAAATGCAGAAAACTGCGGAAAAGTAGCTAATGTATTTTTCCAGTGACAAGCGTTTGGCTACAGGTGACAGGACACCGGACAATCATATGTGAACAGGGGCCATTGAAAACACAAAAAGACTGTCATGGTTATTCACAAAAGGGTTTGGAGAAGGCAGGAGAAGTGAACAATCTAGGCCAAATTAGCTAATTTGGAAAAAAAAATCTCCAATTCAGCTCCCTTTCCAGTTCAGCTATGTTGTCCTAGATTGTTCACTTCTCCTTCCTTTTCCAAACTCTTCACCCTTTTGTGAGTAACCCTGAGAGTTTTTTTTAGGGCTTAACTCTTTCAGCTACTAAATTCCTAGGTGTGAATAGGGACTATCTATCTATCTATCTATCTATCTATCTATCTATCTATCTATCTATCTATCTATCTATCTATCTATCTATCTACAGTATCTATCTATCTACAGTATCTATCTATCTATCTATCTATCTATCTATCTATCTATCTACAGTATCTATCTATCTATCTATCTACAGTATCTATCTATCTATCTATCTATCTATCACACAATAAAAGGTAATCATAATATATATCAACAGTCAAATTGCAGGAAGGAGAGCAACTGATTCTTTTTCAACATTCGGGTTTATGCAGGACAAAGCCACCTGGGCATTTTTCTAGTCACATGCCTAAACAGGCAGGGATATTTACCAATGTGCTTTTTTGATATCTATCTATCTTTCTATCTATCTATCTATCTATCTACAGTATCTATCTATCTACAGTATCTATCTATCTATCTATCTATCTATCTATCTATCTATCTACAGTATCTATCTATCTATCTATCTACAGTATCTATCTATCTATCTATCTATCTATCACACAATAAAAGGTAATCATAATATATATCAACAGTCAAATTGCAGGAAGGAGAGCAACTGATTCTTTTTCAACATTCGGGTTTATGCAGGACAAAGCCACCTGGGCATTTTTCT
Source organism: Nanorana parkeri (assembly GCF_000935625.1). Taxonomy (NCBI): domain Eukaryota; kingdom Metazoa; phylum Chordata; class Amphibia; order Anura; family Dicroglossidae; genus Nanorana; species Nanorana parkeri. The sequence continues at coordinate 1,976,429 of NW_017306428.1, forward strand.
AGTCACATGCCTAAACAGGCAGGGATATTTACCAATGTGCTTTTTTGTACCCGCAAATCAAATGCAAATCCTACACAGCTCCCCTTATAAAGAAATATTATGTACAGAAATTGAGAGCTCTTCTTTAAAGTATATCTAAACTCAAGAACATATAGGGACTATATTGCAGCTTACCAGTCCTGGGATGTGGTGGCTGCATTAGTTTTGTCTTTTATATGCTTTTTTTTTCACCTTGTGGGACTAGCAGTAGCAGGGTTGTCACCCCAGGACAGGACTACTGAACACTTCCTTCTCTTCCTTTTTCTATAACATAGGGAGAAGGTGTTCTGTGTTTGACAGTGAAAGCTATAAACAACACTAACTGTAGTATATGCAAAATGCAAAGGAAGTTATTAGCTCACAAATTTGGATCAACAGGGATTTTATTTTTGCACTTGTTAAACAGATGTAACAAAACACTTTAAAAAGATATATTTAACAGAGCAAATAATAGACGTTCATTGTGAGGATTTATATACAATAGTGACATTTAGGGCCCAATCACACCATGTCCGGATCATCTCCAGATGAGACCAGATTGTTTCCGGACCCAAAATGCATCCTAATGTATCCCTATGCTATGTTCTGGCCTCTGTTCACACCAGCGCAGTCCGTTCCAGACCAGACCAGAAAAATACTGCTTGTCCTATTTTGTCTGGTCTTTGCAGTGGAAGCATAACATTACATACAAATGCACTGGAATGCACCTGTAAGACCATTTTAAGCAAAATAAATAAATACATAAAAATAAATAAAAATTCAAACACGCCAAACACGCAGTAAAATTGCGGGTCAAACGTGGTAAAAACACAATGCACTACGTTCCAGATCTGGTCCAGAAAATGGTGTGAACCTGCCCTAAAGTTAAAAAAAATGTTCTCCCCCCAATGCTGGTGTATGCACTTACCTTAAATGATGCCTCTTGATCCGATCATCTTCTTTCCTGTAGTTTTCATCAGTCCCTCCAGCGCTGATCCAGCTCTGACTGCTGCGTTTTCTGTGTCCCACAGTGTCTGTCCATGTGCACGCTGCTGGGCTGCCTGCATTGACTTACCCTGTGCCTCTCCTCGTGTCCCGGCCGAAGATCTGAACTGTGCATGCCGCCTGAGAATCTTCAGATCTTCGGACGGGAGCGCGCAGCAGAGACACAGGTAAGTTTGAACCCTTTAGAAAAGTTTTTGGTTTATTTTCAATGTTTTTGCATATATCAACTGCTTGCTGGTAGTGGATATATGCAAATACCCTTTAAGATCTGCTTACAGATGTAATACAACAAATAGTGTGGTAGCCAGAACATACCTAACTAACTAACTAGTGACTTTCAAGCATTTGTCAGGTCAGTGGAGTTTCTTCCTCTATTTCCCCCAAGTGTCAGATTACTAGACGTTCTTTTCTGGTTAGTTTTTAAGCATTGTAAAAATAACTATATTTGTCATGTAAATACAGTTAGTTTTTTCTAGCATCCAAAACTGGCTGGACTTAATTTTTTTTTTCAATGTGGTAATTTTAGTGTTTGTTTTCCCCTTCACATTTACATGCTGTCTAGCAAAAGTGATAGTTGAAGGGGTTCTTACAGCTGCTAGCTTTTAACAACATGTTTTAAACCAGCGGTGAGTAAGTTTGGCCCTCCAGCTGTGCTTTAACTGCAAATCCCAACATGCCTCTGCCTCTGGGAATCATGCCTGTAACTGTCAGTCTTGCAGTTCTACAACAGCTGGCGGGTCGAAGCGGCCCACCCAAGATTTAAAGCCATTTTCTAAGGACCTGTTCACGCCTGTGCATTAAGTTAATCGCACGGTGCTATGTGATTACCACACACCATCATGCAACACACCTACCATGCATTACAGTGTGGCAGGTGCATTGCGTGGCCATTCATTTGAATGGCAACCAATGCGCCTCCAAGCCGCAATACAGCATAACGCACAGTAATGCAATACCCTGCTTTGCGGTAGAAAAATCAGTACATGCACTACTTTCTTTTTTCCACTGCACTGCAACACACAATATTGCATTGCACTACATTATGGCTGGTAGGCACATTGGGGTGCCATGTAAATGAATGGCAATGCAAGACACCTGCCGCACTGCAACAGAAGGTAGGTATGTTGCATGATAGTGTGCATAAATCACATAGTACCATGTAATCAACATGACACATAGGGGTCAATTACCCCTAAAAGGATTAAAGGCTGCTGTCAATCATGTAATAAAACTATGTTACCTAAAGACTCAGATTAATATATAAACTGCTGTGCTAATGCTAAGTGTCACTTTATCACCAGGGACAATTCAGTTGGGAAATTTCAGAACAGCAGCTCCAACTACTAACACAATACATCTCCTCATCTTTATCACTATAGCATACCTACGTTATTGGCAGGAATTAGAGTATATTTTTTTAAAGCTCTAGCTTCCTTATGTCATGTGCAGAATGTTCAACATACAGGGGTCTATTCACGAAGCTGCCGAAGGATCTGGCTGTAGCTTCGGCCGATCCTTCGGCTAGCTTCGGCCCCAGTACCCCTTTGGTTCAGTAGAACCAAAGGGGTGCTGTACGGGCTATTCACAATAGCCCGTACTGCTCCCGATCATGGCCGAGCGGCTCAGCCGAGCGGAACGCATATGCATCGGCTCGGCTGAGCCGTGCTGAAAGCCGAAGCTGGCCGACAGCCTGCTTCTGACAGCTGGGCGGAGCCAGCCGTGATCTTACGGCTGGCTCCGGACGAACAGTGAATAGCCGAACATAGCTTAACTGGAGCTGATTTTTCCAAATCAGCTATGTTCTCTGAGATTGTTCACTTCTCCTGCCTTCTCCAAACTCTTCACACTTTTGTGACTAGACCTGGTAATGTAGATAGTGTCCTGGCTGCAATTTGGATCAAGGACCTTATTGCTGCAAGACATAAGTGCTAACAACTAAGCCACTGTGCTGCCCAGCCAGTAGTGTACCTTTATGATTATCTGTGAATACCCATGGTACACACAGCCATGAGCTGCACAAACCATAATATGTGGCTATACATTAGAAATATAATATGATTATACGGACTAGAGCTAGGAAGTTGATGCTCTGACCTGCCCCCTTCCACCTGCCATACTTTGCTTTTGGCCAATGACTTTGATGGATTGCCCCACTGACCAATATTGAGGTACTGGATGGAGAGAGCCAAAGCACTAACTGCCTAGTTAAATTTGTATAACAGGGCTTGGGGCTCTTGGGGTGCTCAGGAAGATAGATAACGGCATGTGCAGGTATGTCTTTTTGCCCTTATTAACAATTTTTTTTTGCCACTTTATAGTGTGGAACACTATAGTATAGAAGTACACAAGTAATGTAATAAAAAAAAAAAAAAAAAAGTAAACCATTTCGGCCTATCCGGTTTAAGTGGACTACAGTCAGATAAGTTAAGAAGCTTGTTGTTATGTGGTTTTTGTATTTTGTACATTCTTCTTACACTTTTTTGCACTGTATTATAGAATGAATCATAGAATAGATCATCTTTTCACAGGGTGTTCAAGCCTTTTCCAAACACACCTCTGTTTCTCCACTTTTTCTGCCTCTGTGCTCAACCCTTAATCAGAACACTGGCTATGGTATACATATCATCTTCTTTTTTAGTGGTCCCCTTTAGGAGACTGGGACAGAAGAACAAAAGGAGCTTATTGATAATTTTCAAAAAGAGGGGGGGGGGGGCACATTATGTTTTTGTTTTCACTAATGAGGTCTTCCCACAAGCTAGGCAGTGTTCTGATTAAGGGTAGAGTGCACAGAGGCACAAAAAGTGAAGAAGCAGGAACGTGGTTGGAAAAGGATTTAACACACTGTGAAGAGATGATAAACTGTGCAAAAAGCACAACCAACACTAAATCGGTGTATATTGTGGAAGGATTCATTGGTTTAAGGATGGTTTTCCAATATATAATATGAGGAGATATTTTATGGATGTGTGGGTTTTTATTTTTTTATCAGTATTAAAGTATATTGGTTTTTATAATGTTGTAACTAAGATTTATTGGTACCAGTAAAACCCCATACAATGTAACTACATTTCCACTCTATGGATGTGTCTAGATATTAAAGTGACACTAAACTCTGGAGTTCAATTATAAAAATGCATTAAAGTACCCTAACTATTAACAAAAATTTACCTGATTTGTGTATCACTCAGCTGTAGGTCCTCAAATCATCTCTGAATAAGTACTGACACTGTCCTTCCTTCTGGAGGGTGGCTACTTTTGTTCCCCATGGTCCCCGTGTGTGTTGTAAAGTAGCCACTGCTTCAAGCTGAATCCTGTGATAGACTATAACTTTGATACAAATGAGCAAACTAAACGTGAGACTGTAGTCCATCACAAGAGTGAACTTGGAGCAGTGGCTACTTTACAACACACAAGGACCATGGGGAACAAAAGTGGCCACCCTTCAGAAGGAAGGACAGTGTCAGCACCAATTCAGAGATGATTTGAGGATCTACAACTAAGGGGTCTATTCACAAAGCTAGCTTCGGCCCCAGGACCCCTTCGGTTCAGTAGAACAGAAGGGGTGCTGTACGGGCTATTCACAATAGCCCGTACAGCTCCCGAATGTGGCCGAGCGGCTCAGTCGAGCCGAACGCATATGCATCGGCTCAGCTGAGCCACGCTGAAAGCCGAAGCTGGCCGAGCGGCCGGCATTTGGCCAGCCGACAGCCTGCTTCTGACAGCTGGGCGGAGCCGGCCACTTGCAAAGATATCAGCGTCCCTGGTTACCTGGCGCTCTGGGAGTCTCCTGCTCCCAGCCGCCAAGGAGAGAAACACTGCTGTTTCTTTTTTTTCTTTATTCTGACACAGAATAGAAAAAACAAAACAAAACGTTTTTGCCCATTGGAATGCATTGCTAGATTCCTATTGGCTATTTCAATTTGCAATGGCCAATAGTAAACTAGCATTGTACCCGCCCTCTGCTGCAGTTCTCCATCTGGTCCATCAGCAGAGGGTGGGTACAATGCTAGTTTACTATTGGCTATTGCAAATTGAAATAGCCAATAGGAATCTAGCAATGCATTCCATTTTTTTTTTTATATTCTGACACGGCTCCATGTCAGAATAAAGAAAAAAAAAGATAAATCAGTGTTTCTCTCCTGGGCAGCCGGGAGCGAAAGGCTCCCAGAGCGCCCGGGAGATTTTTTTTTTCTTTTACGGCAGCAGAATTGCCGGACAATAGAAAACTGTTGGGCGGAGCTAGCTGTCATTGCTAGCTCCGCACAATCGTTTTCTATTTACTTTTTTTTTACTTTTTAAACAATTTTTATGTTCTGCTCGGTCCCTCTGAGGAACCGAGGAGAAAAGCCGAGCCGAATGCCGCTCAGCGGCATTTGGCTATTCACTCACTGCTGTTCGGCATCTATAAGAATAGGCCGAACAGCAGTGAGTAGCCTGCCGGAGGTTCGGCTCAGCTGATCCAGATGTTGGATCGGCTGAGTCGAACTCCTTCTGCACTTCGGGTCAGCCGAACATGCTGAGCATGTTCGGCTGACCCGAAGCCATGCGAAGCAAGCCGATGTACGGCTGATTTCAGCCGATATACGGCTGAAATCAGCCGTACCAGCCTGAAGTGAATAGCCGAACAGTGTTCGGCTCACTTCACTTGGGGTCGGTTGTTCACTCGGCTGCCCTCGGCAGCTTAGTGAATAGACCCGTAAGTGGTAAACAAATAAGATACATTTTTGTATATAGTTAAGGTACTTAAATCCATTTTTAAGATTTAACTCCTGAGTTTAGTGTCAATGGTGCCGTGCCGTGGCCATTGAGTTATCACCCAACAACATTTATTTCCAAACATTTTAAAAATAATTAAACCTTTTAAGGAAAAAATATGGCAATCGTAGGCAGTTCCTCCTGTGTGGTAATCTTTACTCATTACCAAAATCAGTCATGCATATATTTACAACAGGATATCTAATAATCCTATCTTATTTTATTTTTAATGCAGTGAAAAAAGATGGTTGTGTCAAAATCATGGACTATGGTGAGACACTTTGAGGGTGTTCCAAAACTGGAAGACTTCAAACTGATTGAGAATGAGTTGGCACCACTTAAGGATGGCGGTAAGAGATCCTGATTCTTCTGAAAAACATGTGTTAAAGAAAACCAGTTGACACAAAATAGCAAAGTTGCACCTAAATTGTACAGTGATGTGCTTTTTCATTACCCTTGTTTCTTTTGTAGAGTAACATGGGTATGTAGAAATCCAGATAACTGTAATGCATAGGGTGACAAAGATACTATGATGTGAGCTCTGACCTTTTCTCTCTCACCTATTCTTACCCTTTACTGTTGGCACATAACTGTGATGGGCAGCCTTGCTGACAAATAGTGGGATGCCGGAGATAGAAGGGAATAGACTGGAGACCACGACATGGCATTTTGTCACTTTGTGCTACAGCACACCTCTTTATGAACATCTGTGGTGTGCCATTTCTCCTTTTTCTTTTTTTTTCTTTTTATGCAGTACATTTCCTTCCCAAGCATCTACTCAGACATAATAGGATTTTTTTCTGAACTGTTATAGCCGGCACACACATTCCCAATTTGTTTAAAACAGAAAAAAAACCATGAGGTTTAATTTTCTTTTTATTGCCTAATGGTTTTCTCCCTGTTAAAGTCATAACAGAGTGAGCACAACCCTATTAGGATCAATCTATCACCTGATACAAACACCAGAGACTAAGGTTAACATTTTATTTAAAAAAAGAATGATCCATTTTTATATGAAGGAAAAACACCATGTAACCAGTACTTTATAAATTGACATACATTTGTTTAATAAGAAGGCTGATGGAGAGCTACAGTAAATGCAAGAAACCATTTATAATTGTAATAAGATACTTAAAGGAATATAGAAACTCCAGTGCCTACAGTTGTTCCAAGTGTACTTTGTACACTTTTTGTACATACTTTTTGGACTTCCTGAGCGGTGCAGCTCTAGTATCACAGTCCTTGGCTCCCACGTGAAAGCCTTGAAAGGACTTGGACGTGTTATTTTCATCTCAAACTGTAGAATAATCGTATCAATTTATATTAATTTTTATTTTGGAATTGTTCACCAATTCAAGACATACAATTTCACTGCACATAAGCTGTAAAGCAGGGTTCCTAAACAGGTGACTATACATAAAAATATGGGCACATCCAGAAACCTTTTTTTCTTGCCTGGATTTGCCTAATTCTTCTGCATAATCCCTGGCAACATTCCCAGTTTTTTTAAACCAGGGCAAATTGTGTTACAAAATTTCTACTTGGCAAACCTTAGCAGTAATAGAAATTAATAGAGCGTGATGGGTCTACACTGAAGTGTGGCACATGTCCAGGACCCTCCTCTAAGCACTACTATTTTCAAAAGACAGATGAGCATTGTAAAGATTAGGGTTTATCAAATCAGCTTGGGTGAGCGTAGATCTGCGTAGGTAAAATGGGATAAATTAAAAATGGGCACAATTGTACAAACAATGATGTCATATCTGCAGAAAAAGATCTGTGTGAACAAGAATTTATCTACACTGGATCCTTATTCCTCTTTGGACTTTACACTTGTTACAAGTACTTATTTTAGATCACTGCTTGATTTTATTCTGTTTTTATTTTTCGACAATATACTATTGTGTGTGTATATATAGTCACATTGTTTTGATTGTAGCTCGGCACTATATTTTATTGCGTTTCATGTAGAGTATCACTTATTTGGGTTTACTTTTGAGTGCTTTGTAGCTCTCCTAGGTTTTAGTTTATATTGGTGCAGGGTTTTTACTGGTTTAACTACTCACTGTCTTCCCCTTGTATATAAACGGAATGCTTTAATGCGGGTTGCCGTACATGTACAGCGTTTTTTTTTATTTTCGTTTTTTTTCTGCTCATGTGTGCTCCTGTAGACACAGAAAAAGGTAACTGCTGTAACAGCAACAATTTTCGGGCCATTAATCACTGTTAACACTAAACTGATAAGCGGTAAAAGATTTTAAAGCCTCGCCTATGGCCAATTTTGGGTGTGGTAGTTTTTTGTGATTTCGCTGGCACAGGCAATTTTAATGCTAGACATGTTTGGTGTCTATTTACCCGATATGACCTCATGATTTATATTTTACTAAAAAATTGGGTAAGAAAAATGTTTTCATAACATTGTAGGGAAGCCAGCCGCAGCAAGTCGATGTACGGCTGATTTCAGTCAGTGAAGGGCTGAAATCAGCCGTACAAGCCTGAAGTGAATAGCCGAACAGCGTTCAGATCACTTCACTTCGGGTCATTTATTCACACGGCTGCCTACGGCAGCTTTGTGAATATCCCTCTCTTAAGGTGCCCATACACTGGACGATTATCGTACAATAATCGTATGCGATCGGTTTTTCGTACGATAATCGAGCAGTGTGAACGAAGACGTGCGACCGTTTCTACTGTACGGTCGCACGTCTTCTGTTGAACCAGCATGTTCGAAAACCAGCCGGGAATCGTACGATTCTCGGCTGACTAGAACGGTGCTCGGAAGACAAATGCCGAACGGGCCGATGATCAAGAGTGCGATCTGCCTGTCCAAGATAGGCAGACCGTACGTTTTTTTAATCCCTGTACAACCATCGCAAGACTAAAGTCTTGCGATGGTTGTAGAGTGTATGGCCACCTTTAGTCATGTGCAGATGAAATAAACAGGAGTATGTTTTTCATGTGACTGGATAATTGAACTAGTTTTTTATCTAATTTAAAGGCTCTCAACCTGTAGTAAATCCACCTGTTTTATTTTTACCTGGAATCTAACTATTTTTTTCCTAGTGCCAAATTGGTACATTTGAATTATATTCGTGATCTGAACATTTGGCTCATATCTTGTCTGCCTCTCTGCTGTTTGGTACCCCACAGAGTATGTAACCTATGGCATTTTATATTATGTTTGGTGCATTTTGTAGGACATTATTGAATTTATTTTCTCTTACTGAAGGAATGTTTATGTTATTGTGATTTCAGAGCTCTTACTGGAATCAGAATTTTGGAGTGTGGATCCATACATGAGGTAATTTTAGAAGTCTTAGCAACAGTTTTGTAGTGCATTTGTATATTGAAGCCCTTATTAAAAGTGAAGGATGGAAAATCTATGACCACTAGGGATGAGCTCAGGTTCATGGTCTGAACCTGAGCTGCTCTGAACACGGAGCGCCCTGAATCCGGAAGGAGACTCCTTCCATTGCTGTCCAATTACTGACTGACATGTATTAAGTCATGCAATGCTGAATTAAAATAATTTTATATCATTTTTTGGGGGGTAGAGGGTTTGTGTTTTTTTTTTTTTGTGGTGGTGGTATTTAATCACCACTTTTTTTAAATATATATTTTACTATAAAGAAAAAGGAACAAAACATTCTGAAAAATTTCCCTACATTATGTTATGAAGCACTTATTAACCAATTTTTGGGTAAATTATATACCAAACATTTCAAGCCTTAAAACTGCATGTACCCTATCAAATCGCAAAAAGCTACCATATCCAAAATTGCCCATGTGTGACACTTTAAAAGCTTTTACCGCTCATCAGTTTAGTGGTAACAGTGGTTGATAGTCTTTAGAATTATTGCTTTCACTCCGACGTTCACGGCGATATGTAACGTGTGGTACAATTGTAATTTTTGCATGTAAGGTCCCCCAACACGTATTTGCATTTGTATGTACATGGGACGGGTGACTTCAAAATGTAATCTATTTCTTTTTTTTTTTTTTTACACTTCCTGTGATAGTACAGATACAATGACAGGTCCTCTTTATGGAGACATTAAGGATCTATTAGACCCCTAATGTTACCTAGGGACCCCAAAGAAGCTGATGAAGCAGCAATCGTGTTTTACCAGCTTCTTCTCTGATCGTAGCGGAGGTCAGCTGCTGCAAGTGTGCTGAACTCCCTCTGATCTCCGTGCAGAGACCTGCCGTGCCAGGTGCAGAGCCCAGGAAAGGCCGCAGCAGTGGAAGGGGGGTGGTGCACAATTCCCCAGCACAACATACATCGACGACTTAAAAAAAAATTCCCGTGGTGCACGGGAGCGGGAAAAGACATTTAAAGAAACATCCACCCGCATTCAAAGGCGAGCTGGCCGGCTGTCGAATTACAACAGCTGGACAGCTGTTTAATCACTGTGGTAGTTCTTATGTGCATTTCCTATTCCAATGAAATGGTAACTTCATTGATTTGCTCTATTAAATTGTTTTATTTTTGTATCTAACCTGTCTTTTAATACACTTGTATCATGAAACAATGATGTACATATCTTTCAGGCCATACAGTAAGTTATCCTTGAAGGATGGGGATGTCATGATGGGAACCCAGGTCGCCAGGTAACATGTTGTTTGGTTTTTCTTTTGACATACATTTTATAGAATGTGTGCAAATGACTTAATTGCCACATATAGGGTCCTAACCACAACCTTGGGGCCTGGAGGTGGAGATAACCCAAAAAGGGCCATGTGTGGGGGGAATGGGTAGGCAGAGGCTGGCACTACTTTACCCTGAAAACTGTTCATAGCTAAATGTTCAGAATAGCTTAGTAACTCACAATATCAATGTCCCTGCAGTAAAAAACAAAAAAAACACTTTAATGTAAACCACTTTACATTATTTACAAAATACATGTATTTTTCAACTCTTTTTTTTAAACTTTGTGGCAGAGAATATAGAGATAAAAAAATTATAGTGAAGGGGAGAAATGTTGTTAATTAGGACTTACTGGGGTTAACTAAGGGTTACAAAGGTGTTGATTGGATTGAAAGCACAGTTTATTTTATTTATGTATGTATTTATTTACTTTCATTTGCAAGGTTGCTTTAACCTTTTATCTGCTGGCGCAGGGGCGTAACTAGAAATCACAGGGCCCCATAGCAAAATTTTGTATGGGGCCCCGTGATTGCTAGTTATGCCACTTGCAGAGCCCACCATAGACTCTCTATGGTGGGCTCTGCAAGGTCTCAGTTGCGCTCTACGCTTCTTACCTGTCACCTCTGTGGTCGCCGCCGCCGGGCCCCTGCCTCCTCTTCCGTTCCCGGGCTCCGCCTCCTTCTATCGACGGGTCCCGCCTCCTCTTACATCACTGGCCCCACCTGCTCTTAGATCGCTGGCCAGTGATGTGAGAGGAGGCGAGGTTGCTGTTAGGCGGGCCCCGCCTCCTTTACCGCAAATGCCGGTGATCGATCGAAAGTTCAAACTTATCGAGTTCTGGGACCGGAAGTCATGCGGTCCCACAACTCGATAAGTTTGGACTATCGATAGAACACCGGTGTAACCGGCCTATTCTGCCGCATCTTCTGGCTGTCACTGACACAGATGCCACACGGCATCAGAGGGATGCCTGGCCGGGGCCCCCTGTGCACGGGCCCCATAGCGGCCGCCTGGGTCGCTATGGCGATTGTTACGCCACTGCTGCTGGGAGATAACCGGAGAAGTTACAATGCATCAATAATAACATTTCTACATCGTAATTCTTCTTGAAACTGCTGACACTATTAAGTGTCAGGCTACTCGGGAGCAGCAAAATCTGCCCCTACATAAATGACAGCCAAGCATTGATGGTAATGTGGTCGGAGCTAATGTGGGGGAGGAGGTGCTGGGTGTGCTTCACACATCTAAAGTATTTAGATCAATTTTTATTTTTTGGGTGTGTGTAGCCCAATGTCCATAACTGGTTAAACACAATCACAAGTGTTGTCATGTAAGCTCACTGCTTCATGTTAGTGCTTGTTACAATGGCTAACACAGGTGGCTTTTAAATATGAGAAATGGTTAAATGCACAAATAAAAGAGCTAGAATCGACTTCAGGATGGATTATATAGAAATTATTTTTTCAGAAGTAAATGAATGATAGTGGTATGACCATACCCTCCCAGCTGTTAGAGGAACAGTCCCTCTTTTGGAACCAACCCTCTGTTTTTTCTTTCTTTCTCTCTTTCTCACTTGTCCCTTTTTTGTTCTAAGGAATAGACCTCTAACCAAAAATATGCTACTTTACGAAAACTGTACAGGTGTTATTTTGCACTTATCCTTGCATCCAACTTCTAAATTATTGCATTTGTTATTTTGAAAAGCCAGTATAAAAAAGTCCATTTACCAGCAAAGCATTTAATCCCAAATTCTGGGACAACTAGTTTTCAGCAGTACCTCCAGCGCTGGTACCTGTCCCTGATCCAGCGCAGGCTGCTGTCTCTTCCTGTCCCACGGGGGCTGTCAGGTGTGCATGCTCACAGCTGCGTGCAATTACTTAGTGAGTCTCTCCTCTTCTCATTGCCGGTGATCTCCACTGTGCATGCTTCTGCACACATCCTCCTGCACGGCCACTCAAGAAGTTAGATTTTGCAGCCAGGAGCAAGAGACGGAGGTAGTTTTTAAAAGTAAAAAAAATATTGTTTTACTTAGATTTGCTTGCTAGCAGTAGGTATATGTAAAAAAGAGACTTTATTTTAGTATAATTTTGTTTTGTTTTTCAGGGTTGTTGAAAGTAAGAATCCTGCCTTTGCAGTTGGTGACTATTATGTTGCACGTGCAGGCTGGAAAACACACATAATATCAGATGGTAAAGAACTCCGTGCCTTACCATCCAACTGGCCTGAATCACTGCCCCGTTCATTGGCACTTGGAGCTGTTGGAATGCCTGGGTAAGCTACTTTCAATGCTTAAACATGCTTTTGGGCTCTAATTATTGGATTTTTTTTTTTTTAGTTCAACACTGATATCTCAAAACTACCGCATTTAGGTAATTTTACATATGCATATTTTCTAAGACTAGTGATCCTTCATCTTACCTTTAGGCTACATTCACATTAAAGATACTTGCAGTAAATTCTGACAATTCACAAATAAGTATGCTATATGAATAATGTTAGAGCTTTTTTCAAACCTGTTAAAAGCCTTTAAATCATATAGGTGACAAGCTTGCTTTTGTGAGTTTCAGAGTTAGCCTAGCATTACAGACAATCCCTAAAATTCCTAAAGAGTGTCATAAACGCTCATTAGAAATCAGTCTTTGCCACAAATGGTGCAACTTGTGACACAATCATGTAGAATATATTTTAGTGATATCTCCTTCGCACACCATACTGATGTACCCCAGAATCCAACTGGTACTGGAACAACTGATGGATGGCACCACAGTATACAGTGTAGCACCCCTGAAGGCCGGTGGTGGGCCCCCAAAGGCAGGGAGGGCTGACATTTCACTCTCAGGGGTGGCTCCTTAGCTGGGTTGTGGGATGTGAACAGTAAATTGGGTGCCATTCACTTTAACAAAGCATCTAAAAAGTTTTTAAAGAACAGCCAAACTGGGAGAGCAGGGTGTAGGGCATCAGACAACCATAGCAAAAATAGACTGCAGACTTACCAATTGCTTTCAGCTTCCACCGTGTAGAAATACTTTAGTTGAACAGAAGGTGACACTTTAGTACAGCAACAAATAAATAGAGGATAAGCATGGCATGAGATCTTCCCTGTGGGAGACACCAGACTTATTTCTGAGGTCCATGCCATCTCCTGGCCTTCTTGGCACCTCCACCACTTATAGGGTTCCTCTGGTTCTCCTTCCCAGATAGTTCCAGACCCTTTCTGGATCCACATATGGCCTGCTTCAGGCCTAGTCAGTTTCTCCAAACTTGTACATCCTACCCCCAGGCTAAGCCCACGGATGGACTGCCCTGAGCACATGGCAATTCAGTATTTATGCACTGGCCTTGTATCTTCTAGTGATTGGCTGATAAGGCATAGACACTCAGTGTTCCCCTATTGGCTGCCCCACTCCGTGGCAGGGTCACATCCCACCCACAGGTAGGTGCAATCAATGGCAGAACCCCTAGAATGACCAGAAGATGCCAGACTGATTACAGTGCTAGCAACACTAAATTTAAGTAGCCACTCCACTTGGGGTGGAAGGGTCTACAATAGTTTAGAGGATCAGTTGTCCGCACACCATTCTGCTTCAGAATATCATTTTTTATTGGTATTCCTTTAGCATTATAACTTTCGGAGCCTCGCAGGCAAAGTGGCCTGGCGAAGGGGTTCTGTGAGACGCCAAAAGTTATGTCATGCTAAAGGAATACCAATAAAAATGATATTCTGAAGCAGATTGGTGTGTGGACAACATATCTTCTAAATATTTATGTAACTGTGTACATGAATCTGTTGCAGAATTGCCTATGCCTACAAATGTGACACACTTTACTCTGACATGAAAGGTCTTATTTACCTCCACTTTTCTTATCATCGATACAGCAGTATTTCGTAATGATTTTTTTTAGCAGCAATAGCATCAGAATGTAAACGTGTCACATGTAAGGACTACCTGAATATGTCTCATAGGTCAGAACTAACAAGAAAACTGTTTCACTACTTTCATGAAATTGCCGCAGGACTTCCTAATCTGGCCCTTATGTTAGTATCAAAAATGCTTTATTGAATTGCCCCAGTGTATTTAATTACAAACCTGCAGACCTGCTCTGCTTTGAATATTTACTTTCAATACAGGTACTAAAATTGTGTGCATAACGTTAATAGTGCTTTCATCTACTGGAGTTCTCCTACATGTTGGGGTTGAGTTACTAAAACCTAAAAGGCTGTTCACTTTGCAAGGGAATCTGCACTATGCATGGGAAGGTTCCCTTAGCTTAGTGAATGTAGTAGATTTTCACCTATATTTTTGCACTAAACTAAGGGAAACTGCATATTTGGCCATTTGCCTTCAGTAAATCAACCCCCTTATGTCAGTGTATCTAAACGCAAAAAAAAAAAAAAAAATGTCATCTATTGCAGCTTACCAGTCCTTCGATGTGGTGGCTGCTTAGTTTGCATACCTATTAATGTCTGGTTTTTTTGCACAGTGTCACAGCATACATTGGTCTCAAGGAAATCTGTGATCCAAAGCCAGGTGAAGTGCTTCTTGTCAACTCAGCAGCTGGTGCTGTGGGCACTATTGTTGGGCAAATTGCCAAGATAAAGGTAAATCTTTAAATAGAATAATGGGGGTTTACAGTAAATGATATTGCTCTCTGCCTAGTGCTGGGTTGGAATTTAAATCCAGTGATGACTAGTGTTTTGTACCCCCCATGTTGCAGTATGAGAATACCCTTTGCCACTAGTGAAGACCCTTTGCCAGTCCTGACTCAATGTTTTGGGGTAACAATGTACAATGCTTTAATAAATGATGTTACTTTAACAAAAATTGTGTGTGTGTGTTATGTATTGCTAGGATCTGCTGGCTCAGATGAAAAAGTTGCATATTTAAAAGAAATTGGGTTTGATGAAGCTTTCAACTACAAGACCGTGAGCTCTCTGGAGGAAGCACTAAAAACAGCATCTCCGGAGGGTTATGAATGCTACTTTGAAAATGTGAGTAACTGCGAGTGTGTGGCTAGTTTCAACAAAGGGTTTCAGTTATCAGTGTGAAGTTTATTATCGCAGATGAATATTTGACCTTTTGAAAAAGTTCAGTAGCTTACATACATATGTACAAATGGAGTCAAACTATCACAAAAAGCACAAATCTGGGGGTACTGGAAACTTAATAGGAATGATTGGAGCTGATTTTCTATAGATCAGTGATAAGTTGTTCAGAAGACTGTCTGCAGAAGGTTTTACCACCTGCCCTCACTGGCTGATTACCTTAGCAATGAGTGTTCTAAAGTGGTGGTGGTTCTTGTCATGGCAGCTTGGAGGGTTGTGGGTCTTTGGGGGGCCTATGGAAAATCTGGAATTGTCACACTGGGGGCCCATCTTGTGGAATGTCACTTCCCTATTGGCAGATTGCTGCTGGTTCTACCAGGGGCACGGCTCCTTGGTGGAAGATAATATATATGCTTAATCTGGAACTGTTGCTAAGGCCAGTGAGATGTAGCGGAGGATAGAGGTGGAGCTTAGCTAAGACGTTTGGTTAATAGACACCCAAAGACCTGGCAATACTGGCCTATTTATTTCATGCACTTTACTGTCTTCTACTAAATTATTTATGGTTGTTAAACAAAAGGCTTCTATGACCAACTTAAAACCCATGTTAAGTAGTCTGAGTCGTTGTTTGGGGGGTAAAATGTCAGCAATGGAAAGGATAAATCCAATGTGTTTTTGTATGAGCATTAAAGCACAATGTCATGGAGATTTCAAAATGTTTTGTGTTTTTTGTTTTTTTTTGCATATATAGGTTGGAGGAAAGTTTGCTGATGTAGCTCTTCAACATATGAAAAACTTTGGAAGAATTGCTGTGTGTGGAAACATCTCTACATACAATGATTCTGTTCCTCAAACAGGTAACAATGCTTTATTGGAACACTACAACCATAAGAGGCTTAACCACAATTACAAAACCAGCTGCAAAGGTGTTGGCTAAATACTTCAAAGCTGTAGGCAAAATAGTCACAACAGTCTTCTGTGCAAGAGGGAAGATGGTGTTCAACAGGGTAATAACTGAGTCTCAAGGGACAGACTGGAGCAAACTTTTTGTATATGACTATAAATGGCTAAGTTATTTATAGGCTAATATGTGTATGTGATAGTGGTTTCTGTAAGCATTGAAAAAGGAAATACACCGATCATCCATAACATTATGACCACCACCCAATATTGAGTAGGTCCCCCTTTTGCCACCAAAACAGCCCTGACCTCTCAAGGCATGGACTCCACTAGACTTCTGAAGGTATGCTTTATCTGGCACCAAGCCATCAGTAGCGGATCCTTTAAGTCCTGTAAGCTGCTGAGTAGGCCTCCATGGATTGGACTTGCCACAGATGCTTGATTGGACTGAGATCTGGAGAAATTGGAGGCCAAGTCTACATCAAACTTGTTGTCATGTTCCTCAAACCAGTCTTGAACCATTTGTGCAGTGTGGCAAGGCACATTATCTTGCTGAAAGAGACCACTGCCATCATGGAATAATGTTACCATAAAGGGGTGTACTTGCTCAGCAATAATGTTTAGGTAGATGGTATGTGTCAAAGTAGCATCCACATAAATGGCAGGATCCAAAGTTTCCCATCAGAACTGCAATGCAGTGGTGGAACTACCAGGGTCGCAGCGGTCGCATATGCGACCGGGCCCTGGCGTTCCGCCACTTGCGGGGAGGCCCAGGAAGGAAGAAGGGGCCCCTGCAGTGGCATAACATATGGGGATCTGACGGTGTGGCTGCCTCGGCCGCCAGACAGTGAAAAGCGGGCGGGCCGGGCAGAGAAAACAACTAGCCAGAAATGCAGGCAAATACTGGGGCAACACAGGAGCCTCAGCTGTGAGGACCCAGCAGCAGCCACCTGATACAGAGACTCCATGTTCCCGGCCGCTGTCCCCCACGCTGGTATGTTTTTTTACAGCCTCCTGCTCAAGCTATAGATCATGGAATAGAATATGGCTGAAACTGACTATAGTCTATTCCATGTTCTATAATGTCATTGTACTACTAGGAAACAACTTAGGTTTCTAGTTACACCTCTGCTGCAATGCACTGTGTGTTCAGATGCCTTTCTATCAGAACCAGCATTAACTTTTTCAGCAGCTTGAGCTACTGTAGCTCTTCTATTGGATTGGAGTAAAGGGGCCATCTTTCGCTCCCCACGTGCAACAATGAACCTGTCCACTGGTTTTTCTTGCATGGATCACTTTTGGTAGGTCCTGAAAACTGGGAACATCCCACAAGAGCTAGCAGTTTTGGAGTTGCTCTGACCTAGTTGTCTAGCCATCACATTTTTGCGCTTGTCAAAGTTCCTGAAATTCCTATGCTTGCCCCCCCCCCCCCCCCCCCCCCCTTTTTCTGCTTCCAACGCATCAACTTCAGGCACAAATTTTTTACTTTCTGCCTAATATATCCTACCCACTTCCAGGTGCCATTGTAAAGGGATAAACAATGTTATTCACTTCACCTCTTGATGGTCATAATTTATGGATATACCGATGCTAGTATCGCTGCTGATACCGAGTATTTGCCTCCAATACCGGAAACTCCTAACTGGCAGTGCAGAGGGAGCATGGAGCCGGGTGATGCATTCAAATTTCTGAATTGGAAAGTCTGACTGTTCCTTTAACAAAAATTTGGATCCATCCAAATCTCATTGAAAACAAAAGTAAATTGGACATTTGACTGTTCTCTGGCCAATCAGCTGTTTTTTTGTTTGTTTTTTTTTGGCTGTTGTGGGTTGCATTACAGGCACGGTCATGCGACTTTGTTCCGAAACGAAAATTTGGATGGATCCAAAAAACGAACCGAATTAAATTTTAGATCCGAAAGATAAAAATCCAAAACAAACCCCACGTATAAATTGGTTTGGAATCCCCAGCAACTATTAAACAACCAATCCCAGCAAACACTCCTGTTCATGGACTGAAAAAAAATACTGTATATTGCAGTATCTACATACAGCTGTAGCCACCATCATTTATTACAAAGACAAATAATACTTATTGGCGCAGTTAAGACATAACATCTAAATACCATGGTAAATATAAAAGAAATGCATAAACCGTGTCCCCTGTAGAATACTAATACTAGAATAAAGTTTTCACTTCTTAATACATTTTTCTTTGGAAGAAATCTAAAAATGAAAATGTATTTCACACCGGTATCCCGTTAAAATTTAGGGATGGGTGTTGTATACATGTCCCATATTCAGCAAAGGGAAGAATATTAATATGGATATCTCAGCCATCATATCCATATTCATCTAGCATTATGGCCATAGAATGTATTGCACCGGATGATCTTTGATGCTAAATGAATGTGGATATGATGGTGAAAGACTTTTTATAATTTTTGAATTTCCTCTATATCAAGATGTTTTAAGGTGTGGAAACTTTAGAGGAAATACAATATCATCATTATACAAGGGACACGGTTTATGGATTTCTTTTATTTTTACCATGGTTTTTGGATGTTATGTCTTAACTGTTCCAATAAGTATTATATGTCCTTGTAATAAATGATGTTTGAATATAGACTTATGTATTGTGGCCACATCTGTATACAGATACTGTGATTGATATCTATATCTTTTTTTTTTGTGTGTGTGTGTGTTTTTTGTTTTGAATCCTGTAAAGTAGGAGTGTTTTTATAAATTACAGCACTGCTGTAATGCAAAGTGGATTTTCAATTGAGTTATTTTTTTTCTCCTACCTACAGGGCCATATGTTCAGCCATTAATTCTCTTTAAACAACTTCGTATGGAAGGGTTTCTGATATTCAGTTGGGAGAATAAGCCAATATATGACGAAGGACAGAGGCAGCTGTTGGAATGGATATTAGATGTAAGTTTGGGTGATGTTTTACATTGCAATGCTTTAAAGAGAACTATTAGGAGAGTAAAATGTTTTCTTAATGGTTTGAGCTAGTGCGTGACACTGCAACAGTCACATGACTGCTCTATAGCTCGAGAACTGAGCGATCACAAACCACAAATTGCTCAGCTCAGTTTCTCCCTGCAGAAAGCAGTGACAGTTGGTCATCTCTCCCCTCAGGAATTGCTTCTCTCTTTTCCCCAGTGCTCACTGGAGGGACAGACAGGGGAGAGGGTGGGCACAGCTGGCTCTGGTTCTAGAGAGGCAGAGCCAGCTGTCAATAAGGCAGTGGGGTGGATCCCGACAATATTGTTGGGATCCTTCCCGGCTGCAGTGCGGCTGTGTGCTGTCTGCATATAGAAGACAGGAGCCTGCTATTTTGCTGAGTTTGGGTCACAAGAATACATTAGTAAATGTACTTCTGTAAATGTACTTCTGTGACCCAAAAAAGGGTTGGCTTTAGTGCTTTTAAATTATATCTAAAGTTTTGTTTTTCTCGGTTTTTTTTTTCAAAAGGAGTAAGAAATGGTTAACTCATGTCTGGGTTAATTCTATCACCTGTGTGTGTGATTCCTCTTTGCTTCCTGTCTTGTAGACACAACAGGAAATGGGAGAATAGCTGAAGTGAAGGAAATTACCCTTAAACAGTTTTCAGGGCAACCAGTTTCCAAGTCAGAAATTTGAATTGTACCTCCAGCAGTGCACACACGACAATAAAGACCCAGCAATGGATCTGACCCCTTCACACTCCAAAAAACATTTTTGTGTTTAGCTAAACATTACATAACCTACAGACTTTAATATTTACACTGTCAAATTATAAGTAACTGAACAAACTTTCTGGTGCAAAAGTATACTTGTGTGCATTTGGAAAACGTGTATGCTTGTGCCTATGGAACGGAGATGGGAAATGGTTAGCAGTCATCGCTGGCCACTTTAAAGGAGGACACAGCAGTGGACAGCCAGGAAAAAATACAGCCTGAGTGACCAATGACCATGCTCTTTAGTAGGCTTGAGTTTAAATTATCTGGCACAGTCACCTAGGATCTACAGAGATAGACAAGTTTCAGATTCCAACTGTAAAAGGCCAGGCCAAGTGAATATTCTCTGATCTTTCTTTATCTGCAGCACCATGGCAAATAACCTACATTGATAAAGATTATTATAGAATTGTGGCTAATCATCAACCAAATTATGGCTTGTATACTCTGTTAATGTCGGGACAGAAACTAGTTTTATATCTCATAACAGATCTATATGTATGCATCTTAAAGGAAACCTGTGCTTTTCTCTTGCAGGGCAAAGCAACAGGTTCACTTTAATGCAATGCTGCCCAGCACCATGTACTTGCTTTGCTTTCACTCCCCTGCTACTATTTTCAGTTGCCAGAGGCAAAGGAAAGCCCTATGTAAGCTGTGAATCTCTGAATTGTAGTTTATACAAGAATATGGACTCTGAATTGCAATGCTGATTGGCCCAACAAATAGAGGGCAAATCAGTAAATACAGTTTAATGACCCCCCCCCCCCACCGCAGCAGAACATGCTTTAACTTCTATTCATTCTCCTACCACTCTATTCAGCCATTGGGAGGGAACAAAATACACAGCACATACAAGTATAAAGGAGTAAATGACTCACACCCTCACCTCTTAAGTGCATCATTTTGTTTTAAATAGTGCTAATACGATATATTTTTAACAATACTGGAGTTTTCCTTTAACTCCACTCTATTGCCAAACTGAACTTGCCAATAAAAGCTGTCCCTTAAATGCTTACCTTTCCTGCTGCCTGCACCAGACTACTCCAACATAAATTAAGCTTCTTTAGAAACCTACACTTCTGGGAGTGATGCTCTCCTTGCCCCCGCTGAGCTCAATGGTTCCTCGTGCTGGCCACTAAAACCACTACTGTGTACTGTAGTGGATGTAGCTGTCCTGTAATAGCCATGAATAGAGGCATTACTAGGCTTACTAATGCGTTTTTTTGAGAGTTTTTTTTTTTCAAATCCAGTACCAGTATCTGAAATAACGTGTGGTATTTTCATGTAGCAACTTACAAATTGTTGGGCTGTCAACGGTGTACTCAGCTGTTCCCTGGCTTCTACACAGTGGTATTTGTGCAAGCCAATTAAAGCACCAAATGACCACTCTGTCACTAGCCACTTTTACAATGTGTTCCCATGGCAGATATAAGAAGCTTTTTATACAAAGATTCTGGCCACAAAGAAAAAACAAAGAATACCAATGCATGCATACCAGTGTATGGCAACTTGTATCTCCCAGAATTGCGAACAGTTGAGTGTGCCACTGACAGCACAGCAACCAAATGGACAGCTTCCAACTGATTGTTAACTTATCTGTAGACCTATTTATACTGGAATTCAACTAAGTAAAATATGCCATACCTGCAGAGCGCTCCTTCTAGCAAAAAGTAAAAAAAGTGCAGACCCTGTATCACCACTTCACCCCATTCTGGCTGTGTGACCCATTAGTTGCCGTTTACAGCTTTTGCTGTACTAGAACACTGCTACTATGCATGCCCCAGGTCATCACCATAGAAATAAATAGTATGCCAGACTCCTTGCGGGCCTTGAAGGGGAGTTTTACCATGATAGTGTCTTCTCATGTGTGCAGGTGTACACACAGTGTTGCTCCAGCAACCCCATCAGTAGGTGGGTCAAGGTCATGAGAATCAGTGGAAGCCATGATCAGAGAGCTAAATGTCTCTTTAATTTTTTGCTCAGAGGAGTAAAAGTGACACTAAACTCAGGAAATAAATCTTAAAATGCATTCAAGTACCTTAACTATTATCAATACCTTATTTGTGTATCCCTTGGCTGTGGATCCTCAAATCATCTCTGAATTCATGCTGACACTGCCCTTCCTTCTGGAAGGTGTCTACTTTTGTTCCCCATGATCCCGTGTGTGTTGCAAAGTAACCACTGCTCTAAACTCACTCCTGTGATGGACTACCATCTCAATACAAATTAAACTAAATATGGGATTGTAATCAATTATGGGAGTGAGCTTGGAGCATTGGTTACTTTACAACACACAGGAACCATGGGGAATAAAAGTAGCCACCCTCCAAATGAAGGACAGTGTCAGCATGAATTCAGAGATGATTTGAGGATCTACAGCTGAGTGATATATACATGAGATTTAAGACTTAAATGCATTTTTAAGATTTGATTCCTAAGTTTAGTGTCATTTAAAGTGAGTTGCTTGGGGGCAGTCAATTAAAAGTATAGTTGACTATTAAATTAGTATAAATGTTTGCATATGAAAAGATGTACAGAAAATATATGCCCACATTATGATTTTTCTTTTTTTCTCTTTTCCAGGGCAAGGTTAAATATAATGAACACATCACTAATGGATTTGAGAACATGCCAGCAGGATTCATTGGAATGCTCAATGGAGAAAACATTGGAAAAGCAATTATCAAAGCGTGAACTTTAAATCAATACTTTATGAACACTGAATTCATTGTATTGGTGCCCTTTAATGTTTTGTGGGAAAGTCTGTTTTAAAATGCCATAAGCATATACAAATAAATATTAGATATGTGCAAATATTGACTATTAACTGGGTGGTGACCCGATAGTGATGTTACCAGAGGCAACTTCCACCCTGCTCAAAGCTCTGAAGCTGCAAACAGTAGTATAGCAATTGTGTAACCACTAAATATGTAACAACCCCCTGCTGAGCCCCGTGGTTGAGTCCTGTAGGGACGTAGTAGTCGGCAGAAGGCAACTTGGTACCCAGCGGGGCATCCCTTATGTGATGCACGTTTAAGTTATGGATTAAAGCAGTACTGCAATCTGCCATTTAGGCTGTACTGCAATGCACATCTGCTGGTGTGTATTCCCAGGCACAGTGCAGATGCATATGATCCCAGCGCATTACACTTTTGTTTTTGTCCAAACTTTTCTGAAGTGTTGCAAGTAACATTTCATTTAAGTTCTATAGGTAAAGTTACATTAGCTGCCTAATCAGAGTGCCCTATACTACAGTTATCCCCATCAGAGTGCCTCCTTACATTAGGTGTCCACATAAGCGTGTCCCCTTAGATTAGTTGCTGCAATTGGAGTGCCCCCTTGCATTAAATACAAAAAAAGGGGGCACCCTGATGGGGACAATTACTTATTAGTTGTCCTCATCGGAGCGCCCCCTTACACTGGTGTGTATGTATGTACACTATATTACCAAACGTATTGAGACACCCCTCCAAATCATTGGATTCAGGTGTTCCGTGCAATTTCCTTGCTACTAAATACTCCACGGTCAACTGTTAGTGGTATTTTAAAACCAAGACAATTTCATGCTCCCAACTTTGTGGGAGCATGTCGGAAAAGTTTGGGGATGGTCCCTTTCTGTTCCAACATGACTTAGCACCAGCGCACAAAGTAAGGTCCATAAAGACATGAATGAGCGAGTTTGTGGTGGACGAACTTGACTGGCCTGCACAAAGTCCTGACCTCAACCCGATAGAACACCTTTGGGATGAATTAGAGCAGAGACTGCGAGCCAGGTCTTCTCGTCCAACATCAGTACCTGATCTCACAAATATGCTTATGGGAGAATGGTCAAACATTCCCATAGACACACTCCTAAACCTTGTGGACAGCCTTTCCAGAAAAGTTGAAGCTGTTATAGCGGCAAAGGGTGGGCCAACTCAATATTGAACCCTGCGGACTAAGACTGGGATGCCATTAGAGTTCATGTTTGTGTAAAGGCAGGCGTCCCATTACTTTTGGTAATATAGTGTGTGTGTGTGATTATATATATACATATAATTACATTGTTGTACTTTATGTCCAACTTTGCAAAGTCATAACCACAAAGCACTAAAAGCCCATGGTGAGATTAGCATACTCCAGGAAAAAAATGATGCTATGTCATCTCAGACTTAATTTCTTTTTTTCCACCATTTTAAATTGGGCAAATTATTTATTAAAAATGCACACTTGGTAAATATCATCTTTAATCAACTAAACTCAGATGCTGTCTTCGCAATATTTCAAGAAGACACTGTAAAGATGATTGTAGACAAGGCATTGTATGACTTCATCACAAATGTTTCCTGTTTTCCTATGACCAAATGATTAAAAAAGGGGAAAGACAACCTCAATACCACATCAAAAACACAGTTTAGTCTCAAACTTATACACCACAACCAAGTGCGCCTTATAGGGATAAGACATGTACTGTGCACTGTTGAATATTCTAAATTTAGCCCAGTCGAGGGACACTTCTTCTCTGCTACTTTCGGCAGATGCGGAGAGCGCCTTCACTTTCTGAAATAGATCCTCAGTCTTATCTACGGACTTCCCTCTAGCAAATGGTAAACGCCAAAGCTGCCCATTGTCTCCTCTCATATTCATATTGACCATTGAGCCCCAATTGAGACGTATCAGAGCAAACCCTGATTTTTCTGGGCCAAAGGGTAAAACAGAACATCATACATTAGCTGTATATGTCGGATGACCTCCTATTTTTTAAAGGAACAGTGATGTTAACGTCACTTAAAGGGAAACAATAAAAATGAAACATGCCTTTAAATATTGTGCCTGGGGGTCCCCTTAAAGTGTTGCATCTGTACAATGTATAGAACCTGCTGCAGCAAAACTGACATTTCTAAAGAAAAAAAAAATCTTTTTTAAAGTCATACCAGGCCCTTAAGGTCTGGTAGGAATTTTAAGGAGGAACCCCACCCTCAACAATGGGGGGGAGAAACATGGGGTCCCCCCTAAAATTCCATACCAGACCCCTGATCCAAGCATAGGCCTGGCAGGGCCGGAAAGGTGGGGGGGACGAGCGAGTGCCCCCACTCCCTCCCATACCAGGCCACATGCCCTCGGCACTGGGAGAGTGCTTTTCCAGGGTCGCCTGTGGAAAACCACCTTCTCCCCGTGCCGATGGGGACAAGGGCCTCTTCGCCACAAGCCGTTGGCTGTGGGGGTGCGGGCAGGGGCGTATTCACATCAGCGTACCCCTTTAATAAAGGAACACCCCAATGCGCCCCCTTGTAAATGAGTAAGGGGTACTTGTACCCCTACCCATTCACTAAAGGGATAAATAGAATTGAAATTAAAGAAACAGACTTTTGGAAAAATTCCTTTAATTGAAAAAAAAAACCAAGTCCTTTATTGTTAAAAAAAATCCCCAAAAATTGATCCACCGACGTAATCCAGGGTCAATCACGACGTCCAGCATTGTCCACTATGACGACGACTCAACGAAATAAAAAATAATAGAAATAATTTTTAAAAACGGTGACAGCTAGCTCCGCCCAACTGTTTACAGTTTCACATCATCTGACGGGTGAGCCATGATTGGGCAAAGTCATCATGACTTTGCCAATCATGGCTCTTACATAGTACTGAGCCCTGATTGGGCAAAGTCTTGCACTTGACCTGTTTCCCCAGTCACTGGTCGAGACTCGAGTGTAGGGTGAAACAAACTCTGATTTATTGAGCAACTGCACAAACCTTTATACAGCAAGTGATGAGATCAGATTATAATCCCATCACACCCACCCTGCCTTCCCCAGACAATCGGTCTGCTCATCACCACAGGGTTTCCCCTGCTAACGAGCTCCAGACAGCCATAGCAAAAGCCTGGCAAGAATGTCATTGTTCTGAGCTCCTTCAGAGTACAATGGGAGATAACGAGGGGGGGTGCTGATAGTCTTTTCATAACCAGGTCACACAGCATAACGCACTTAAACATAACCCAACACCAATACACATTTAACTTATATATTTAACTCCTCACCATGTCGTCACATAACTCCCCCAAGTTAAAAGATGGCAGACCCAGTGAGATCCTCTACGGGTCCACTTGGGGATGTCCATGCTGTTAGTCACCCTTCCAGTCAGTGGCGTAACTAGTGACCTCAGGGCCCCATGCAAGAATCCCATGAAGGCCATCCCCCCCAAGAAGACACATATTAGATTTTTTTTTTAAACAAAATTTAATTTAAATTTAAATTTAAACAAGGAAAGAAAAAACAAAAACACTGTCCTCTTTCATCTCCCCCTTCATGTCCCCGGCGACCCCATGTCACCTTTGTTGATACTTCCAGCTCCCTGTCTCGGTCTCCCCCTTCGTGTCCGCAGCACTCGGCACTCAGCGGCAGTTCTGTGTGATGAGGGGGCGGGGATTACACCGCTCCCTCTCATTGGCTGCTGCCCGGCTGGATGATGCTTCACGCTGCGCCCGGAACAAGATGAGGGGAGCAGCGTGAAGCATGTAGGGCCCAGGACGGGAGGAAGAGGTCCCGGGACTGGTAATCAGCGGTCACCAGTGTCCCCTTCCTCCTGTCCTGGGCCCCCTCTAAGTGGCCGAACTCCAGGGCCCGGTCGCGGCCGCGACCTCTGCGACCCTGGTAGTTCCGCCACTGCTTCCAGTTCTGTTTGGCGGGATAGTCCATCAGCATTACCATTGGGTTTCCAGAGCCGGTATTGAATTGGCAAATTGGACGGCTGTAGGGCCAGCCGTCCATTGGCCCCGGACACCAGGTTCAACCAAACAAGGGGGGTCTCCAAAATCCTAGGTCCGTAGTCACTGGGAAGGAGGCAGGCTGCCAGGCCCCTCCAGGAGCCCAGGTCACGATGGACTCTGTGGCATTTCTCCCCTCCCAAAGGTAGACTAATTATGTCCTCGTCCCCCAACTGGTCTGGACCTGCGTTTCTCGGGCAGCATAAGTCCATACGTTTCAACCACAGGACATCCTGCCTTTGGGGAGAGATGTCGTCTGTGCCTTTCTGAGGAACATGCTGCCTCTGGAGAGAGGTAAAGCCAGAATCTTCTGGACACCAAAGTCCTCTCCTGGAAGAGAGGCTTGCTTCCTGTTCTCCCATGAAGGTTGGAACAGGCAACAGTGCGGGACATAGGCCACTGGTGCTCTGCACTGGTGTCAGCACTTCTGCTAGGGAAACCACATCCTCAGTTCTGGCTTGCTGTTGGGGTGGGAGGACGGCTTCCTCGTCTACCTGGATTCCAAATTGCTGCTGGGGTGGGAGGACGACCTCCTCCTCTTCCTGTATCCCAATTTGCTGCTGGAGAGGGAGGACGACCACCTCATCTCACGGACTGCTGATCTGCCACTGGGGAGAGATGTTGACTACCTCTTCTCCCTGGAACTTCATCTGCTGCTGGGGAGAGAGGTCGTCTACCTCTTCTCCCTGGAACTTCGTCTGCCGCTGGGGAGAGAGATCGGCTAGCTCTTCTCCCTGGAACCCTGTTGCCAGCTCTTCAGCTGGGATCAGTAGTTCCTCTGCATCAGCCTGCTGTTGGGGAGAGGGGCTGTCTGCCCCTGCTCCCTAGAGCTTCAGATGTGCATTTGGTGCTGGGCAGAGGTCAGCAGCACTCTGTCCTGATGCCAGCTCTTCTGCTGGGGTTAGTAGCTCCATGACATCTGTGGTCGCTGGGGCATGCGGTTGAGCGGTGTCGAACAGTCTTCTGTATGCCTGTTCCAGCTCCCATTCCTGTGTAACTAAAAAGTCCAGATTAGTTCTCAATCCAAGCTCACTGCGAGTTCCAACTCCCTAAAATCACGTATGTCCTCCCATCTCCACTCCTGTGCATCCCAAATTGTGGATCCTCCTGGAGCGCCTCAAATATAAGTCCCAGGCCACCGAAGTCATAGCACTCTGTGGGATCATTGTTCTCCAGCCATGGACATAATTGGGTGACATACCGCTGCAGCGCCCGATACCCATCGTCCAGCATCAGTTCCGTTTGGAGCAGCCAATCAAACTCGACCAGCCATTCCTCCAGAGGCTGCTCTCCCAGCGAAGGCACACGCAAGTCCCATTGCAGCCAGTATCGTTCCTCTGATGTAGGGAGGACCTTGCCACAAAAGTGCTGCTGCAATTGAAGAGTCTCCCTCCAGATCTCCCGACGTGCAAAGCGTCTCTTCTTCCCAGCATACCCTGGGCAGAACCAGGATTGTCAAGCTGGGCCAGCGCTTCCATGGCCGTAGGCAACTGTGGCTCTTCTCCTATGACACCAGCAACTTGGTCCCGGTGGCAAGGAAGAGCATCCCACCGCTTGCCACCAATGTGACGGACCCCTGTA
Source organism: Nanorana parkeri (assembly GCF_000935625.1). Classification (NCBI taxonomy): domain Eukaryota; kingdom Metazoa; phylum Chordata; class Amphibia; order Anura; family Dicroglossidae; genus Nanorana; species Nanorana parkeri. Next base: position 2,004,850 of record NW_017306428.1, read on the forward strand.
TTCAGGATGAGTATATCCGGTGCTGTATTCTTCCTTGCTGAGGAGATATTGCAACCTGAAGATCTTTAGCTCCCAGTTTGCCCAGTCACTGGTCGAGACTCGAGTGTAGGGTGAAACAAACTCTGATTTATTGAGCAACTGCACAAACCTTTATACAGCAAGTGATGAGATCAGATTATAATCCCATCACATCCCCCCTGCCTTCCCCAGACAATTGGTCTGCTCAACACCACAGGGTTTCCCCTGCTAGCGAGCTCCAGACAGCCATAGCAGAAGCCTGGCAAGAATGCCATTGTTCTGAGCTCCTTCAGAGTACAATAGGAGATAACGAGGGGGGGTGCTGATAGTCTTTTCATAACCAGGTCACACAGCATAACGCACTTAAACATAACCCAACACCAATACACATTTAACTTATAAACTCCTCACCATGTCGTCACAGGGCGTTCAGCGGTCAAACAGACCAGCAAAAGCCCTTATAGTTCGTGTGTTCGGCTCGAACTCAGACATCCAGCCCAACCCTATTTATGATCACTGAAAAGCAAATTCACCCCATTTCTGTAGGCATATAAAACCCGGCAAATAATTAATAACCTATCACTATTTAAGACCAAAGGAGGCATTGCCTTTTCCTACCCTACATTTAACCTGAGTAATTGACTGGTGTAAACATGCTGCCTAATATGGGTGGGTAGGCCTTAAACAGACATGTCCACTATCCCACACCTGGATATCCTGTGGTTTTACACCGCACCACAGCCCCATCCGATGTGAAACCACACCTCTTTATAGGCCTTATCCTGAGAGAGCCCGTGCCAAAACAAAATGCCTCTATATAACTGACAAATATCCCTCTTTGTTGTTGCTAATAATAGAAAACCTGGCCTTCAGACTAGAGGTATATGATACTGGGTTTCTGCCCTTAATACATAATAAAAGTTTCTGTTTACAAACACTTTATCACCGAGAGGGCCCAAAGCATGGGCGGACTGACCTTTAAGACACTCAGGCATTGCCCGAGGGCCAGCGGCCATGAGGGAGCCCGTGGCCAGGGCCGATGACAGGGCCTGTACAGGATGGCTTCTTCAAGTCAGCAGGGGGGCCTTAACCCAGCATGGGTTTCCTGTAGTGAAAGAGGATGGTGTCAGGAAACAGGGGGTGTTACCGCTACTCGGGGACCGCGGGCACGGCGCAGGGCACAGGTTCCCCTTCAGCTTGGTAGAACACCTGGTGCCCGAGGTGCGGGTGCGCGAGTCACGCGGCGTGTGCGCAGTACGCAGGCTGGGCGCGCAAGCAGAGGGTTGCCACACAGGAGTAACGCATCGCAGAGCGCACCGCACTACCACCTTGCCTCCCCCTACGCCGACGCGCACCCTGGAAGTGGTCTCTAGCGAGCCGTCAGTCAGCCTCCCTGAGCAGTTATCAGGCGATCGGAGGAAGTACTGCTCCTTCATAATTTCCTGCGAGCTGTTGTTTTCCCTGAGGCCTCGTACATATGCCACGGACTTCGTCAAGGTACGCACGGCGATCTCCTTGCTCTCAGGGCCTCCCCAGACCTGGGCGCACCAACTCCTACAGGTCGATGACCCAGTGCTGGCATCCTGGGAGTCCTTTGCCGCAGCTATGCAAAGACTTTATGATGACCCCCTGCGTTCTTCAACCGCCAAGGGTACCTTGCGCATGCTCTGCCAGGGCAGACGTCCGGTGGAGGATTACATCATGGAATTCCGTGAGGTAGCCCCGGATACGGGCTTGAACGAGGTGGCCTTGATTGACTAGTTCCGCATCGGCTTGTCCGAGCAGCTCAAGGATGAGCTTGCCCGCATCGGGGTGTCGGGCTCCTTGGGGGGCCTGATGGACTCAGTGACCCACCTGGATCGCCGCTTCCGGGAGAGACGACAGGAGCGACAACAGACCCCGCCTCCACCGGTGCGCCGGCCGCAGTCCTTACTGCTTCCGGTTCCGGTATCTGTTCCTGCGGCGGCAGACGGTAACCAGGAGGAGCCGATGCAGATCGGGGCTGTTCGGGGCCCCCTGTCCACGGTGGAGAGAACCAGGAGACGAACCCTGCATCTGTGCTTATACTGCGCAAAACCGGGCCATTTCCTGAAGGACTGTCCCATCAAACCCCCTACAGGTAGGCCGGAGACACCCACGGTATGCATTAACCTACCTATGTATAACAACTCGTCTCATCTCACCATCCCTGTTTCCCTGCAGCTGGGCAAGAACGATATTGACCTCTCTGCCATCATTGATTCGGGCGCAAGCAGCTGTTTTATGGACAAGGATCTGGCCTTCCAACTAGGCATCCCGTTGCGCCCTACGAAGAACTCATCCCAGCTGCATCTGGTGGATGGCAGCACTCTAAAGACGGGACCTATCGCCATGGAATCCCATCCCTTGCTCCTCCGCATCGGTATTCACCATTCTGAGAAGATCGTGTGGGACATCGTGCCTTCCCCCTTGTTTCCAGTCATTCTAGGCATCCCCTGGCTTAGGAGACACAACCCCACGATCAACTGGACCTCTGGCTCCATCACCTTCACGCCCCCCTCCGGTCCTCTTGTTCACACGTCACCGGCTCCAAGCCCTCCTACGGTTGTTGGCACCGTTGAACACAGACTACCTGACAAATATCGGGACTATGCCGACGTTTTTGAAAAAAAGGGAGCAGACGCCTTGCCGCCACACAGGCTCTATGATTGCCAAGGGGGGCCTACAATCTCATTCGTGTCAGGGAGGGGGATGAGTGGAAGACAGCATTCCGCTCACGGTTTG